>NC_133773.1:21210344-21284780 GCF_003597395.2 Chelonoidis abingdonii
TCAAGCTTAGTCTTAAAGCCAGATAAGTCTTTTGCCCCCACTACTTCCCTCAGAAGGCTGTTCCAGAACTTCACTCCCCTAATGGTTAGAAACCTTCGTCTAATTTCAAGCCTAAACTTCCTAATATCCAGTTTGTACCCATTTGTCCTTGTGCCTACATTAGTACTAAGCTTAAATAATTCCTCTCCCTCCCTATTTGTACTACCTCTTTGTGACCTGGAAGGTTACAGGAGGATTCCTTCCTCATAACCTCTATAAAACTCCCCCTTCCACCAGGTGTGGGTTATAGCGATTGGTGTGGGATGGAGTGGTGGTGGTAGGAGGATTTAGCTGCTATAGAGAGCAGGATAGATCCTTTATGTATAATTATTTCATAAAAGTGTCAACAAACTATGCCTCTAATTCATTGAAGCTGGTTAAGTGACTCATAGCAGTGGAAAGAGCAGACAAGTAATGGTGTACTGTGGTCAGACAGAAACAAAAATACAGACAGAAAATTATATCCTCTATAAGAGATTTCAAGCTAAGAGTCCCATGGAAGGGATCCTCCTTTATGGGACTAACATAAGCAATGTGCTGTGTAAAAGTAATATGCTTATAAGAAGCACACAGGATTTTATTTTAGGGGAAAAGGCAATATGCCACATTTATTGTAGATACAACAATTAGTATATGCATTTAATTACACCACACTCTCTCTCTCTCTCTGTTCTGCCAGTCGATGTTATAGTTACCAGTTTAGAGCCCAGATCATTCTGGTGGCCAGCTAGGTTGATCACGGGAAGGGAGGAGGTGGGTTCTGTCAGTTGCAACACAATACTTTGAAGAAGTCTTGGCCGGATGAACCCAAAGTTTTATGGCAAGGCACCCTGTTTATATAGTGATTTTTTTTTTTAACTGGGACCAATGAGTTTTGCACCGTTATGCTGTAATTAATTGTTGTTTGACGTGTGCTCGTTTTTTCTTAAATTGTTTTTTTATTTTTTATTACAGATATTTTTTATTGATAGGTGCTTGTTTTATTTTTAGAGTTGTTAATTTGCCTTTTTTGACATTTTGATAGGGGCATTTTGCAACCTTCTGGCACCCATGCATTTTTTTTTTGTATATTTGGCTTAGTGATGGCTTTTATACTTTTTTTTACGCATAATTTTTTTGTATATATAAAACAGAATTAATTTACACAGAACATTTTAAACAGGAACATTGTTGCATTGCACAAGAAAACAATTATGGCATCTTTTTATTTGTTTTCAAATGCTAAACCTACAATAAAATAGTGACCTTAAAATGTTTGTTACTGCCTTGAAATCAGCCCAGATAGATTCCGGCTGATACATTTTTACCAAATGGCCTGTTAGGCCATTCCTTTTTGCTATTTAAAAAGGGTGGCTGGCAGGATGTGATTAAATTGTACACCAATACATTTAATACAGGCTACATTTTATTATTTTTTATTTTTATTTTAAATTCTATAAAATACAAACATAATTTTATTACTGTATGTCCCCCTTTAACCCTCAATAACAATTTTTGAGTGAGTCATACTTTATACAATTATTTTATAGCAATGTATTGAGAGGAAATTTGAACTTGTGGTTGTAATTTAACAAACTTTTTTTTTTGTTTAGTAGCACATACAACACATTTTTAGCAAGCAAATACAGGACACTATTAACACAATTATTAATGGGTGAAACTAAATAGACAATATGCTTTTAAAGGTTGGGGACCAGCCTGTAAAAACATACCAATGATAGGCTGTTAGGGTTTTTTCCATTTATTTATTTTAGATTTAGCAATTTTTAGCATATTTTTATTTGCGTGTACTATTTGAATGACATGCTTTTTAATTTTTTTTGTTTTTTGTAAAAATTGAGTTATTTTTGTTTTTGATAACGAGATTAGTTAGTTTGTGCTAATTTAGGCTAAGGGTAACAGAATTAACTGGGGCAGCGGTTATAGTGATTTGCGCTTTTTTTTTAATTTTTGGTAAATAGTACGTGTGGTTACTAGTATATAATACATGGACATTACATTTACATTTATTGAGGGTTGTTTTTTAGGATGTAACACACATACATTGTTTGTATAAAACACGTGTTACACTTTTTAGTTTGTTTGATGTGTTTTTAATGTGGTATTTTTACTACATGGTTTTGTGGTGACAGGTAGGGACAAGCACACCCATTTTTGAGGGCTTTATTTTGTACATTCTTGGGTATTTAATATATTTTTTTTAGTTTATTGATTTATAACCATGGGTAGCCAAAAGGATTTTGTGGTTAATTTTGGGAGAGGGCTTACTTTTTTATATTTTTCTTTTTATAGCATGTTGGTGAGTAATTTTTAATAATAATTTTACCTTATAATAAATTAGGCTTAATTATGCTGGAAACATACTGTATTTATGTATATTCGTAGGTGTTAAGTAAGGATTCTTTTAATGGTTTTAAAAGATGCGTTAATACCGGAACATTTTTAGATATTACCCCAAACATTTTGTGTTTTAAGTGATGCTAAATTAAGAATTTGCATCTGAGTACATTTTATGGCTAAGGCAATTTTATTTTTTGTTTATATAGCAGCTAGGAGGTGGTGTTTAGCCACTGCCACATATTTGATGTTGCTTTTAGGTTTTTTAGGTTTATTTGTGTTAAGTTTATAGTAGTATTTGCCTGCTTGTGCATGAGACTATTTTGCATTTGTGACAAGGAACTTCATTTATTTTTAATTACCTTTAGGTTTATAATATTTATAATTTTTGCTTGAAAACCAATTTTTTTAATATGGTGTTTGCTACATGAGGATGGCTTTTTGTTAACAGATTGGCATTTTTTGATTTGTTGTCTTTTTGCAATATTGTTTTTTGTAAATATAGTTAAAATGCTTATTAATTTTTTTTGTTTAATGCAGTAAGGGTTATTTTTGTAATATAACATATAACTATGCTAGCAATAAGACAAACACAAGATAAAACACTAAACACAATTTTTGTTGAGATGTAGATTTATGGTATTTTGGGTTGCTTTTTAGCTGGTACCAGCTTTTTTTGAAGTTTTGAAAGACACAAAGAAATTTTTTTCCCCCCTTTTGGGGTGGCAGATTATTTCTTAATTTATTTTTATAAATATTTTTGCTGGTTGCAGGCAAAACAGAGGACTTACCCCCCCATACTTTGTTGTGTGTTTGTTTTATAGGCAGGCCATGTTTTAATGGTTTTTGTGGTTATTAAATTTATGAGAGAGGGTAAAAAAACCAGTAAGGGTTGCTACTCTATTAACCTTGGTCAAAGAAATATATATCATGAGTTAATGTACAGTACAGACCTATGGGGGTGCAGAACTTCTAAGAATGGAAGTTACAGTGATGGTGACGATGCTTTTAAAGAGGTCACTTGAAACATCATGCATGCTATGTTTTGTCTTCTCACCTCATGATTAGTTTAAAATAATATGTACATTATATGTTTGTGCTGATGCCTGTTCTTTTAAACAAGTTTTAAAAAAATAAATCCAAACACTTTTGTTTCATGCTTTCTTTATTAGAATATTAAGAAACTAGCAATACAGTACATTGACAATAAAATAAAATTGTTCTATTTCTAGTTTTCTCAGTATACAAACACAATCCACACTATATGTGTTGATGTGAAGAACAGTATTCTGAACAATTCTATCATGCACAATTATTTTCTATTGTATACAGAGAGATATTATGGATTGTAAAACTCCAGGCAGGAAACAAACGTTTAGATATGTCATGCGAGAAGTGCTTAGATTCTGCTACTGTTAATTGATTTAGAATTTTTATTTTTTTGTTTTCTTTGGGAGTAACCCTGTCAATCTACAAAAATCTTTGTGTAAGCTCTCTGTTCAAACGTGTTAACTCTATCAGTATCTTGAAAATATAATGGCTTTACAGATGGACTGGTATGTGAACAGGGTGCTGGAACTCTATCCTGCTGGGTTTAGAACAGGAGGTTTTCATCCGTGTCTTCTGTGAAATAGAGAAGAAGGAAAAAAATGTTACCATCACGACTGAACCTTTAATGTGAAAGACCCATGAATGGGTCATGAGCTAGTCAGCACTTTCTTTCTAAAGTTTCAGAGGGCTCAGATGCTGGCCTATTTTATTCACACCTCTGTACAAACACAGATGTTCATATCAAATTGAGGTGCCACCCATCCTATATCTTCTCTGGTCAAGCTGCTTTCTCATTATGCAATATATTCCCAATGTGTGTGGTGTTCAGTAATCATCTCCTGCCTTTTCAAAATCACTAAGGACACCCCAACCCACAAAGGACAAACAGAACCATTAGTAACAGCACATGCCATTGACTGTTACTCCTTTTAGTAATAATGCCTTCATCCTCACCCTTCTCCCTCAGTCCTAGGGCTGATGTGGGACTGAAATGGCCCCTGCATAACTTACAGCAGTCTCAGGGCTACTGTAAATTATACCTGCAGGAATGAGACCGTTCCACCACTTGGGGATTGTCAGAGTACAAGGCAACCCAGTTGTTCCCCTCACCATTCCTGGACATGGATTGGAATGTCCCTTGCATAGAAAGGGGGATTGTATAGAACCGTCTACGGTGGCTTTATTTCACATGGGGAGTTCCCTATGTCAGAGGAACCTCCAGCTTTCTGGAGCAGCACAAAGTACATTGAACAGGAACTAAGAACCTGGCCCAAAGAGTTTGGGGACCTGTTTGTGACAAGTTTTAAAAGATTACCATGATTCTCCTATGCAAAATCAAGTTCTATTGCTGAAAAGAGGTTTGGGGTTTTTTTACGTCTGCATCTCGCTGCTACTTTTAGTATTTTTTTAAAAAAATGACCCTCCATATTTTGAGGGGGAGGCGGGAGGTGACAAAGTTTCCAGTTTCTTTTTATTTCTGATCTTTGCATCCTGCTGCCTATCTGTCTAATGTGGAACCTGGCCAAAAAGATCTTTGAGTTTCATCTGCTGTCTGTATTTTAATACTGAAGCTCAGGTGGCTCAGTCTCTGAACACTTCTAAATGGAAAACCCATTTATTCATAATTCAGATGAACCCCTTATTCTTATTTAGAAAGAAACAACACCACAGTGTTTTGGAAAACTCTTCTATAAAAAAGATGAGTGAGACCAAATTGTTGGTAAGGGACATGAAACAGTAACCATACTGTCAATGGTTTCAAAAGGATGGGGTGCAGTACCATTGCAGGAGGAAATAGTCAGGGTCCAAAATAAGGAGGTTTTTTTTGATGGAACAGGGTTTGATAGATTTCCTAGAGAGTTATATGGGGATGAAGAAGATGCCAAGACATTATATGCAAAGTGAGCTATGCTGTAAATGTGTGTGTTATGGAGGACCAGGTTCTGATTCTAGGGCTGATTCTCCTCTCACTTAATTCAGTGTGAATCCAGAAGTTAATGGACTATTGTAAAACAGGAGAGAAATTACGATTCGAGAATCAGGTCATGAGCATCCACTATTTAGGCTGACTGTGACCAACTGCAGATATCCAAAATACAGATGCCAAAGCAAGAGTTCCTCCGCAGGCCTCTGCTATTGGACTGGAATCTAAGGGGTGGGGCATGGGGTTGAAAAGCACCATTGAAGGCCAAATTCTCTTGTTTATATAGGTACAAACTGGAAATCAATAAGATTTTGACCTATAGTCTATATATAGATCTATAGAGCTCCTGTTCTCATCTTGTATGCATGGCCCAAGCTGTGTATGTGATTAGATATTTCACCCACTGCAAAATAAGTTGGAAATTACTCCTAATGTAAAACTTAAGCATGATTTTGGAACCAACCCAGAATGCTGTACCTTCTGAGATTGTCATCCCTGCACGCCATTTGCTAACTTGATGTTCAGGCCAGAGTATCTTACCTTCTGTGTATGAACTGAGATACTCTCTGCCTAGTCCGGAAGGGAGCAATTCTCCCTACCCAATTCTCCCTACTCCCTCTCAACCTTATGGCTTTACCTTCTTTAATTCCGAAACAGTGGCACCACTCCTTCAAAGAGACATGCTTATTCCTGTCAGCATCACACTCCTGGAAAAAACGAGTTATGCAGTGTTCCATGGGAACTAGAGAAGCTCGCAAAGGAGCAAGCTCTGAGTGTGACAATAACCTGAAATGAAATAAAGGTAGCATATGATCTCTGTTTTTGGGGGTAAGAGATCAGGGTCAGTGAAGAATGTCAAGGTTACAAGGGGATAATAAGAAACATGTCCAATATTAACTATCTTAAGGATTTTGTATATCTTTAATATTGTGATAATTCTGTTCATATAATATTTGAAACTACAAATAAGCCAATAATACATCTCTGGTGACTAACCACTATGGATTACTCCCTTGTTCTCACAGTCTGACTGTCACCCAGCCCAGGTGAGTTTGGTGCTTTTTCCCCAGACCCTTAATATTTTATGTGAAATCCTATAATTAAAGGTGCTATATATATATATATATATATATATATAATTACGAAATCTGTGTGGGTAGCAGGTATTTGCAACTAAATCCTGTGTCCTTGTAAAACCAGATGAGTATCTTACAGAGGAAGTCCATGAGGTGAAGGATCCCATTTACAAGCTCCACAGAAGTTAATATAGAGAGGCCAATTTACACTAACAGAGGATCTGGCCCAGTATGTATGCCATTGAGAATAGTTGCACTTTTTGAAAGACATGGTAAAGTAGAACAATCATGATCTAAAACATGAATCAAAACTGAGCATAGAAACAGTTTCTACCTGTTGGCAGGGTGCCGATCAAGCTGGCTAAACTGCCAGTGCACTGGGTACACATACATATGATAGTTTTTCTCAAAGTCATGTAACAGAAGCTCAGCTGGATGATCTCCAGCCATCAGACGTTTTTCATTCTGGTAGATTTTCTTGACCTACACCAATAAAGGAGTGGATTGTTCAGTGACAGAAGGACTAGTCTGAATAACATTCACAAGTCATCATTCACGCACACACATGTATCTTCATTGAAATATCACGAGGGAGTTGTTTTTGCAGTATTTGTGGCTGGAAGTTGAGCTGCTGGAAATTGCACTAAACAGTCTGTCCTTATATGTTTACCAGCACATTTCTTCAGACCTAAGCAGTGTGGGTATTTCAGATAAGCTTTGGATACTTACCTGAGCTGAACCTGAAATCCTAGCACCTGATCTTCAGGTCTAGCTATGTGTACTCAGTGCAGGATACAGGGGTTGGTGGGAAGTAAAGTGGCTGTATATCACATTACTGTCACCCTGATGCTGGGACTGCTGGATGTTGGTTCAGCCTCCGGCATATGATTCCCCTGTACCAGAGCATCTTTGACCACTCATTTATGGCAGCTTTACAGTCTGTATAAGCCAGGTGGGTGGAGGGGGAAGGGAGAGAAAAGATCCAGTTGTGCCTCCTCAGTCCTGCACTAGTCTGCCTTAACTGGGGGCTTCATCTAACTTTTCTCTCACTTGTATGAGATCTGTAATTTAGTGGTGAATAGGCATAGCAGAGCTCTGCAATGCTAAACCCTGGCTATTCACTTTCCTCTCATGACACATCTGCTATACTGGGGAAAGGAGCAGCTGGCACAGGAGAGGGTTCTGCCAGTCTTGTCAGTTGTATGCCAATTCTAAGTTATATCCTCTATGCAACCGGAATCATCCATTGATTAGCTAAGGTCAGAGTCTGTCCACTTTGACCTTCTGAGCAACACCAAGTGGCAATAGCACATTTGAGAATCTGGCCACAGTCTCCATGGTTTTAGAGCTGAATCCTACAAGATGTGGAGTATCTCCCATTTTCACTCAGAATTGCAGATGCCCAGCAGCACCTTGCAAGAGATGTTCAGCATCTTGCAGGAGCAAACACTTAGAAAGTAGCTCAGCGTTCTCGCCAGTGCAGTCCTTGGCATCTCTGTTGAACCTGCCAGCAAGATTGCCAATTATGGTGGCACTTCTAATGATGGTGACCCCTATCCATGAGGAACTAGACTCTGGCCACCAACTTTTGTCGCAGAAATCACTGACCTGCCAGAAGATGGTGCAATGATATTATTAATAGAACTGGAATAGACCCACTGAGATAACATCCTTACCCCATACTAATCCTCCGTAACTTCCAGTGATATGACAATGCCAGAATAATAGTGATGCAGTCACACAGGATAGTTGAAATAGCTCTCTCTCTTTCTAATGAACAATGAATGTCAACAACACCACCTTGCAGTTTCATAGCTCTCAAACATATTGTTAATGAGTAATGGTTTTGTTTAATTGTAGATTATTAGTCTATAGATCTGGATGAGTTCTGCAAACAATTTCCCATGATTATTCAATCCAATTTTAAATTAACTTTTGGATTGATTGTGTTTGCCCATTCTTTTGTGTTCACTTTCTCTGAGTATCATGGCAGGAATTTCTTTGGAAAGACCAAATTGATGCAAATATTGGGAATTATTCATGGAAAGCAGATTCTGAACTTGTAAAAGTGAGAATTTGCACCAAAAATCGGCTTCGAAGAGTTAGTTATTTAGATGGGGAAGAGAAATGTATCATGTAACCTGAGTATCTAATGAAAACATACAGCTCACATTCTAAATTTCATATACTGAATAGTCACAAAGAACTTCGCACAACCAATCCACAGATTAAGAATTATTCACAAAAAATCCCAAACTGTTCGCAGACATCTCTCTAACATTAAAAAGAGGCAATGTTTATTAAGTAAATTGTGTGTCACATGATTTGTCCAGCTCAAGTGACATGGCTGCAGGTGTGTTTTATTTGGTACTAATTACTCACTTTACTCCTCTGTTTGTCAGATAGAAATCCAGACCTGTCCAGATCACGCTCATAGAGCTGCATGAGGACGTTCTTGAGCCAATCTCTCATCCGGAGAGGGAAGTGATCCACTTCATAGTCAGTGCAAGGAGGAATGTCTGTTTCAAACCACAAAGGATGCTAGTCGCATTATCAAGAGGTGCATTAAGTCCCCAGTTTCAAACATCTCCAAGCAAAATCTGAGTCTTATGAACCAAATTTTCAACTCAACCTTAAATTGGCATCTATTTTTGTGATGTAAAATTGGGAATGCCATTGCAATTTGCTGCAGCTATTTACAATCACACTTTAGATTACTTGGATGCTCAATTCTCTGATTCTATGTAAGACAGTTGCTTAGTTGTCTGTGTGAATTAAACTGCCATCAGAAATAATTATGAGCACAGAATTGCACCAACGAGTATTTTTGCGTGCAACAGTTTGCCCCTTACTGTCTTTGGCCCTAATTCTGCAAATGCTTAAACATATGCTTAATTTTAAGCATATGAGAAGTTCCATTGACTTTATAGGACCTATTCAGAGGACTGAATGTCTAAAATTGAGCATGTCTAAAATTGAGTCTGCTATGTCTAAAATTGAGCATATACATAGTGTTTACATGATCGGGGTCATAGGGTATGTCTACACTGCAGCTGAAGGTGTGATTGCAGCTTGGGTAGGCATACCGACACTGGCTTTAATCTAGCTAAATTATCAATGGCTAAAAATAGCAATGGGAATGACTGTGTATCTTGGTGGTTAGAACCCTCGCATGGGAGATCCAGGATCCAGTCCCCCCAAACTGGAACAGCTTCCACATGAAAGGTGGAGGGTTCCCTCCATCAGAGTATCCCAGAGCCCAGTGGCTGGGGCACTCATCTGAGTATTGGCAGATCCCAGATAAAATTCCTCTCCCTCTCTGATGGATGGGGAGCTACATCAGTGGTTGCCCACCACTTAGTGACTATCCTAACCCGGGGCTACCAGCTAAGAGGGAGGGCCTCCCCCTCACTAAAGCAGCATAGATGCCTCACACCAAGAGAGAGTTTGCAGCTGAGAATCCCAGCCAGATGGAGGCACCTCCCTGAAGCCCAAATTTGGACACCTATCTCTGAGAGAGGGGCAGAGCTTAGCAAACTTCCTTTGACTTGGCACCTCTCATTGGCTAGCTTAGGCATGGAGTTGACTAGTGTTCTGGCTTTTATGAATCCCATTCTAAGGCACCAATCTCTCTCCATTCATTGTATAGGGAGCTTAGGTGTCTGATTTAGGCTTTGTGAATCCAGTGGTTTTCTAGGCACTTAGAAGATTGGCAGGGTAATGTTCAGCCTGTCGTTCCTTTGTGAATCTAGCCCTTAGTCTCTTAGGTTCCCATCTGTAAAATGGGAATGATAATTCTTCTCTACCACACAGGGGTAGTTGTGAGGATAAATACATTAATGACTGTGAGATGCTCAGATATTATAGTAATGAAGACCATTTAAGCACCTAGATAGACAGAAAGCGAGCCAGAGATGGTAACTGGGATGGAGGCAGGCCCAAGGCATATTGCAGGTAGAAAAGTGCTTGAACCACAAAGGTAGCCAGGGCTTTTGTGCAGCTTATTATAGAAAATGGAGCTGTCTAGGGTTCTGAGCTTATTTCTAACTGGTCACTGATACAAAAGAAGGGTGTGGGACAAGACCCTATGTTCAGTGTCTAGATACTAAGATGATGGGCCCTGCATATATAGATAAATTATATACTTATAAATAAATAAAGCCTTACATTTGCAGGATCCCATATAGTCCAAGTGCAGCTGGTGTCCCATTTTTGTCCCTTCAAGTTTACACTTAGTACCAAAGAGCTGACATGTGCCATCATAGGTTTTATTATCAGTGCCACAAACCTAGGTAGCAAAAAAAAAAAAGTCAATAACACTGTCAGATCATATGAACATTAATGTGTAACATTCATGACCAGCAAATACAACACATGGCCATTGATGTGTGAATGCTCAAAGGAAAAGTGTGCTCAGAACTTCTGAAAACCATGCCTTTTATTTAGGCATCTAAATATGGATTTGGGTGATTAACTTTAGGCACCAAATTCTAAGTGTTTTGGATATAATTTTGCGGCAATGATGTAGGAACCCCATAGCAAATCTGTTGGAAACATTACTAAGTAATGTCCAAAATACATAACTCTGTGTATGTGTTTGCACATGCTAAAACCTCACAGAGGCAAATGTGACTTTTAATTTTATTCTTGGAGTAGCTGAAGAATTATTGCTGAGCAATTGTAATTTATTTTTTATTCAAGTAGTGTACTGATAGTTCTATAATCCCATCAAATAGCAATCAAGAATATTTTGGGTGAATTCTGCCCTTTGGGTATATAATTATTAAAATAATTGGGAACCAATCACAAGCTCCCTAGAATTGCACCAATTAATATAAGAGGAATGGGGTATCAGGCAAGTACTGCAGTGAGTTCTTTCTGTGCCTGTGTGTTCCATGGAATACTTACATACTCATGATCTTTAGCTGGAGGGCAAGCAGCCGGATCTTGGCAAACACAACTAAGTTTTTCTTGTTCATCTGCTTGGCAGACCTTACCTCTTTTACAGTGGAAGTTCCTACAAGGATCTAGAAAAATATCAGACCAGCCTATTAGAACAAATTGCTTGAGCGCTTATCGAATATTTATCAAAACACAGTTGAATTTCTTTAATCAAGAAATCTCATTAGAACAAGATTTTTAGTACTTACTGGTTGCAGTTGGACTGGAAGTACCTCCTCCTGTCATCCCCCCCAAAAAAACCCTCAAACCCTCTTTCTCAGTAGTTTGATATTTCTACTTCCCAGCCCAGCCCAAGTCAAGCAGTGGAAAAACGTGAAAAAGAAACAAAAAAAGTTTAGATTCAGTTTCACTATTTGTTTATCGTGAAATTTCAAATCTGTTCTTGTTGAATCCAAATAATTTTGCCATTTCATGATTTAAATCAAACTAAGATCACATCTTCCCCCAAGGTGATATGTTTCAGTGGAAAATAACTCCAATTTTTATACAGATGTTGCAAAAAGCAAAGGTTCTGTCTGCAACTTTTTTTGTTACTGTTTTTATAGTTCTTTCAACACTTAAATAAATAAATACAAAGGCATGCAGAACAGATTCTTCCTTGTGCACAACTCTGTAATATACAGGATCAAGTGCAAGCAAAATTCAGTCATGTGAAATCACATCATGAATAAAGCAGAAAAAAAAATCCACAACAGCAAATTCCACAGCTTGACAGCGTTAGCACAGTGGTTTTCAAATTTTTGTACTGGTGACCCCTTTCACATAGCAAGTCTCTGAGTGCGACCCCCCCCTTATAAATTGAAAACACTTTTTATATATTTAACACCATTATAGATGTTGGAGGCAAAGCAGGGTTTGGGGTGGAGGCTGGCAGCTCGCGACCCCCCATGTAATAACTGACTCCCAGTTTGAGAACCTCTGTGTTAGTAGTAGTCTAATTGCTTTGCCGATGGATTACTCACAGAGAAGAACCTTCATACTGCTATCACTGGAACTTTCATCCTCATTATATGAACTGCCTGTTGTCTTAACCTTTACAATCACAAAAGCAAAAGTAGAACTTATAATAGATCTGTTGTAGGGAAAACACGTTGAACCAACATTTGCCCCCAGTTACAAATATGCAGCTTCATAGGCTTGATGTAAGGGCACAATCTGGTCCAGTGGTGAAAAAAATACAGTCAATATTTCCTTTTTCCTAAATAAATGAAAGGACAATACCCCCATAGTATGAGGTAGCACAGTTTTCAGAAAAAGATACCGTATAAAAACACTAAAGCCCCAGTTCAGCAAAGTGTTTAGGCATGTGCAAGTTCAACCTATCAACAAAACACTTATATACATACTTAACTGCTTTGCTTAGTAGAGATGGATGGCTGAATTGGGACCTAAGTCTCTATGCATGCACATTACTGAAGCCAAATTCTGTTCTGATTTACATTTGGCATAAACACAGACAGTCAATGGTACTCCATTAGCTATAAGTCAGTGAAAAATCTACCTCTAAGAGTCTATACCAGAGGTGTCTGCAACTTGTCAGGAGCAGAGGGGCTATATCTAATTTACATACAAGTATAATACTTAAAAATGAAAACCTCTGCAACTATTGTATAATATTTGCTTGTGCTTAGACTATATCTTCCTTTATAGATTAATACAAATGTATCAAGAATTTACCAATAATAAAAACCTGAAGTGGATCAGCTATGCTTTTATGCTGCAGTCATCAGGGAAAATGAAGGATTGTTACCTATAATATGAGGACAGTCTAATCTTAAAATACATTGTAAACAACAAATACTGCAAAGCATTCACAGAGGAATTAGAGAAGGACAGCAGATGCCTTTTAGAATCATTATCTCTCTGAGCCACATTTACATATAGTAAACAACAGTGGTTTATTTTTTAGGACATTGGTTTAATCCTCATACAGAGAGCAGAGGGTGTTAGATAGTGAATTTTAACCAGAATACCAATCTCTGTTCACAATGAAGACCTGACTCTCAAAAAACACTGAAAATACAGACATTTATTGTATTCTGGTACTACTAGTCCAATCAGATCATTGAAGTAAATAGTCGAATTGAAGATTGCTTTGTGTGATGAATAAACTAGGATGAAATAAATCCCATTGATGTGAGAAGGAAGATTTGGATAAAGAATTCTGTTTATGTAATTTATGAACTCTCTTGGACTTAAGTTTGGCTGCATCTATACTTTTTTGTCACTCATATTTTTTAAAGACACTTACATTATCTTCAGGTTCCATGGTGTTCACATTCCTTGGCACAAGGCTGGTTATTTTCTCACATTCCTCATTGTCAGAAATGGCTGGCTCATGACTATAATAATCTTGTTCAAAGTGAATGAGGTGTTTAATGTTGACATTTTGGTCATTCTCTGTCTCATTAGTCACCACACTTTCATCTTCATCCTTTCCTTCCCCCTGCTCCTCAGAACTAATGCTTCTGTGATCATTACTTCGAATTTGTTCACCCTCGTGGTAGGCTGCTTCCTTTTGGCTTTTGTTGAAATCACCTTCATCGCTCTCAGCATCATTATTAGAATCATCATCATTGTTTTCATGACTGTTGTCCTCAACATTGCTGGCCTCCATATATGCAGCAACTTTTTTTAGATTCTGTCTTTTCACCACTTCCTCCTGGTCACTAATGCTCTGGGTATTGTCTTGGAACCTGTCTTCATCCTCCTGGCTTGGCCACTCAGCATTCTGATCTTGTTCAGTACTTTTTGGTGAGTTTGTCACCTCTTCTCCTTTATGTGACTGTGCTGGGGTATTATCCTCCTCATCTTCTTTTTGTTCAGCCTCTTCAAATTCCTCATTCTGCCTCTTAGTTATCTGGAGAGGCTGACTAGCATCTCTCAGCATTTCATCAGATTGGCTGCTATCTTCATTCTGCTCACTCCTATAGAGATCTTCTTGAATTTTCATGTGAGCTTTTTGCCTGCTGTCTCTGTAGCCAGTTTCATCCCATTCCTCTGTCTCCTCCTCCTCCTCCTCCTCATCACCTTCACTGTTGTTTTCAAATAATCCAACAGGATTTTTATTGTATATCCATGTGTCCTGTTCCTGACCAACAGTGAGACCTAGCCCTGGGTTTTCCTGGTCATTGCTAGCCATATTGCTTTTCTTCACATCGTTCTTGAACTGATGCTCATGATTAGATTGATGGCTGCTGCTTCTCTCAAAGACACTCTCCTGATTGTCAGAAGCCAGCGTTACACCCATGTTCTGAGCAAGGGAGTTAATAAGCCCTAAACTACTTTTCCCTTGATGCTCACTACTGTTTCTTTCCTGTCTGTTAGCGTTCCTATGCTCATCCTTGTCTTTATCATCCATCATCAATGTCTGCTCCTCCCTGTCACTGCTGCCCTGAATTGAGAGTAAATCATTATTGCTGTTCATATACTGCTCAGACTTTGTGTTTTTCTTCTTTGAAGATTCAGAAGAAGTATCTCTAACCTTCCAAAGAAAAATGCATGGTTATTGAACAGTATAATAAAGACTTCACTTTATAACTCTATTTCCAAGTCAATATTTAATATGCTATTTTCATTCCTTAATACATAGGATGAAACGTATCAGTGCATAGATTAGTGGGACTCCCTGTGACATCAGTGGATTTGTGGGTGCTCAGGAAGTTTGACAATCAACCCATTTTTATTTGGGGCTGTGATTTCCAATGGAGTTAGACACCAAATCCTACTGAGACTTGATAGGAGTTGGAGCTCTGACTCATTTAGGCTCCCTTGGAAATCTCAGCTTAGGTGCCTAAATAGTGACTAACATTAGGTACCTGTATTTGCAAACATTGTCAGCAGTAATTATCAGTTATCCTAGAGGATAAATACTGTGCTAGCAATAGCTTTGGAAGAAATGCTCAACAGGCAGGTTGGAAAGAGAGGAGATTAAAATACTTGACTAGGTATCTTCCTGGGTAGTGAACTGTGCCTTATCATTTTAGGATCACCAGATCTATCCTGTATGATGGTGATACAGCTCTGCTTCCTTGCTGAGTTAAGCAGGAGTCCCATTTGATTTGATGGCACCTGCAATACCTTCCCAAAACCAGCTGTGGGCATCAATGTGTGCATTGAGGGGATGATCCTACAACCAATGAAGATAATGGCAAAACTGGAGGACCAAGCCTAATGTAAGTGTGGGACCCAAGGCTGTGAAGTGGGAGTGGGAGGAATGATTGAATATCAGAACTGACCTAAAGCTTTTTACTCTACATTGAAATGAACCAACACTGGACCTTTTTAAGATGAAAAAATATGGTTTAAGGATCCCATCCATCTCCTTTCATCTACCTACGAATCAGAGAAAGGAAGGAGCTGAGAGAACGCCATGACGGAAGTTTAAGATGTTGGTCACTCCCAATTATCTTCTCTACAGCCCTACAGTAGGGAACTCTCTTCTGTTGGCAGGGTGCAGAGTCAGTGGCTGCTAAAGAATTACAAGTAAAGGAGGTTGCAGACCATTCACGTTAACATGTAAAACTCTTTATGTTTTTGTGAACCAAGTCTCCAGACCTTCAGAGGTTTGCTTATCACAGGGGTCCCCAACAAATTTCGGTGGCATTTTGGCGGATGCTCGACCGCCGCCATGGTCCTTTGTCTGACTTATCACCAAGCAAAATCATAGAGCTTGACCCTGATCCTATTTAAAGCCCAGACTTCATTGCCCTCAATGGATTACTCGTGTGTGGGATTACTGTATTTACAAATGCCTAAGATACTGGCAAAACACTCCCACTGACTTCTGTGGGTACAGGACTGGGACCATTTTATAATGGACATTTAATGCTATAGGACTGTGTGCAAGTCAACTGCATCCTATTTGGTAAAGCCAAGCTGGTATTGAAAGTATTTCATTAGCATTTCCCTCTAATCCAATGCACCTTCTGATACAGTTGGGACTGTATGAAATATTCAAAATGAAATTCACAATTCTGTTTTTTAACTGGGGAATAAGTACATCTTTCCTCAAACATACTATTTTGAGTCAAAATGTTTTGGTATTAAACTACAAAAATTTGCGTATGAATTTTTGCATATTTTGACTGTAAACTGGTTATCTTGCACCTGTTGAATAAAAGGCAAAATTTCTATGTTGCAAAATAGTCAAGACAAAATTAGTGCAATGTTTCATGAATGTCATTAACGTCTTTTCACTTTTTTCTACAACATTAGTTACAACACACTCTCTATATGTTTTGAGCTTGGCAATTTTTAAAGGAACCATATGGGAACTTTTTTGGTTATGTGAAAACAAATAGCTGATTTAGGAAATGTACCTGCAATTGACTATCATTAGAGGGCAACTGGTCTGCTATAAATGTTGCATATTTGCTTGCAACTAGTGAATCACCCAGTATTGGTACTGCAATATTTTGTCCTGCTGCAGATGTCTTCTCTGTATGTTGTTTCTCGGAGACAGCTGCAGCCTGGGAATTGTCTGGCATGAACCTGAAATTTATCTGAAAAAAATTAATTATACTGTAAATTGTTCTGATGGACACATTATGAAATACTAAAAGTCATTTCCCCCCCTTTATAACCTATAAAACAATCCAGAACACCATGTGTAATGGTAGGTAACTTACCTGGAAACATGTTAGGAGCAAGACATAACTCATGATAACAAAAGGTAAGTGGAGGGAGGCTGGATTTTGCATTTGGTTCTACAAAAATTTGGTTGAGTTTTGTTTTTACAAAACATCACAGTTTGGCACCAGACTCCATTTTTTCTGAACCACCAAAGTTCAGAGGGTGGGGGAGTAAGAGACAGAGGTCTGGTTTGGGCCCATCTCTAAATATAAAAATGTGAAACAGAGCTTTTGTTGGTGTAAATTTACACCAGAGAAGGGTCTAGCTCAACAGCAGCATTCTGCTCATCTTCGAATAGGCTCACCTCTTTCAAATATGAACAACGAGCAATAAAAGCTACATTAGATCAAAATGACATTTTCATGTACAGTAACTGTTATGATACCTTTGAGAGTCTCCACTCTATGATTGTTCATATAATAGTTTCTCGGTAGGGCCCAAATCCTGCTAGCTTTACCAGGGGTGTGTGGGTAAGGCAACCAGGATTTGACCCTTGGTTTGATCCACTATTTCCTGCAATAAATACACAGATATCATGTTTAAATTTATTAACGGGTTGTGAGAATTTCTCCAAATGCTATGAAGACAGCTCTTAGGATGCATAAGAGATCTCATCAGGATCTTTCAGCATGCTTCTCTGCCATTGGCTAGCTAACATGTGAAGGGTGAGGAGTTTCATAGTAATTCACGGGGGAACTACTTTACCTAAATGAACCTGTGAACAAATACATATACAGAAATGTGTTTCATGTATTGGAACTCAGTATTATATTGTGGCCAGGTACTTAAAGAAGAAGAAACAAATACCTTTTCTGAATTTTTCTCCCCACGGATTCCAAGTTTGTACATTAAGGGATAGGTCTAGAATAGAAAATGGGATTAAAACCTGCATATAAACAAAATCTTTAACAGGTCACTTGGAGACACTAGAGCACAATGATCTCAATACATGAAAATTCAAACGCATGGTAAGTGATAGATTGAAGAGAATTTACCGGAATAGCAAAAGCTGATCCCACGAGGCAAATGAAGAAAGTCACAGGCTTCATATTTTCCAGATCTCTAAAAGGACAATAATAAACTCTAGAATGGTGGAATTTGGAGGTTTTCTTTCAGAAGAAGTATGTCAAGGTTTGGTTATAACTATCTGAAGCTGTCTGATGCAAACCGTTTAGTGGACATTTGGGTGGGTGAGTTGGGGGCGGGGAAACACAAATCAAAAGTCACAAAGTTCCCCCACAGAGTCCAGTAGTGTGTGATTTCAATGTAGTTGTGCCTGCTTATGCCAGTAGTCACTTTGGCCCAGTTCTTTTACAATACGGTGTGTGAAGGAATACAGGATTGGGTCCTGAGGGGCTCATATGCTGTATTGTTAGACCAGCTCTTCTGAGTGCCCAGATATTTGCCAAGTGGCCCCTCTGCCCAGTTCCTGGAGCCTGTTCTGTGTCCGACACACTAACTGCCTATAGACTCTTTTACAGCCACTGCTTCCTCCATTCCACAGATCAGCTTCTGTAGCTGGAAGGCCCCAGCTCAGTCCCTGCTCTGCTTAATTCAGATCTTTCAGACCTGGGACTTGAACATTTGTCTCCCACATCCCAAGTGAGTGCCTGAAACACCATGTGACTGGCTATTTGGATTGGGATCTCTCTCGTTCTCTTGCTGTTCTGGGTTGGGGGTCTCTCTCTCTCTCTCTCTCTCTGTCTCTCTCTCTCTCTCTCTCTCTCTCATTGTTCATGAAAAACTGTGAAAGATCTTGATTTTGTCCCGGTGGAGAATATATATATATATATAATATATATCTCAAAAAGTTCTATGGGATGGGAGAACCATTTCCTGCCCAGCTTTAGTGATGACATCATGGGAGGCTTTCCTTGCTTTATTTATGCTAATATCAACATGTAAGCGAAACAGAGACAGATCATTTATTTTGCTTGCTGAGGTAACCTGCACAACTAAAACTTAAATCTTGTACCTGTGTAGTGCATCGGTAGTGGCAGTTTGTGTGTGTGTAGCTATATCGGTGCAAAAAACCCCACAACCCTCTGGGGACTCAGTATATTCTGTTTCTTTTCTTTTGTCTTATATTTATTTCCCTTCTTTTATTCTGGTTCTTTTTTTTATATGCTCTTCTTAGGCTTTCTCTCCACTTTCTCACCTTTTTTCTTTCCTCTGCTGCTTTTCTTCATATCTCTCCTTTCACTTCACATTTCTCTGCCCTGTTTTTCTCCCCCATCCACCTTTCTCCACACCTCACTTCTTTGATTCCCCCCCCCACCTTTTCCCATTGTCTGTATAAATGGAGCGTGTATTGCCCTATTTTTAATTAAAGGAAACAGCGTCTCAATTTGCTGGTTGAGCTCACTGGCACATGCACAATCTGGCTGTACCCTCAGTCAGTAAGGTTGGGAATGTCAACTACAATAAGCTTCTGAGACTCAGTGCATGGTATAAGAATGTTATTTATCCAGGCAGTTGTTTGCCAGTGCTTGGAAAAATACATCAAAGACCATAAGGAAGAGTTCCAGGCAAGTCTCTGTTCTGGGAGCTAGTTCGTACACCAAGGAAACAGTGGCTTACATTGATTATGGTATTTGGCAGGAGAGCCTGCAAAAGCATCCTAACCCCCCCAACCCCCGACTGAAGGAATATCTGTTGGAAGTTGCTTTTGTGTTAATGTTTTTAGTTCCTTAATATCAATATTTTCCTCATAGTTTATACAGAACAAAACACTTCCTGAATATGTGCCACTAATAATGCAAACCTCCCTTCGTGCACCGCACAGTTAGCCTCCACTTGTAGTGCAGCATAATAAAGAGCTTCAATTGTCTGTCTAGTTTGCAGGGTTTAGGTTTTTCAGGTGCACTCGGTAGAGATAAATAGAATACAACAGACAGCACAAGGGAAAATGTGAGAGATTCCTAACACATATCTGCATGGAAGCAAGTGATTTAGATCAGTGCTGTAAAAATTCTTTTGTATTGAGGGTCACTTTGGCAGCATGCCAGAAACACAAGAGCAGAAACTAATTTACATGTGAATTTCCATCCATTTTTTTTACATGACAGAGCCCTAGTATTTGTTTGCATTTCAGTATTTCTTGGTACAAGAATCAAGGAAGGAAGTGTTATCTAGCGGTTAAAGCACAGGACTGGGCTTCAAGCAGTTTGCATTCTACTCCCATCTGACCTGCAATGTGGCTTTGTGTCTAAGTTTTCCCATTTCTAAATGAAATTAATGACATGGATCTTCTTCTATCAAGTGTTCTGAGATCTACAGAGGAACAAAACTAGATAAGAGATGTATTGTTATATCTAGCTCCACCATCAACTTTGACTTTTCTGGGGTTTTATTCTGTCACCTTTACTCAAATTAAGCCGTTGTTACTGGAATGAATGGGACACAGGGAAATTGTGACTCATTATCTGTAAAATGAGGATAATATCACTTACCAACTTCACAGAGGCCTTTGTGAGGCTTAAATCTTTATTATTTGAGGGATTTTGAGAGTCTTTGATAGAACATGGGAATTGCCAAGTTTAATCAGACCTGAGATCCATCCAGTCCGGAAGCCTGTCTGTGACAGAGGCCAATGCCAGATGCTTCAAAAGAAACATAAGAACCCTGCAGTAGGTAGATGTGGGATAATCTGACTCCCCCGCCCAATGTCAGGTCTCATCCTGAACTCTAATAGTTGGAGATTGGCTTAAACCCTGAAGCATGAGGTTTAATATCCCTTCCAAAATAAAGATATTGTAGAAGTGCAAGTATTATTATTATTTGCCTTTGCAAATTTATTAACAATACAAATCTCTAGTTGATCAAGTTGTGTTTCCCCTATAGTTACAGAGAAAGATGGCCTGGGCTGAATTAGAACCCCACCCATGCATTTCGAACCTCCCAGCTCACTGGGCACTCATATGCCTTGGGTCCTATCATTTATAGCTCTACCTTCTGGAAGCATTTCTTATTTAGCGCCCAATTCCAAGTGCATTGAAATAAATGGGAGCCTTACCTCTAACTTTAGTGAGCCCTTAGTTTCTGCATCAACAGTAAACTTTTCAGAAGTGGCTCAGGCACTTAGGAGAATAAGGCCAGGTGTACACTAAGAGAACTTTGGCTGTGTAGCTAAACCAGGGCCACCCAGAAGATTCAGGGTACCTGGGGTCTTCTGCCAAAGACCCGGCACTTCGGTGGCAGCTCCTGGGGTGGAAGAACCGCCCTGCCACTGAATTGCCACCCAAGACCTGCCCCGGGACCCACCACCAAAGTGCCGGAAGGTCCTGGAGCAGAAGGACCCCCCACCGCTGAATTGCAGATGACGACGATCCAGAGCAGAAGCAGCTCTGGGGGCCCAGGCCCCTTGACAGTTTTCTGGGGCCCCTGGAGCGAGTGAAGGACCCCGCTCCAGAGGCCCTGAAAAACTCTCTTGGGAGCCCCTGCAGGGCCTGGGGCAAATTGCCCTTCTTTCTCCCCACTCTGGGCAGCCCTGAGCTAAATGGGTATGCTGAGCCAGTAAAGCATTCCTAATGTGGACGCAACTTATATCTGCAAAACTGGGCTTTTGCTGGCATAGGTTATTCCGGTTTCCTACAAGTGAAATAAGATATACCAGCAAAAGTGCAGTTTTGCTGGTATAAATATGTCTCTGCTCTTGGTTTCTGCCAGATGGTTCATGCCTCATCACTCCCCTGACTGACCTAGGTATACCAGAAAAAGTTTGTAGTGTAGACCAGATCTTAAGTATCATAGAAAGTCAGTGGGTGTTAGGAGCCTAAGTTCCTTGATCTACTTTTGAAATTGGGAAAATAGGCTTCTAAGTGCTTCTGAATTTTTGCCCCAGGCTTTCTGGATCTCTAGCACCCTGCACAAATCAGTATGGCTCTGTGGACAACAATGGAGCGCCAGCTGAAAGGACTGGCCCTTTATGTGGAATTAACAGAATGGGTTCCACAGTAATAACTACAATGTTACCTTTGTAGCTGAATAGAATGTGATAGGCTCTATTTTTCCATTGGCATATTGGGATTATTTCTGTGGAGCAGCTGTAATTTTGACAGCTATTTTCATTGCAGTGCACAGGCACAGTGCTGTCTCCAGTGTTTTTGCAGCCCCAAGCAGCAAAAAAAAAAAAAAAAAAAAAAAAAAAAAAAGCCGCAGTCAGCAGCACTTCAGCGGCATCTCTACCACCACCACTTCATTCTTTGGCGGCAATTCGGCGGCAAGCCCTTCCCTCTGAGAGGGACTGAGGGACTCGCCGCCGAATTGCTGCCGAAGAGCCAGACATGCTGCCCCTTTCCACTGGCTGCTCCAGGCATCTGCTTGCTGTGCTGGTGCCTGGAGCCAGCCCTGGTAATGCAGCACTGACATCAGGCCTTTTTAGCACATACAGAAATTCTAGGAGAGGTATGCACACTACTGAATTCCAACCTCTGATTGACATTTGTGGGAAGGAAAAACATGTTAATGAAAATCTGACTTGGGCTGAAAAGAGGCGAGACAGTAAATAGAAACAGGCCAATAGGACTGGATTTTACCAACAGATAATTTATTGCATTGACTTTACTGCATAAAGAAACAAGTTATACTTTCCTCTGCTTGCTGTAATTATTTATT
Source organism: Chelonoidis abingdonii (assembly GCF_003597395.2). Lineage (NCBI taxonomy): Eukaryota > Metazoa > Chordata > Testudines > Testudinidae > Chelonoidis > Chelonoidis abingdonii. Next base: position 21,232,983 of record NC_133773.1, read on the forward strand.
TTATATGAGATGTGTAACATATGTTCATGTTCCCACGAATTATAACATGATAAATGATCTTTTAAATGCCACTAAGATTTTATTGGGAATGATAATCAGGTAAGTATTTTTGTATCAACTTTTCTCCCTTAAGAATTAATTGTCTCATGCCTTTTGATACTGTGCCGTGTGCACAGGGACTTGCACAATGGTAGAAAAATGGGCAAGGACAACACTGTAGGGTTTATCTGCTAAAGCAAGTTTTAATATAAGAGTTACTTTCCTAAGCTGTCATGGGACTTTCTCTCTCTACTCTTTCATTGCTATGACTACAGTGAGCCCTTGCCATGCACAGCAGAGTAAACAGCTAACATTTTTGGACTAGCAACATAAAATAGTAACAATACCTCCGCTTGTGGGGTAGAGAAAGAAACACCAAATAAAAATCCTTTCCTAGTTTCTGAAAAGAGAAGACATTTTGGGCTTTCCTCCTTAAATCTAAAGCAGGCACTACTTGACTGGATTATATAACACTGGGCTCTTGTGGTATTCATACAGCTCCGTTTAAAATGAAAAAATCCTTTTTGGCTTCTTTTGACATTGCTATTATGGTGCTGCTAATTAATTAATCAATCCGTAATGGTCATTTCTCAGTGAAGTCCTCCACATAGAGGAGTTAAAGAGCTGACATGAAGCCAAAGATACTTTTGTGCACTTAATCAAGTCAGAACCAAGTACACTGGACAACATGAAACTATGCCGAAGCTGGATCCTGCAACCCTTCCATGGCTGAGTAGTCCTGACTCACATGAATACTCACAGTGAGGTCAGTGGGACCGCTTGCATGAATAGAGATGGCTGGTGTGAGCGAGGGATGCAGCATAAGGTGAGAGAGCACGTGATACTGAACCCTGAGTTAGTGTCCGCCTTGGCCTGTGATCGGCCATTCGTCTTTATGTGTAGAAAGTGAGTGAAAGAATGTGTGAAATCACTGACTGATCAATAGTTATTAAACCATTCATTGGTTGGGTGTTTACAGCCCACTTTGGTTATCCAATGTGCAAGCAATAACATTTTCTATCCTGTAATGCAGGGGAGGGTAAACTATGGCCTGCAAGCCGAATCTGGCCCATCAGGGCTTTGGATCCGGCCCACAGGATTGCCACCCCCATGGTGCTGCAGCCCCATGCTGCTCCTAGAAGCATCTGGCACTACGTCCCTGCGCCCCGGGGTGGGAGGGTGGGGGAAGAGGGCTCCCCACGGGGAACCACAGCCAATGGGAGGTTCGGGGAGGTGCCCGCAGGTGAGGGCAGTGCATGGAGCTATCTGCCCCCTCTTTCCCCATAGGCTGCAGAAACATGGTGCCAGCTGCTTCTGGGAGCGGTGCGGGGGCAGAGCAGGCAGGGAGCCTGTCTTAGCCCTGCTGCATGCTGCTGCCACCCTGGAGCCACTCCAGGTAAGCGGCGCTGGGCTGGAGCCAGCACCCTGAACTCCTCCTGCATCCCAGCCCCGAGCCCCCTCCTGCACTCCAAACCCCTGCCTGAGCCCCCTGCCCTGAGCCCCCTCCTGCACACTGCACCCCTTCCTGCACCCCGCACCCCTCCTGCACCCCAAACCCCTGCCTGAGCCCCTAATCCCCACCCTAGCCCCCTCCTGCATCCACATGCCCACCCCCTTCCCTGAGCCCCCTTGTACGTGACACACCCCTCCTCCCCCAACCCCTTGCCCTGAGCCCCTTCCTGCACCCTCTCCCCTGTCCTGAGCCCCTTCATACATCCCACACCTCTCCTCCCCCCAACCACTTGCCCTGAGCCCCTTCCTGCACACCACACCCCTTCCTGCACTCTGCACCCCCTCCCCCTGACCTGAGCCCCCTTGTACATCCCGCACCCCTCCTCCCCCCAACCGCTTGCCCCTCCCAAACCCCGAACTCCCTCCCTCACCCCAAACCCTTGCCCCAGCCCTTACTACATTCATGGCCCTGCATGCAATTTCCCCACCAAGATGTGGCCCTCGGGCCAAAAAGTTTGCCCACCCCTGCTGTAATGAGTATTAGCTAACTGGTTTGCCATCCAGGGACCAGACCATGAATGGCTTTTCCTTGGCCTCACAGAGTAGAGGCAGACAAGAAGACTCCTCTCCACTCTTGCACAGTTCCCCAAAATAGCAGATACTGTGGAGCTGGTTCCTTTGGATCATTCCTATAGTGTATAGGGGCTGCTAAGGGCTGTGAGAAAATTACCCTGGCATGGAACAGGTTAGGTACTGCAGAAATAAGCAACTCTGTTATTTCTTCTTGCAATCTTCAGTGTAGGAGGTGTGCCTAGGCAGGGTTGGAGGGGAGAGATCAGGCAAGATGGGGCATATATGCACCACTTTGTATTACATGGGATTCTGAGATGCAGAGCAGCCATTAGGTAGCCTAGACAAGACTGCCATAGGTTAGAGTAGCCAGCGGGACTGCTCTACATTACCCTGGGGTTGGTCACACAGCACAGAATCTGTCCCTATACTTTCTATATGCTTGGGGCACCATCTGCCTGCTTGAGGCCCAATCTACGTGGTTCTTTGTTCCTTGGTGATATAGAGACAGAACATCCCCTACTGAGGGCTGTGGCATAAACTATACAGTCTGTCCTCAAGAGGTTGATAGATACTCAAGATTGGCCAAAACCCTAAGTTCTCTAGTCATTTAATATCTCTGTAAAGTGCCCAGAACACTCCGGCAAATAAACATGGCAATAATAATAAAAAATTAATAATAAGGTGCATCATATTCTGGTACAGCATCACTCAGTTTGTACTTGACAGTTCTGATGGTGTTTCAAGCCTCAAACTCCTTGCTGTGGCAGAACCCAAAACACCTGCCTTTTCCCCCCAGCTGAAAAAGTGTCCGAAGTTTGAGTCTGGCAAACATAGTAGATTCTTCAGGTTAGTGTCCTCCAAAATCAGTAAAGGAAAACAAAACTATTTCTCCGCTCATGGGTCCTACCTTGAGGGATGTAGTGCAGCTTGGGAGATTAGGATGAAATATCATTACACAGTACTCTAATCTATGGTCAAAACTGAATCTTCAGTGGGGCTCCTGGAATGCTGTTGCTATTCAGCATAGTTTACAGAAGCAAGAGAAGGAGAATTCATAGTAACTTCATTCCATCTGCCCCCTGCTGTAGGGCACTGTCACTGGCTGGATGGCCTTTTGAAACAACCTGGGTACACTCTTGCCCATGACTTGGCACCTGTCTCTCAGCCTTGCTGGTGAGCTGGCATCATGAGGCTAATTAGTGACCCCAGCTGAGTGTAATGGGGCTTAATTAGACTGACCCCCAGCTGTGGTGGTGGAGTAAGGTGAGCACTGCTTAAATAGAGGAAGAGGCAGAATTTCTGCTCTCTGGGAAAGACTTAGAGAAAGTAGTTTGGAGTTGGCTGTGGTCAGAAAGTAGAGTTACAGGAGCAAGATTAAAGCTGGGGGGGCGTAGAGTGGAAAGGATACCTGAGCTAGGGTCTGTGATGAGCAAAAAAAATAAGATGTGTATGTCAGGCCAGCTTAAGTAATACTTGGACTCCTAACAGGAAAAGGCTTGGGGGAATCAGCACCCTGATAAGGCGGAGGAATTGCAGTTGATCTCAGTGGGGTGAAGGACCATTTTGTTTAGAGTCAAGCCCCAGGTGGGGTGAAGGACCCTGTTTTAGCTTACAGCTGAAGCCCACAAAGGGACTGAATTGTTGTGTGAGTTGGCTTGAGAGCGGAGCTACAAGGGAGTCTGGGGAAGAGACCAGCTGGATGTAGGCTGTCAGAGGAAGATGTGAGAGGTGAAATCTCCTGCAGTGCTGTGTCTCAGGAGTCCCATAGCGTTTATAGGAGGCATGAGATTTGCTTGATGCATAGTAGAAATGACAGGGGTCCTCAAGGTAAGAGGCTCATAAGTGGGAATCTCAGGGCTCTAATAGTAAACTGAAGGATCACCTCAAAGTATAAAGATCCAGTGCTCTTTATTCAGTGGAACACAGTTATAAATATCAGTATCAGCCACAAATGTTGAGATTCTGGAACATTTTAATCTATCCTTCTGAACTGTCTATAAAGATTCCAAGCATTTCCCAAGATATGTAATGAAATGTTCAAAGGATCAGATGCAAGAGATACCAAGAAATCCATAAATTAAGCAAAGTAACTATACCAGCAGTGGAACGCATCCTCCTGCTGGGTTAACCACTGATGAACTGGAAACTTTTGATACACACAGAAAGATGCTTCCATTTTTGTGGTTTATCGTAATATGGCTCAACTCTGCATGACTAGGTGTTTTGTCATTGACTTCCATGGGAGTGGAATCAAGCCCTAATTATCTAAGCACAACTAAAGGAAATATCCCTGTATAGAAACCCATAGGAGGGGGAAGAGAATTAGTTTAATTCTGCTGAGTTGCATTGAATCAATATGACTATTTAGAGTTTGTGGGCTTTGGGCCAGTGGAACACAGCCATGATGCAGCACTGACATATTTAGCCTCTTTGTGAGAAGTAGCAAGGATGCAATGTTTTCTGCAACACCCCTTGCTAACTGACTGCAGAAAACCTGTCCTAAGAAATTATCACTGTGATATCTCAGTGCAGGTTGGTCTTTGTCCTTAGAAGAAATAAAATGTGGAGTATTCTAGATGCCAGCACATCCAACCAGGGTTGATAGTTGTATAGAGTGCAATAAACATTAAACCTTGACCTCTCTGTCTTCCCTCCTTTCTTGGTGTTCTGTGAGTACAGTGGGAATAGGGTATGTGTGTCTACGAATAGGTAGGAAAGGGAAGAAGAGAGAGAGAGTTTGGATCTACATAAAAAAGATGAAAAAATCAACTGCAGAGTCTCTCATAAATCTAGAGGAGCAAAGAGTGTTCACTAGTTTCTAAGTCATTGACATGGTTGCATTGTGTCTGTGATAGGATTGTAGAACAGAACAGAACAAGCTGTTAATGCATGGAAAACTTTACAGACAAGATTTACATGGATCATCCTCTGTAACTGTTGGTTCCTGTAATGATTCAGCTGTAATTTGTTAATCCCTTTTTATTTCTGTTCCATAAAATGCATATCATATATTTCAAGCCTCGCCCAAAGGTTCTCAGTTCAGAACATAACTAATTATTGAGTTTGATTCTGATCTCACATGCAGCAATGTAAATCAGGAGCAATTCCAGTGAAATCATACCAGTGTAAATCCAAAGTAAATTGGATCAGAATCAGGCCTGGTATATTTAACCTTCTTCCAAAATAATCATCTTACTAGACAGGGCATTTTGGACATTGTGCTGACAGAAGTGGAAGAAAGATAAAAATGAAAAAAAATAAGTTGCATTACCAGTGTGTTCCCCTGTGCAAACTCTGAACAGAAATTTATTTAGCATTGTTTTTGACAAAGCAGCTATCCCACTAGCATTTGCCCTGAGTATACCCAAAGGCTACAGATTGATACACACAATCAGAGAAGATATAAGTAGTAAATGTAGTAAAATTTACCTTGACGTATGTAGCCAAGTCCACAATTTATTCAGTAACAAGTTAGAAAATACCCGAGGCTGAAATTGCAGCTGAGCTCTTTCTCTCTGGACCAGCCAGGAGAAAAAACTTTGACAAAAACCCAGAGAAACTCTATAAATCCCTTCCCCTTTTATCTCTGCCTCTTTGCCTGGAAACTAATTCAAGCCTATTGGAGTTGAAATTCTGCTGCTCTGTCAACCAGTCAGCGTCTGAAGTGTGAGATGAGAATTCAGCGCGTTACATGATTTTTTCCCCCCAGCAATGAACCATAATAGTTTTTGTTACAAATTTTTGCAGTACTCAGGGGGAAGGGGGAGACATCCTCCTGTGCAATTAGTTTCAATAGAACAAGACAAGACTCCCCTCATACGTACTCCTATGGGTATGATCATGTCAAGTTTTCCAATATTGGGCCAGATCTCCAGATGAATTGGTGTAGTTCCACTGAAGTTAACACAGCTATGCCAATCTACTCCAGCTAAGAATCTGGCCAACTAACTCTAATTTTCAGGTTCATGGATTCCAAAGCGAGAAGGGATCACTGTGATCATCTAGCCTGACCACCTGCATAACACAGGCCATAGGACTTCCCTGAAACATTTTCTGTTTAACTAGAGAATATCTTTTAGTAAAACATCCAATCTTGATTTTAAAACTGCCAGTGATGGACAATCCACCACAACCCTTGGCAAATTGTTCCAATGCTTAATTACCTCACAAGTAAAAAACAAATAAACAAACAAAAGTCATATTTTCAGTCTGACTTTGTTGAGGTGTTTGGATTTTGACTGTAACCCTGGATTGACACTTGACTAACAAAAGGCCAGATCTGACCCTCAGTTGTAGCAGTGGTACTATTCAGTAATACTGCTGTAGCCAATGGAGTTACACTGAAATCCAGTAAGGTTCAAATTTTCATAAAAAGGACTTTTATTTCTTTGTATTATAAACATTTGAGAGTTTAAAATTGTAGAGATATGTTATCAGAATGTAGAAAAATAAGACTTAGCGATTTTAAATGCATTGTTGCATGAACGTGTCCTAAACAGATTTATTTAGGTTGATTGGATTGGCCAAAGTATTAGTAATGGTGTATGCAGCCTTTCGTCTTTAGGCTCCTGATCCAAAGCCCATCGAATGTCATAGAAGTCTTTCCATTGACTTCAGTGGGTTTTGGATCAAGCCCTAGTTCTTCATTTCCAATATAATCCATAGGTTTAGTGACTGAATCAATTGAAATTCAAGCACGTAGGATGCATTTGTGTTCCTTGATTGTATCTGCATATCTCTGAGAATCAGGTTTTCAGTGCAAATACCTATGCTTATGTCTTGTTTCCGATATTCTCTTAAAATCCACTGTTGCTGTGAATGTTCTGCTGGTAAACTCATTGGTAGAATATTTGGGGAAAGCAAACACAAAAAGGGTGTGAACATGGTCAAAACAAATTCATTTAAAAATTCTAATGAATGTTTACCAAAGTATTTGACTAGCCCTGTTGAAAAATATTCCCTTTTCAGCAAGGTAGCAAAAGTAAGCTAAGAAAAGACCACCCCCTGCCTTCAGCATAGCAAATTCAGAGTCCTCTCCAGTCGACATGATGTGCAACTCCTTCTACTCACAAGCTTCAAATGCAACTTCCCTCATCTCACATGCACATGCTTTCCTCTTAATATACAAAGCCCTTTCGTCTTGGCCTGACAGCTAGGACAGTCTTTGCAGGGTGAGGCAAGATCTTTTCCCTTATCCCAATGAAGAGTTTCAATGCCTACAGTCATTCTGAAGAGTAACTCATTAAAGAGATTCTCCCCCATTTACCAGGATCATTGTGTTATTCAGTCAGCAATAAATTCCTCACTCCTCCTGCACTTACTGATATCCATCCTAGGATCCTCTCTATTGTCATTTAGGACAATTCAGAGTGTGACTAAAACTCTGGCCAAAGTCTTTGGCATATCCACAACTTGCCTGTGAGTCATGCAGCAGCAGCAGTTTGAGCACAGCTTAGTTTACTGCTCCATACTTCTGAAATGCACTTGTAAGGAATGGAAGTTATGCTTTCTGTGTATCTCTTGTTGCTGGGAGGGAAGTTTGTTTCCATGGTGAGGTAACCCTGACACAGTTGGCCGAAAATCGTCCTTTGAAAAAAGGACAAAAGTTCTTTGGCTATGGGCTGTCAGTCTCCAGGGCATACCATGTAGCTATTTTAAAAGAAACAGCAAATAGTCCAACTCAGCAGATTTGTGCTAGGAATGGTAAGATAGACTGACGCATTCTCAGTGGCTGTTGTGAAGGAGAAGAAGGTTCTCCATCTTTACAGATGCGGAAAGAAAAAGGTATAAAGCAAAACATTATGTTAAATGAAGCATGTTGGCATATATATAATGTATATGCCAGTATGAACATGATTCATTTGACATATATGTAGAGGAAGAGTGGAGAATGAAAGGAGTAACAACAGCTCCTCCCATCTGATTAGTGCACTGACATTTGTGCCTGTCAAAGGAACAGAGATCACATGTTGAAAGAGAGGGGTGATATTATATAGGGATTTGAATACAAAGTGGTAAATCATGAATTGGGTTCTTTGGGGAAAAGGGTGTTAGTGGAGACCAGTGAAGACAGAGCAGACATACACATATTTGTGACAAAACAGTAGCTTTTTAAACAGTTTAGAGTGAACTGTCTTTAATCAACTCAGGACAATGAAAGTGCCTTTGTCTTCACTAGTGTCCCATTTAACTGTGTCAGAATTTACCATGGAATTACTTTGAGGTTCTACATTAATCACAAAGGGTGAAATTCATCCCTGTGCACAGAGCCCGTGCACCAAATAAATCCCATTTCAGCTCTATTTTGAGAATTTATTTGGTGCCTGGGCCTCGCATGAGTCTTCAAAATGGGGCTGAAATGGGACTTACATGGCACATGTGCCTTGTGCCAACCCTGTGCACAGGGGTGAAATTCACCCAAGGTCCTTAATCCTATGCCAGTCAAAATTATTGTTTTCCTTTAATATATTAACAATTAAACAATCCCCTAATCCCAGGGCATGGCAGTGATCCAGGGCAGTATGACATTATGTTAAGTGTGGTAGCAGGATGATGCATGAATATACTGTCTCAGCAGCTGTACACCAAGACAGAAGTCTGAAGGTACTGGACTTTAGAGTTGGCCATGCCTTGGAAAAAGGGTGAAGGAGATCAGCGCTGGCTGATAAATACCATAGTCTGGGCTTGGCTGACTCCTGACACTTAGGCTGCAGTGGGAGAAGAGAGATGGGGGCAGATGGAAGGAAGCAAAGAAACTAGACAGAGAAAATAAAGGAAACAGTATGGAATTATATGAGCGAATCAAAATAGGAGATGTAGGAAGGAAAGAAAAGGGAACAGAGAAATGAAAAATCCAATCTGTCCATAAGCATTGCTAAAACACATCTCACAAGAGTATATAGGCACTGAAAATAGAGGAAAAACGAGAAAAAGAACAGAAATGTTGATTAAATTGATTTTCATTTCATTGTGTTCTGTGGCAGAACAGTGTGAGGGGATGTTTGTTTGTGAAGGGGATGAAGAATTTAGACTGAAGAAAACCATTTCATTTCCCAGTTGAGTTAGCTGTACATTTGCACTTACAGCACTGATATGTTCATTCAGATCATGCACACACAAGCGACTGGTAATGAGCCAGGTCACTCAGACAGCCACACCCCAGAAATTCTCTTCATTTTATGAATGAAACATGCAATGTTTGTTGTAACCCTACTCCTACTCACATTTGATTATGACTCAAATAGTCTGACACAATTAGTTTACAATTTTTTTTTAAAAAAAGCTTTATTCAGATTGAATTGAAATAAATAAATTAAATAAATTCTGAATTCATACTACCGAGTAAAATATATTTCTAAATGAAGCTTCAAAACCTTATGGAAAGTTAATAATTTTCTATTAATCCTATATAGGAATTTTTCATAGGTTTTGCCAAAAACTTCCTGTATCTTATTTCCCTGTCAGGATAATAGTACTTATCTGCCTCACAGCACAGGGGCTTTATGAATCTTAGTTCATTAATGGCGATGTCAGTGTTCATGCTCTTTCATTACCTCTGCCATTGTTATTCTGGAAGAGTATGTGGGTGTTATTTGAGACTTTGCCCATCAGGCTTCTGTAGAAGTGTGTATATATACAGGTATAGGTAAATATGAGCCGTATGAGCTTCATTACCTCTCCCACTTACTGAGAGCTTGAGGAGTGGAAGGTGAGTGTGAGGCCAAATTTTCAACTGCTCAGCACCCACAGTTGGGGCATGATTTTCAAAAAAAGCTCAGCATTCAGCAGCTCCTACTGACAGCAATGGAGAATCCTGCCCTCTCTTCCCTATTTAGAAACAACTTCCTAGCTTGAGTAGGCCAGGATGAGGGAGGATCAGCGAAGGATGCAGTATAAGGTGATGGGCTATGTATTGTGGGTATGGAGATAGCACTGGAGAACAGAAGTAGTTGGTGCATCTGGCTAGTTGCGTCAGTTTCTCTTTGGAAAGTTCAGTTACATCATGGGGAATGAAAGGGATAAGTGTGGTTGTGTACTTTATGTACCTTATCCCTGAGGAGTTATGAGAATGTCTTGTGTGCAGTTTGAAGTTTGTGGTTCTTTAGCCACTTGAACCTCAATTAATGAGAGACTTTCAAGAGGAAGTTCTCCAAAAGCTTCCCTTGCAAACATGAGTAAAGATTTTACCAAAAATAAACAAATGAGAAACTCCATTGTCCTCTGAACAGTTAGTGTGGTAAATAGGCATTAACCATTAAAGTACAAGAGAGATGTTTTAATTGCAAACACTCGCTCCAGTCTTAACCATTGATTGGAATGGGCACCTCCATAATACTGTGCACATGTATGGATAATCTAATAGAGATGTGTTGGGTTTTCAAAAGCACCAAAGTGATTTAGGAGCTTTTTAAAATACTACCAATACAAATACTACTCACAGACACACTGTATGGTGGAGAAAATGCTGAAGGGAGAGACTTTCATAGTCAAAGCATTAAGAATCCAACTCCCACTGAAAGTCAATGAAATTTAGGTCCCTAACTCTTATTTATGCATTTAGAAACCTTCCTCTGGACTCTTAGCTGACATTGATTTGGGTTTCTTATACACAACGGCTGACTCCCACCACTTGGCACTAATTATGTTGAAGGAATAAAGAAGTATTTAAACAATTGGGGTTGTGGTAAAGGAAAAACTTTTTGGGAAAAGTGCTTTGTCTGAAACCTAGCTAGAATGTATTTGATTGCCTTGGTGCTTCACTCAGCAAGTGTGCCTTAATTCTTTTAGACAAACTTACCCGTTTAGAGGGAACTGTGTTTAATAAATAGCAGCTGCACAGTCTGTGGGAAGAGAAACCCCCATAAATAGTATAGGAAGTTAATATAGCCCGCCCCGAGATCACTCTGGTAATTGTTATGTCTGAGTCACATCGTACACACACACACAAGTAAATGAACTGGTTACCTTTATTGGCAACATAAGAATAAGTTACACCACCAGCTACTGCTCCTGGAAACCTCCTCGCCTCTAGCTGGTGACTCACACAGCTTGCTCAAAAAGAATTTCAACAGAACACAAATCAAAAAGAGAGAAAAGACACCAAACACTAAGTTTTGTTCAGGCAGATTAGGAAGTAAATATTATAGCTGGAAAACGTGTGGTTTGATCCTGTGATCTTTCACAAAAGCAGTGGACTTTTAAGTAAGTGTTGGGGAAAATTAATAGAAATGAATTTGAATTTATAAATATGAGTATTCACACAAGGATCCCGTTTCTAAGAATTATGCTTACCAAATTAGGGAACGGAAGTGTACAATATGATCTGTGTCCAATTAAAATTAAAGAGCACTTGAATCTGAATTTCAGATACTAACAATGAACTCAGTGTGAATAATTGACCAGTCGAGCTACTTGCAGAAGTTAATCTGTGAATAATTTCAAATAATGAAAAAAGTGATATTTCCTTAAAAAAAATCACAAACCAAGAAAGAGAACTTATCATATAAACTATTTGCTACAAATTATTCATTCAGCTGTTTAGAACCTGGCATCTAAGATAAATTACAGCAAAATATAAACTAATCACATGCAAATTTTAGTATGATTCAGGTGTTCAGATGTGAGGGTTTAGTTCAGGCCCATCTTTACTGTGACTTGGAGCTAAACCTTTTCCTGGTTCTGAAATTCATTTTCATAAATACATTGATTATATGGCCAGACGGGACCATTGCAATCATGTAGTCTGATCTCCTGTATCTCCCAGGCCATAGCACCCCCTGGATTAATTCTTATTTGTGCTAGAGCATCATTCAGGAAAAACATCCAATCTTGATTTAAAAACTTCCAATGATGCAGAATCCACTGCAGCCCTTAGTAGGTGGTTCCAATAGTTAACTATCCTAATAAAAATTTCTAGTGTAAATTTGTCTAGTTTCAGCATCCAGCCTATCTTGTTTTACCTTTGTCTCCTAGATTGAAGAGCCCTCTATCAGTTTTCTGTGTCCCATGTAGATATGTCACCCCTTAACCTTTTCTTTATTAAACTAAATAACTGAGCTCCTTGAGCTCTTCACTATAAGACATTTTCCAATCCTTTAGCCATTCTGATGGCTCTTATCTGGATCCCTTCTAACTCCAGCAATTGACACACTTTTCCGAGTAGTGGTTGCACCAGTGTCAAATCGACGTAATATAGCCTTTCCACTCCTATTTGATAGTCGCATGTTTTTACATCCATTCTTTTGGCTACAGCATCACACTGGGAGCTCATGTTCAGATGAGTATCCGCCATGATCCTCAATCTTTTTCAGAGTCACTGCTTCCCACGATAGTCACCAATGCTATACGTGTGGCCTGCATTCTTTGTTCCTAGATATATACATTTAGACCATATTAGAATGCATATTATTTGCTTGTGCCCAGTTTACCAAGCAATCCAGATCCACTGACATATTCTCTTCATTACTGATCACTCCCCCAGTCTCTGAGTCATCTGCCATCTTTATTAGCAATGAGTTTGTTTTCTTCCAGGTTGTAGCAGGGTGGCCAGCAGTCACTTTTCAGGCACTCATTTAGTTCAAAGGTAGTTCAACCAATCCCCTCCTGGGGGTCAATTTATTGAGTCCTCTGGTACATACTAGCCCTCTAGATCCCAAGCCTAGTTCAGTCTCTCTCCTGAGAGTCCAAAATAAGTCTTTCATATAAAACACAGTCTCTCACAGTCCTCATCTCAGTTTGAGCTGGGCACAGTCCTTCCTCCCTGAGGGACTATCTTTCTGTTTCTCAGCATTCCTGCTTGGAGTTTGCCCTCCTCGGGCTTTTCTCAGCAGCTGCCTTTCCCCTGTTGACTTGGGACCCCGCAGGAGCCTTCGTACTACTGTCTACGGGCATAACTGCAGTTTCCTAATCTTCCCCCATTCACTGCAACTTCCTGCTTCTTTTGTACTGGAATCACCTGATTGCTCTCTGGTGGGGCTTATTTTGTAACCAAGGTTGGCTTAGCTCCAATACTCTGTAGCCTATGAAGCAAGCCACCCTATAACTCAGGTAATCGATAAAAATGTTAAATAGCATCGGGCCAAGACCTCACTAGAAACACACCCACTCGGTGAGGGTTCCCTTTTTATAACCACATTTTCAGACCTATCAGTGAGCCAGTTTTTCATCTACTCAATGTGGGCCATGTTGACTTTGCATTATTTTAGTTTCTTAATCAAAATGTCATGCAGCATCAGCTAAAATGCTTTATGGAAGTCTATACATCAACACCTTTATCTTTATCCACCAAATCTGTAACTGCATCAAAAAAGACATTGTTAGTTTGACAGGATTTATTTTCCATCATCCCATGTTGACTGGCAATAACTATGTTACCTTTTTTTAAATGTTTGCTAATCATGCTTTATTAAATACTTGAATACATGTTTTTTTTTTTCATGTCCAGTTTTCAGACATGACTAGAAATAAAAGTTTTGGAGTTCAAACTCTGGCTTATTTCTAATAAAACTAGATAAGACTTGCACAAATGCACTGCTAGGCCACTAGAAAAAAAGGACTGACAAAGTGGTAAAAGTCTTATTAATCTACTTGTATATTCCTGCCAATTAGAATGAGGTATCACACAGTTAATGGATATACAGGATGTAACTACAACTTCTATAAGCACTTGTAACCTTTCCAAGTACAACTTTATGAGCTGAGCTCCTTCACTTGGCTGGGTTGCGTTTGACCACGCCGCCTACTCAAGCCAAAATTAAACATTATAAAACGAAAGAGAGAAATAAACATAGTTTACAGCTTGGAAACATTTTGCTCTTGTTAAGGAGAAACTATTTTAAAGTTCAGACTCAGGAATGGCTATTTTTGCACCTCAGACAGACAGACTTAACTAATGGACGGTAGTTATTGTTTTGTTGACCAGATCTTTAGAAAGCAAAAAAAGAGGGAATCGAGATAGATTACTGTGGCAAAGTTCTTATCTGTATCTGAATCTTTCCAAGGTTCAGAGGTGCCAAAATAAAGCGCTTTGTCACATTATTATAGACATGGTAGACAGCTGCAAACTCTGATCCAGATCTGAAATTTTTCCAAAGCACTGGACTGTGCAGGTTTTAATTTGGGTTCATTTTGTAATAATTCCGCAGTATGCACCCCTAGCAAACTTGAAAATATGCATATAGTAATCTGCTGGTCTGTTTTAATAAACAGGAGCAAATAGTGGGGCAAATTCAGATAAGCAAAGAGAGCAATGTCATTAACACTAGGGGAGTTACATTATTTACACCATCTCTCAGTTTGGACCACTGGTTTTAGAATGATCAAACACACCTATCTGAGAGGAGGTCAGCAATTTGCTGACAGGCAAATGAAAAAAAGATACATAGCAGAAAGTTATCCAGCAACAGTCCCCATGCGTGTGGTGGCAGATGTTTAAAAGTATTGGGTCTAAAGTATACTGTATACGGATGCTCCATTTCAATATTTGTGAATGTAAGGCTTAATATATACAGTGTTTTTCATCCTGAGGGCCATAAGGGGACTTCGCAATTTACATATGAGAGTCATTTCATCCAACATTGAAATTCAGCTTCGTGCAGGGTGAAATGCAACCAGCTTAGCAATGAATAGTGATACTTACAAAGTATAAGACAGGAAGTAAAGAAAAATACTAGATCTAATTGAAACTGCAGTGGTGATTTCTGTAAAAAGAGTGTCAATATTCAAATGGGAATTTGGCTAAGACACTGTGGTTAATATCTCAACTTTTATGAAAAGTGTCCTGGGATCTTTCATGAGCACAAGCAGTCAGTCTTACTGCTTGTCTACTTGCAAAATCAGGCATAAATAAATAAAAATATTTCACTTTAGCTTAATCTATTCATTTTTCATTCATTGTGGGGGCAGCACAGTCTAGTATATAGGGCTCTGGACTGGGAGTCAAGAGAACTGAATTTGCTTTCTGGATCTGTCGCTGACCTGCTCTATGACCTCAGGCCAGGGGTGGCTCCAGGCCCCAGCATGCTAAGCGCGTGCTTGGGGCGGCATGCCGCGGGGGGCGCTCTGCTGGTCGCTGGGAGGGCGGCAGGCAGGGCTCTGGTGGACCTCCCGCAGGCGTGCCTGAGGAGGATCCGCTGGTCCTGCGGCTCCACCGAAGCCTGCGGGAGGTGCACCGGAGCCGCAGGACTGGCAGAGCGCTCCCCGCGGCATGCCACTGTGCTTGGGGTGGCGAAATGTCTAGTGCCGCCCCTGCTTCAGGCAAGTCACTTCATTTCTCTGGGATTCCGTTTCCCTTCACACAGTTTTAGCACTGACTTAGCTAAACTGATTCTAAAAACAGGTCAGTTAAATTGGTGGAACTTCCCACTCTGGACGCACACATCAATTTAAGCTGAACTGATATAAACAATTTAAAATCAACATGAGTGCACCCAACACAAGGGAATTGTACTGATTTAACAAGATCAGTATTAGTTAAATCAGTTCAAATCTGTGTGTAGACAAGCCCTTTGCTTGTCTTATGTATTTAGACTGCAAGTTCTTCAGAGCATAGACTATATAGAATAAAGGGCTCCGAGTCTTAGTTGGGGCCTCTAAGTACTGCTGTGCAGGAGCGGCACCAGGGTTTTTGGCGCTCTAGGCGCAGTGCCGGCTCTAGCCATTTCGCCGCCCCAAGCATGGCAGCGTGCCGCAGGGGGCGCTCTGCCACTCGCCGGTCCCGCGGCTCCGGTGGACCTGCCACAGGCGTCCCTGCAGATGCTCCACCGGAGCCACGGGACCAGCGGACCCTCCGCAGGGACGCTTGCGGGAGGTCCACTGGAACAGCCTGCCGCCCTCCCAAATCCTGGCACCCTAGGCAACTGCCTAGGTCGCCTAAATGGAAGCGTTGGCCCTGCTACTGTGACACAAATAAGACATACTAATAACCTAGAATAAATATCTTTATTGTCTAGTGACTAAAATAAGGGCCAGATTCTGTCACCCTTAATTATTCTGAGTAGTACATGATATTTTACCAACTAGTTATTTCTTATGAAGTCCCATTAAATCTATAGGCTCTTTCATAGAGTAAGGATCACAGAGTCAAATGCTAGGGCTGAATTTATTCTATTACCAACATGTATGTAAGATAATCCTTGTAGTCCATCTTCATCATCTTCTGCAGTCATGAGTCTCTCCTCTGAGGAACAGAACAATAGTTCCACATAAATGATGAACTACCTGAACTTATTTAGGCCCATCTATTGTCGTAAATAAGACCACTCCCACTGATGATATAGGGGAGACTTTGAAAGGTACAAATGGCAGCTAGGCACTCAGTGCTGGCCCAGCTCTGCTCCCACAGCCGTCTGTGGGAGTTTTACCTTATACTTCAACAGGAACAGAGTTAAGCCAATCCTGAGGGCTTTTGAAAACCCCTACCATAGTGTAAGAGCAATTTGCTGCCCCAGATTTGCTTGTGCATTTCCCACTGATGTCAGTGGGAGTTAAACAGCTGGATCCAGGGTAGGTTTTATTAAAAGTTTTTGCACTGTTTATCAGCTCTGACTTATTCACTTTATTCTCTATGTAAGAGTGGTGGGCCAAACATAGTAGGAAAAATTAAGGTCTGCATGCTGTCTTTTAGGGGTTTATGGAGGAGTTTTGCTGAAGTAGGAAGTCTTCAAGTCATCCTGACGATTCCAAGCAGATTCTAGCGTTTGGAATTAAACCATCTTCTGACCTGCCCCTTCCAAATGCAGAGTGTTCAGAAAGTGCAAAGTAAATAATCCACGTAAAGGGAAGTCAAAACCAAACTAACCAAAGTACATCCCCTTTAATAAAGTCTCAGTGAAGGAGTAGTTGATGCTGGTTTAGAGCGCCCCAGCTAAGGGCATGTCTACATGAGGAAGTTAGGGAGCAGCAAGCTAGGGTGTGAATTTTCAGCTCACTAGCTACTCCACACTAACTCCCTGTATGGACACACTACTGCACACTAAGCATGCCCTCAGGTGGTTTAGCTTAGTATGCTTGAAAGTTTACTAAGCTGAAGTGCACAGGAAGTGTGTCCATGCTGGGAACTGGTGTGGAATAGCTTGTGTGTGGTAAATTCACACCCTAGCTTGCTGCTTACTAACTTCCTTATGTAGACAAACCCTTAAAATCTAATAAGTTCTGTGGGCCGAGTCAGGCCAGTCCCCTGGGGCCTGAGAGAAAGTATCACAGCAGCCTTGGTGACTTTTTACCTCCCTCTCCCCTACTCAGCTTCTGTTTCAGTTTCAGCAGGCCAGCCCCAGATAGAGAAAGGGCTCTGCTCTATTTATTGTTGATTGATCGTATGCAATCCAATATGCAAAAGGTATATTTTGAGGGGGTGGATGGCATGGAAATTAAAGCACAGGACTAGGAGTTAAAATAGGTTTATTTCCGAGCTCTGCAACAGACATCCTTCAAGTAACTTTTGTTAAGTCACTTAATTTCTCTCTGTACCTTTGTTTCTCCATCAGTAAATTGGGGATGATAATCTTTACGCACCTTAGAGGGTATTGTGAGGCTGAATTCAATGTTCATAAAGCAATCTGACATCCCTGTACGTCATGTTATATAGGGCATAGTATTTTTATACATTACATTACAAACAGGTAATTGTAACTGGAAAACATCTTCCCTGGTAAATCTCTACTTGATCAATACAATGGATAACAGTCTTTATAATTGCATTGTTATGGATCCTGGAAACTAGAGAAACAGGAAATCAGTGTTGATCCATAACACGTCAAATGCTCAGTGCTAAAATATGTACACGGTTTCACAGATCTCAGTATGACAGTTTTGGAGACGTTCCACTGACAGCTTTGGAATATTCGGTAATTACTAATTACTATAGAACTATACACAAGGAGCATAAAAAGGAGGCTTTGTACACTCTAACTATAGTATCTTCAACAGTTGGATCAATTGTTTTTCTTCTTTTGCTGCAGACATACAGGATGCTGCGTTTTTTTAATCTTGTACAAACACAAACTAACCAAGACCTCTCTGAATAAAGCTTTAAATACCTCTCATGTCTGCCATGAGACAAAACAACTTTAGCTTTAATAGGCACAGGATACAAGATGACTCATGAGACATAATATGCCTCCATCTCCATGGACACCTGTGCCAGCCTTCCCAGGGCTGTGTCAGCTCACGAAAGCGCATTGCTCAAGTTTCCAGACAAAAGGATTTCGTTGGAAGCTGCTATGGGAAAGCAAAATCCTCTGCTAACACTTTACATTTTAATACAAAAATGACAAACATTTTATCCAGGGCCTTTTGGCCTGAATGATCCCAAAATGCTTCATAAGTGTAACAAACAAATTGATGTATGAACTAAAGCCCAAATTAAGAACAACCATACTGAGTTAGATCAGTGGTCCATCTAGCCCAGTATCCTGTCTTCTGACAGTGGCCAGTACCACATGCTTCAGAGGGAATGGACAGAACAGGGCGATTATTAAGTGATCCATCCCCTGTGATCCAGGCCCAGTTTCTAGCAGTCACAGGTTTAGGGACACCCAGAGCATGGGATTGCATCCTGACCATCTTGGCTAATAACCACCAACGGACCTATCCTCTGTGAATGTGTCTAATTCTTTTTGGAACCCAGTTATACTTCTGGCCTTCACAATATGCCCTGGCATTCTGCTTTCATCACCTCACATCCAGCTGAAATTGCAGAGGATACTCAGGGCGTAGAATGTAATGAACTGTGTTTGAATTTATCAGGGGTAAAGTCATTGGGATTAGGAGCCCAAGTCCCATTTACAAGCTTTTGAAAGTTTTACCCTGGCCTCTCGTTATAATATCCCTATTCATATGTAAAGGCCGACTGAAGCTTTAATGATTGTTTTTTTTTCAGTCTTAGAGAGCAGTAACCCTGTACTTTCAGTCTCATTGATTTTTATTTGAGATTGAGAGACTAAAGAAAAAGAGAGACCTGATGTCTCCATGAGAGAGACCACTGTGCAAATGCATCTCTTCTATCACATGTTGCATCTTGAACTTAAACTACACTCTAGATCAGGGTGCCTCATAGCCACAAGTAGGCAGACTCCTTAGAATCTGGAAGGTGCCATACACAGGAACTGGTCATTACAATTACATCACTGCATACAGCACAGTGATCACAAGTGGTCAAAGCCTGGATTATGCATCTCATCCTAAAGTAGTTCAAGCAGTACAGTGCTCCCTAACTCTCTGCTTCTTTATCACTTCAATGCTGACTCAGAAGAAGCATCTATATGAGTTCTTGTCTCCCACAAGTAGCTCCACAACTCCCTGGAATGTGGCTGAAGCATTTGGAACTTTTTTGCTTTTCTGCAGAAGTCAACCATTCCTTGGGGTTTGCAGGGCCTAGACGGCTGCAGATATCTTCTACAGGACACGCATTAATGTTCTTTCTTCATCTCATTCTTTTCTCTGCCACATGTACTTGGAGCTTTGGATAGTTGTTTCTTTTTACAGATAAGTGAATACTGCATGTGGAACTTGTTTGTTTGGGTTGTTGCAGAAAATGGCCTCCTGAAAGTCAAGCTCTTGTTAATTTTTTTGCCTCTGTGAAGCATATTTCATGTAATTTTTTATGACCTTCTCTCTCAAGACAAAAAGCGAGCACTTGTGTGGGAGGTATGATACTTGTCATTTGTGAATCTGTGGGTTTAAAAATATGACTTATGAAATACCTAATGAGAACAGTTTTAGAAGGCATTTTATGTCCAAAGTATTTGTTTCCTAAAGAGAACAAAAATAATTTGAAATTTCTATTTAAAAACACAATCAAGAAAACACAGGAAGTGGTTGGAGCATACTGAGACATGACAAACATAATGCTATGTCCAGTGATGTCTGAATTTCATCTGTGTTATCCTCACTGATGCCTTGCATGACAGCTCTGTTGGTTCCTTGCAAGCCAGTTAGGGTTACTGATGGATGGACTTTGAAAGGTTCATAAATGTGATTCAGAAATGCACAGAAAACAATTGCTGCTTATCCAGAGATCTTCCAAACTACTTTGTTCTACCAAATTAAGTCTGAAAACTCACCAGTACGGCCTTTTTTCTCAGATTTCCAGTCCCATGCTTCTGGTTACAGCTGGCTGGAGACTGATGATTCTGCTTTGCAATAACTTTTGAAGTTTTGAAATTTTGTTTTTGTTTCAGAAGGGAACAAAACCAAACCTTGTGAACATGTTTACCAAGTGGAATTATATCAAAACGTTTCTTTCTTTCTTTCTTTCTTTCTTTCTCACCAGAAAGTCCAGTCTCAGTGGTTTTCTCACTCTCCCTGTCACAAGATCTTGCTCACGGAAAGGTTAGGGGTGGCTCGAGCCCTTTTCCCAAGCCTCTTACACCTTCCAACTCCTCCAGAAATGCAGAAGCATGTCAAAGTGGGAGAATAGGTGATGCATTTTTTTAAACCTCAAACTGCGCCTGATTGGGTCCAGACTCAGATGTAGGCAAAGATTTGGGTTGTTTACAGTTGGATTTGCTCAATTCTAGCTAAGCCCTCCTCTGTCAGGACTGCCCTACGCTTGCCTTTAGACTGTCACAATATTTCTCTGGTCTAGGAATCAGTCAAGATCTCCTAATTAGATTTAAGATTTGACAGCAAGGGTAAGCCCAAGTCTGACCATTCCTCCCTCCCTCCACTTTAACTGGCTAATCTGTTCTTAGGGGAAGGATGGAGCATGGTGAAGACATAAAGAGACTGGGGTCAGGGGATGGAGAGTGTGGCAGTATCTCAGCAGTGTGTGCTGAAGATGCTTTATTGGAACAGTCATATGAGCGCATCAGACACAGTTAACAGGAAGGGATGGAAAGTGATGGGTCTGGATTAGCAACTCAACAGAGGTTTCAGAGGGGAGAGAAAGAGAAAAGAACTGAACACAGCAGACAGAGAGAGAGAGACAGGAAAGGTGGAAGGAGAAAGAAATGACTAAGGCAATGTTCAGATCAGAAGAACATGATCATGGAGGGCTGCACTTTTTGAAGCCCATGGGGTAGCAGAGGCTTTGCTGAAGGCCTAATTTGGTTTGTAGAATCTTTATTAATGGAGAGGGAAGGAGAAGGAAGGAATCCAGCATGACTCTCAAATTGCAGGCTGAGTATGAAGGGCTGTCAGTTTAAAAAACATGTAGTGAGCACATTTGAATATGGGGGAGACAGAATGAATATGGAGCAACATGATGCCATCTTTGCAGAGCCACTTTTCAAAGCAGAACCACACTTCATGTTAAAGGCTTAAATTGTTCACAGAGCATTATACCCCAGTGCACGGGGATGAATTTCACTTTTTGAGTTGTCATACTCTAACATACAGAGATGTACTTTAGAAAACTATTTCACATAGTATTAAAATGACACACAAAAATACCTCCTTTAACACATGTATAATGGCAGAGAATACTATCATGGAGTTGCACTCATAAGAACATAAATGATCTCTCTCCTGCCATCCATCTCTACCCTCTGATAAACAGAGGCTAGGGACACCATTCCTTACCCATCCTGGCTAATAGCCATGAATGGACTTAACCTCCATGAATTTATCTAGTTCTCTTTTAAACCCTGTTATAGTCCTAGCCTTCACAACTTCCTCAGGCAAGGAGTTCCACAGATTGACTGTGCGCTTTGTGTTCATCTATCATGTTTCAATCATGTAGTATCATGGTTGTGTAGACATGAGTAAAGTCATGACTTAGTGGAGGAAGCTTTAATTAAATTATTCTTAGCTCTTTTTTTGTAAAGTAGGTAGGATATTACTGACATTAGAATGTAAAGACTGCTTCAGACTGTAGCTTTTTGTTCTTTGAGGAGTGTCCCTGGGGGTGCTCCACTTTAGGTGTCTTGGCGCCCTGAGCATCTGATCAGAGATTTTGTAGTAGCAGTGCCCTGATTGGCCGTGCATGCGCGGCAGCCATCTCGCACCACTCCGAAGGGTTACCCCACATGTGCAGCCAACCATCCCCCAGTTCTTTCTCTACTGTCTTTGGCTTCGGTTGGAATGCCAGCAGTGTCCTCATAGCATTAGATATTTCTATTATCTCAGTTCTTTCCCAGCTAGTACCCGGCCAACTGGGGGCACTGCTACTACAAATCTCCAATTAGAAGCGCAGGGCGCCAAGACACCTAACATGGAGCACCCCCAAGGACAACCGTCTCAAAGAACCTCAGTTACTACACAAGGTGAGTAACCTTCTCATGTACTTAGTATGTACATATATAAGAGCTCTAAATTTGAAGTTTTGTTTTATATCTTTTCGGCACAAGATCTGGAGGCATTAAGGTATTTTTTTTCCCCTTGTATTCAGATCATTTCACTATTTTAGCTTCATTACAGGAGCTTTTTGATAAATTCTGGAGTATTTTCCATTATTCCATTCTTCTTTTCCTTCATCCTTATTTCATCTATGCAGACTAATTGCTGTTATGCCTTTCAACTGTTTTCCTGGAGATTTTCTGCTTCCCATGATCATCAGATCTAATGCTGAGAATTCTACTTGTGATGTAAACTATATTTTAAAGATGGAGAAAAACGTGTTTTGAAACCTATTCCTTTTATACAGACCCCACCACATTTTGAAGATTATCGGTAAACAGTCCTATTAAATTAAAAATAAGAGAGCCATTTCCACTTAATAGGGAAAAATTTGGATGTCTGTATTCCTTCATCCCCTGCACCCTGCCACCAATCCATTTTCATCCTAAAACATGTTAACCATAGAATGTTCATGTGGCTTATAATTTTGGAAATTAAATTATATCTTGGATGCATACATCCGAAACTAACAAGAACAACCAACCACCATAGATGCGCCCACCAATTTGGAAATTGTTGGGTAGGCAAAATCCATGGGATCATTGAGTACCCTGGACTTGGCCTCAAAACACTGTCATCTTTTGCGCTATCTGAAATTCAGTCCACTGCTTTGGCCTACCTACTTCAAACAAACCTTATGTCTTTTTAATAGGTTTTTACTAAGTTGTTATCAAAGTTGTAATATTTGTTTTTTTTAAAAAAAACCTACTAGTCCTGTACCAAATGACTTGTAGAAACTTCAGATTTTCTTTCAGTGCTGAAAACCCAAAAATAGGTATAGGGAGAGGAAAGAACTTGGGTCAAATTATAGTTTTACTATGGAATGTGGTGGTGGGAAAAAGAACCATATGATGGAAACACAGCTTTTCCCTGTGCAAGCAGTTTTATGCTTCTGTGTACTTTAGAAGGAAGTAAGAGCCAAAAAAGAATAAAGTATAAAGACATCACATTGCCGGAATGTATGACTGCTACCTTCCTTTTCCTGGAAATTAGATATTTAGGGTGCCTAGAAAAGCCAGCCTCTCATCAAAACGTGCATTTACAGTCAGGATCTCGCTGAATCCTCCATGTTAGCAGTAAATCCGGGAAAAAATTGAAACCAAATAAGAAGCCATACGAAACTCACCTACTTGTTATTTGGTTTTGCTAACAGATCTAAATTTAGAGATGAAGTTTGTTGAAAACTCCATGAATGCTTACAAATATTTTGAGGACACCTGGGCTAATTAATGATTTGGATTAAAATCATGCACAATGAGGGTTCTGTGGTTTGAATGTGTTAAGAAGTGAAACTCAACAGATTCAACTGAGTTTTACTTTGAGTTCTTGGCTTCATTCTAATCTGAAAATACAGACAGGCCGAAATCCCAAATTATTCAGTTTTATGTGTATATGGTGAGGAGTTGGGCAGCTTGATAAGGTCTGAATTTAAATCCCAGGATTGGAACACACATATAGATATGATAGCTTTGATTGTGGGTTGAGTCCAAAACTGGAAGGGGCCTATTTTCAGGTAATAAGTTTGATGTGACTGAAATATGGAGAGAATGGCTGCTCTCCCGAGATGTCCATTATTCAACCTGGTGGAAATCTCCTTGAGGAAAAACTCATTTCACAAGATTTCCAACATTCATGAATGTGGGAATCTCAGGAACCCCAATGCGATTCCGTGTTTTGGCTCTAACTTGTTAAGAACAGCTTGTGAGATTCCAGCACCAGTTAACCCAAACCTAAACTTATATTTTAGGTGAGACTTGGTCTCAGATCCCCAGTTCCAAACCCTTGGCTAAACCTAATCTGACCAATCTCAAGAGGTTCATAACCATGAAAATGAAGTAAATGAATTCCTGCGAATCCAAACCACCGAGTTTCACACAGCTTTAGTTGCTGGCTGTGTCCATTCCAGTCTAACCCATAGCATAGACTTTATAACACCATGTATGATCTCATAGAACTCCTTACGGCCAAGTAGCATAGATACACTGTGCACTCCTCTCCCAGCCCTAATTTTGCAACCAGGCCTGGTCCCCTGTGACTCTATTTATACAACCAGTTCTAAAAGCACCACATGTATTTCCAGCGTCCCAGGAAACATGTAGTTTTTCACATTTGCTTTCAAAGAACAAAACCTGGAGGCTATACATGGAGGTTTCCAAGAGATTCAGTTATGCAAAGTGTATCTGACAATTCCCTGTACACAGTTTCTTCCCTCCATCCCTGTGTATTATCTTGATATCAACACTGACAATGTCAGATACAAGTGTAATAATAATTTACCTTTTGTGTAGCACCTTTCATCTCAGGATCTCAAAGCATTTTACAAATGTTAACAGTGCCTTAAACACCCTTGTGAGACAGGTATTGCTATTAATCCTACCTGACAGAGGGAGAAAACTGAGGGACAGAATGATGAAGATCACACTGCGAGTGAGCAGAGCCAAGTATAGATCTCAGGAGTCCCAACTCACAGTCCTTATACTCTAACTATTAGGCCTTGCACCTTCCTCCCAGAAAGGGAACCCGACAGAGGTGCTGGAATCTTTGACACGTGTTCAAAGTAGCTAGGGCAAAGGCAAATCTTAGAGTGGTAAATATTATTAACAGCTTCCAAAGTTTTTTGGCTTTCTGATTTTTGGGGATCTTTTTCAGGGAAATTCAGGCTAGAGAAGGAAGTCCTTATATGGAATTTCCCGTTGTTGTCTCTTGAGTGATGTCTTGCTGAAGAAAGTGGTGTTTGCACAATTTCCTTAAAGATGACCACAAAGCATACTGTATAATTACTAGCAGGAACAGCAAAGACAGCTCCAGTAGTTCCCAGACTTTAGTATAAACGTGCCTGGCTTGAAAAGGTGTGAGATATTTGCTATGTGGAGGAGGAAGGCTCCAAAAAATGTATTTTGAGTGGCCTAGAAATGTTTGAAAGGTGCATGTGGTGGAGACCCTTAGGAAAGTTTCCTAAAATGGTTTGAGTTCCCAAGTTATTGTAAAAGCAGAAGAGATTCTTGTACAAGGCTGATACCCTCAAAAGGGAATTACAGTTTAAAAGAGCTGGAGGAAAACTGCAAAACTGTGGTCACAAACAATCATCTGAATACAGAATAGCTCTTTATGTTGGTGCTTCATGTTGCTTGCTATTTACAAATGCACAATTTCTTGGCAAATGGCTACTCTATGTAAGAAGAGGGAACTAGTGCATTAATAAGGTTAGTTGTTATTCACTCAATATTTGTCTCTTTTGTTCAGCTATGCAGAAATAATAGTTGGTGATGTCCCATCATACCTATGGAAAGTAATTAGCAAATAATCGAAGTTAGCAGTTTGTGACTGATTTTGCAAACATTTACACAGGTGCTTAACATTATGTCGGTGAGGAGTCCCATTTTGTTCAGTGGGTCTCCTTGTGGAAACAAATGGAAGTGTTTGTGGGATGGGTCTATAATGCATCTTATTCTTAATTAATACTTTAACTAGCTCTAGTCTTGAGCAAGAGTAAAGGAATGACAGAAAATTCTCCCAGTATCAAACTCCCCAACTTTGTTTAGGTTATGGGCTTCACAGCTGGCTAGAATATTGTGGGTAATAATTGGCAGATATGGTTAATGGCTAAGTGAGAAAAATATACAGTCCTCAGGAAGTGGGAAACTTACAAACTGCCTCTGAGGCTACGTCTACACTTGGAGCGAGGGGTGTGATTCCCAGCATGAGCAGATCTATTCACACTTGCTCTCTTTGCACTAGTGCACTCAAAGCAGCAGTGTAGCTGCAGCAGCACAGGGAATAGTGAGCAGCAGCATGGGATAGCCACTCATAGAGGTTCCAGGAGGGTTTGAACCTGGGATAGCTAGCCTGTGCTGCTGCTCACCGCTGCTGTGCACGACTATTTCTAGTGCTCTAGCTTGATGAGAGCTAGTGCTAGTATGTCTATGCGAGTTGGGAATCACCCCCCTAGCTCTGAATGAAAACATAGCTATATTCCACTGATCTAAAATCCAGTGAAATTAATGGGAGTCTCTCTATTGTTGAAATACCTTAAGGGGATGTTTAAAACATACATAAACACACACTTGTATCAAATTCTATAAATCGCACCATAAATAAAAATATTAAATATAAAACTAGGCTTTGAGTAGTTTTCTGATATTCTGTATCTCATCCTGCTCACTTTATTCACAGCAATGATCCCTCAAACGCACAGATAGGCTGCTCATATTAAAATGGCAGGCAAGATTTGTTCCACTCTATTATTTTATGCAGGATAACGTTGCAATCCGCGGTTATCATGCAAGGTAACAATGTGACAAAGCAAGATGTAGCATAAAACAAAAATCCATCAGGTAGAATACTAACTACCCAGTCTGAGTTTGGGCACATTTATTAAATGGGCAAGCATTTGATAACAAAAGAGGGGAATAGAATTATTTTTTGGCACATTTTTTGAACAGATTAAATTTACAACAGACTCCCAGGTGTGCGGTAGGATTATACAACATTATAATGAGAGGATGCAATAACTATATTACAAGGATATAGGATCTCACCCTGCAAAGACCTTTGCACCAGGCAAGATGAGTAGTTTCACTGAAGTCAACAGGACTACTCACAGTGCATAAAGTTAAGCATACACATAGTTCTTTTCAGGACTGGGATCACCAAATGCAGCTGGGAGGAAAAACTACACCAGACATTCTATATAAGCAAATTCTTAAAAAGAAAAAGGACTAAAGTAAGAATTAAAAGTTCTCAAAATTTTTTGGTTTCATTATAGTTGAGCTATGTCATGTCTAAAATCCCAAATGACCTGCAGGACAAAGTTCTGTCATGTTTAATACACTCTAGATTCACATGTAAACTCATCTCACAAGAAAACTGTTTTCCCAGACAAATAATGATCAGTTTTGCATTATCCTTTGGACTAGACTTCTCTTTGACCCTGGTGGGGAGGAGATGTCAGAAAGGTAATTTTGTTAACCAACCCCCAGCTTTTCTCCTTCCCCCTCTTATATTAAAAATATTTTTCAAAAAGAATTACAGCTTTCCTCAACTGAAAGAAAAGTTGAACTACACATCTAATACATGACTTCATCCTAAATGAAAATTTGCAGCCCAGGCTTAAATTCAGCAGGAGCTGTCCGGAGTGGAGCTCCAGACAATATTTTCAAACCGGCAGGGCAGAGGCCTGGGGCTCCATGAAATACTCTGAGAATTTAAGCCCCGCTTCTACTAAACATTTTTCTAAGATCCTATAATCTTGTGGGTCTTTTTTTCAAGCTTTCAAGGTTGTGGTATTGCTTCCTGCCCAGTTACACAGAACAGTCATACATTTAAACAAAATGGAAACTTAATTATAATAATATACAAACCAAAAAGGATATAGATTTCTGTTTGACAGAATATTTGTGTCCCATACAGACTTTCCCTCTCCTCCACTAGACAACCAAATTTCTATCTTTACTAGTAACTCTAAACTGTCATAGGTACTGATCTCACTTAATTTTGCCAATGTCTTTTCCATTTCTTACTGTCCTTTTACAGTTTAAATAGTTGGACTTTGCTTCTGTCTCACTTTACTTTTCTGATATTTACAAACCAGAGTGGTGTGAAATCTTCACGAGAAATCTTAAACCCAGGAAAAACTCACTTGGCTTTATTTCAAACTTGAAACTCAGACTAGGTTAATCAAAATAGTAACTAATCTTCATGTACGTCCATGGCGAAATCTGGGCCCAGTTTTGAGCCAGCACAGGACTATTTACAAATTAGCATTGAAATAATGCAAGGCTGATGTCGTAAGTGTCCCCCGGTGTCGATAGGAATGTTCCGATCATGTTAGTAAAAAGGCTGCTGATGCAAAACTATTAGTCTGGAAGAAATGAAACAGTAACAAGAGAAAAGCGAGGAAGAATGTTTGTCTTAGGTGATGTGCTTGTGCTCTACAGAACAATTTCCAACAAAGGCATTGTGTGGTCCAGTAATTGTTGTACACATACCACCCCAAGCCAGTTGAGTCCCTAGACTGGTCAACAAATACGTGTTTTATACCTGAGGTTCAGCCACATTGCTTTCTTTAATTAATTGTAGACAGTGTATTCTCTCTCTCTCTCTTTTTGTTTTAGTTCAGCTTTGCAGAAACAAGAGCATCTAATATAGATTGGGAAGCCATTTCTGCCACTGGTGAGCACTTCCTCACACAACCAGTTCTGCTGATTTTAACAGTACTTCTTGTATGAGTAATTGCTCACCAGTAGAATCAAAGGGTTTACCATCTGCCCCACAGTAAGCAGGTGAAAGGTAATTCTTCTCTAGCAGAATTATGCTAAGACTGTGGTTTCATTAAAAACATACACGTGCAGAATTAGCATAGAATCCAAGCTGTGTAACTGGATTTTCTCAAAACAGAGAGACTGTTAAGGGAAACTGACAGATTAAAACTCATACATGAAGAATATACATTTTCTTACCTGTGTTATGGATATCAACTTACTCTTATTAAAATGAATATACATTTAAAAATCTTGGGGCAAATCCTAGGTCTTACTCAGCGTTTACCCAGACACAATTCCCATTAAAGTGAAAGAGAGTTTGCCTGAGTGAATTTGGCTCCTCATTTACTTGCACCTGGATATAATTGACAAATTTTCATCATTTATGCTCTGCTTTGCTTTTCACTCCTCATTCAGCCAATGAAAATACACTGGCAAGGTTTACTTTTGATGCTGTTCAGTTTCTGCTACGTATGTACCAGTGCCTGCAATGTTTGAATTGCAACCATTACAGGGGAATGTTTCCATCCAAACAAAAACATATTTTAATCGAATTAAGAAAACAACACAGAAACGCTTCTATTAACATAGAGCTGTACTGTGACTCCCTTACTCACAGAATGGTATTTTCTGCTCAGATATCCCAATTGGAATGAATGGAACACTTTAGGAGTAAGTTACTCTACACTATGATTAAGGGAAGCAGAATCTGGTACTAAGCAACTTTTCTTTTGCTCACTGGAAATTCAGATGAGACCAGCTTGCAATATAAGAGCAGCATGAAACTTGGGTAAAAAGAATAGTCATTTGAATTTTGCTTATCCTAAAACTGCTAGAAGCAATGATAAATCATGTATCCTTGTGTTGTGAATAGGGTTATATGCTTAGAACCTGTCTATAGAGGACTTCATCCTGCACGCCCTTGTGTGGTATTCAGCAAGGTGTATTGTACAAGGTGGTCTTGCTCCCACTCATATGCTACACAAGGATAAACCCTTTTTATCTTTTGCTTATACAGGCAACATTTCACATTTGTGCTGTGTGGAATCTGTCTGAAAAGTTTCACTGCATTTGCCTATAGTCATTTTTTTCTTGATGCACATAATGATTCTTATTGTACCTGGAATTTACACACTGTGTATCAGTAGAGTATCTGGCTTTAGGGACCTAAGTTTGAAAATATTGATTATAGGGTCAGATCTTACTAATACCCATACATAGGTAGGTAATCCTTACTCAAGTGAACATTTCCATTAACTTGCATAGGGGTACTTGCATGAATAAAGAATACCCAGGCAGAAAAGAACCCTGTATTTTGTATTATGTCAGAGATTAGAGGCAATGCAGCCATAGCCCATGCTGGCCTTGGGACTGGATACTGCACCAGAAATCAAACCCAGGTCTCCTGCCCATCACTGCAGAGTATTGCAAATAGGTGGCTGAAACAACTGTGATTTAGAAAGTGAAAGAGAAAGAGGCCAGATGATCAGCTGATGTAAATCAGTGTTATCCATTGTCACCAGCAGAGAGTTGCTGATTGAGAACCTGGTCCACAAAAATGTGCAAGTTGTTTGCATCTACTTATAAAACTTGTAAAATAAAATGATTTAGTGTTGTATTGGCTTTAAGAGCATTCACATACTTGTACTAAGGACCAGAGATACTTTATACAATAATATGATGTACATGTCTTATGCTTATATATGTCCTCTGACTGTATTCTAATTTTATAGCATTTACATTTGATACATGTGTTCAGATTTCTGATTCATTTTAGAATCTGTTTCTTCCAGTCCAGTTATATTGTTCCAGACTGAGAACACCAAAGAAGATGAAGAATATCATTATACTTCTTTGCAGTCTGACAATAGCCTGAGCTACTCCAGCAAGTCTCTTAAAAATCTTCCTTTAGTGGACGCTATGTAATTAATCCCTTACCCATACTGGTGAGCAATTACTCCCATGAATAGTCCCACTGAAGCCATAAGGGACTATCTGAGTAAGTAACTGCTCGCCATTATGGGGAAGGGTTCCATATCTGGCCCCAAAAGTTGGAAAATCAAACAAACATTCTCTTTAATTCTTATTGATCACTTTTATTTTTACTCCCTTTGATTCACCTAAGAACCTTTTGTCTTTTTTTAAAAAGATACATCGAAATGAAAAAGAGAATGACAGCATTGCTGGAGAACGTGAAACGAGCTATGCAATTTCCCCCGCCTTCCCCTTAAGCTTCAATTCTCCTATCTACCTCCTTCCCCGCTTTGAAAATGCCACCAAGTCTTTGTCTTCCCACCATTTTTATAACGTGATCTACCGGATGAAAGCCAAAGAAATAAACAAAACCCCTGTTCTATTTTAGAAAGGTCACCACAGCCAAATATGGTTCAGGACTCAGTCCTGCAATCACAGACAGATTCTGCTTGGCTGTTCCGTGAGTGCACAGTTAGTGGGGAGTATACCAAAGCCACCCCCACCACTACTGCAGGCTGTGCGTGGGCCAGACATACTTGCAGTCCTTGTGCTCTCACAAAAATAACTAGATTGAGATGAGAGTAGTTAGGAGATGAGCTGAGCCTTTGGGTTTGTGTTTGGTCTCTCATCCATGCTTCTCTGAATTTCCATGGGTTGGATGACTGCATCCCATGTTTTGATTCACCCCCATCTCTAAATACAACTTTAAAAAGTGGCACTGTAGGTGAGCAATGTGGACCAAGGAAATTATACAAGATCCCCATATTGTTTCCTGCATCACTCTGTAGAAAAAAGCCTACATGGGGATGGTCTGGCCCTTAATCCCTGAAGTATGATTTGCTACTGCTTGTTTTACAGATGAAATTAGGGGGACTGACTATACCAGTCGTAGGTATTTTCAATAGCTAATTGTTCATCTTTCATCTGACAGGTGGCTCAGATCCACACTCAGGGCAGAGATGCTATTGACCTACATGCGTATTTGCATTCTCCAGAAAAACTAGAAGTGACACAACCGGTGTATTTTTGAAAAAATGGGTCTTTGGTTTGGATTAATCTCTAACTGGAATGTGCAGGCAAATGAGTAAATACATGCCACATTTCTGTTACTGCACACAGGAATACAGACTGTGATCCACAAATGGATGTGGAAAGTTTGAGGGTGTCATTTGAATATGTAGATTTGAAAATATGATGCTTAAAAAGGAAATGGAAAAGCTGACCTGGAGGAAATTCACTCTGTGAAGAGGCAGCAGCAGCTTGCTAGACTTTGACTTGTTCATAGAGCTTGTGATCCTTGACTTAGCGCTGGTCTACACTGTGGGGAGAGGACTGATCTAAGTTACGCAACTTCAGCTATGTGAATAACGTAGCTGAAGTCAACGTACTTGGATCGACTTACTCTGGTGTCTTCACCACGGTGAGTCGACTGCTGCCGCTCCCCCATCGACTCTGCTTGTGCCTCTCACTGCACTGGAGTACAGGAATCGATGGGAGAGCTCTTTGGGGGTTGATTCATTGCATCTAGACTAGATTGATCGCTGGATCAATCGCTGCCTGCCAATTCGGCAGGCAGTAAAGATTAGAAGATAGACCTAGTTTTCATTTTCTTGTTCACTATATTTAAGCTTTTACCTTGAAGAGTGCATTTCTTTGACAGGTGTTTATAAATAATAGATTCTATGAAATTATCTATCATTTCCAATCGTATAGGAGCAAGATAATGAAAGCACCAATGACAATAACAGGAATGAAGTTACTGTGACTGGTGGCAACACTGGTGATGGGATATGTAGGAAAGGTGGTGACAATGGAAGTGGAAATGGCAGCACTAAAGGTGGAATTAATAATGTGACAGGCAATCCAAATGCAAACAGCCAGAAGAGTGAACCCAGAGGTACAGGGAGAAACCTGGCAACATCAGCAGTGAAGATGGTGATGAAATGCAAGATTCTGATGAACTCATGCAAGGGGATGGCCCCACTGACAGCAATGAATCTGATGGCTCTGTCAGACTGAGAAAGGATGATGATTCAAACCCTGATAGTGAGAACAAGTGCTGTAGCCAGCAAGATGATACGCGTTTATACCGAATTTAGCAGCGTTAAACCAAATTAACCCTGCACCCGTCCACACAATGAAGCCCTTTATATCAATATAAAGGGCTCTTAAAACCGATTTCTGTACTCCTCCCCGATGAGGGGAGTAGTGCTGAAATTGGTATTGCCATGTTGGATTAGGGTTAGTGTGGCCGCAATTCGATGGTATTGGCCTGCAGGCGCTATCCCACAGTGCATCATTGTCAGCGCTCTGGAAAGCAAGCTGAACTCGGATGCTCTGGCCAGGTAGACAGGAAAAGCCTCGCAAACTTTTGAATTTCATTTCCTGTTTGCCCGACGTGGAGAGCTGATCAACACAGGTGACCATGCAGTCCCAAATCCAAAAAGAGCCCCAGCATGGACCGTAAGGGAGATAATGGATCTGATCGCTGTATGGGGAGAAAAATCTGTTCTATGAGAGCTCCGTTACAGAAGACGAAGTGCCAAAGCATTTGAAAAAATCTCCAGGCTGTGATAGACAGAGGCCACAGCAGGGACTCAACACAGTGCTGCGTGACAAGTGTAATGGAAAGCCAAATAATCAGATGGACACTTATGGAGAAAGGGAGGGCGGACTGAGGACTCGAGCTATCCCACAGTCCCCGCAGTCTCCGAAAAGTATTGATATTCTTGGCTGAGCTCCCAATGCCTGAAGGGTCAAAAACATTGTCCCGGGTGGTTCAGGGTATATGTCGTCAATTTACCCCCTCTCCCCCCATGAAAGAAAAGGGAAAAAAATTGTTTCTTGCCTTTTTTCAATGTCACCCTATGTCTACTGCATGCTGCTGGTAGACGCGGTGCTGCAGTGCTGAACAGCAGCATCCCCTCCCCTTCCTTTCCTGATGGCAGACGGTACAAAAAGGTTGAAAACCGTCCTCATCATCCCGTGAGTGCTCCTGGCTGGCCTTGGTGAGGTTGGCCAGGGGCGCCTGGGCAAAAGTGGGAATGACTCCCGGTCATTCCTGGCAGATGGTGCAAAAGGATTGAAATCCATCCTCATCATAGCAGTTGGAGCCTGAGCTCCTCCAGCCCCCCCGCTTCATGTCTAATGAAGATTCTGTACTGCCTGGACTATCATAGCAGTGGGAGGCTGCCTCCCCCTCATTTTATCTCACTAAAAAGTCAGTGTTTCTTATTCCTGCATTCTTTATTACTTCATCACACAAATGGGGGGACATTGCCAAGGTAGCCCAGGAGGGTTGGGGGAGAAGGGAAGCAATGGGTGGGGTTGTTGCAGAGGCACACTCTAGAATGGCATGCACTCATCATTTCTGCGGGATCTCTGGGGCTCTGACCCGGAGCGGCTGTGCCCTCTGGTTCTCCAGTAGACTTGCCCCATATTCTAGACAGGACTGACTCTATTTTTAGACAAAACATAAAGAAGGGAATGACTTGGGGAGTCATTCCCATTTTTGTCCATGCACCCCCAGCTGACCTCTGCGAGGCCAGCCAGGACCACCCATGACAGGAGCAGATGGTTCAAAAGGATTGATAACTGTCATCGCCAATTTCCAATTGCAGACGGTGCTACAGCTGGTAACCGTCTCTTTAACCTTGCAAAGGCAAATGAATGCTGTTGTGTAGCACTGCAGTACCGCGTCTGTCAGCAGCATCCAGTACATATACAGAGACAAAAGGCTAAATGGGCTCCATGGTTGCCATGCTATGGCGTCTGCCAGGGCAATCCAGGGAAAAGGGCGCGAAATGATTGTCTGCTGTTGCTTTCACGGAGGAAGGATTGAGTGACAACATTTACCCAGCATCACCTGCGACACTGTTTTTGCACCATCATGCATTGGGATCTCAACCCAGAATTCCAATGGGTAGGGGAGACTGAGGGAACTATGGGATAGCTATGGGATAGCTACCCACAGTGCAACACTCCGGAAATTGACGCTAGCCTCGGTACATGGATGCACACTGCTGAATTAATGTGCTTAATGTGGCTGCGTGCACTCGACTTTATACAATCTGTTTTTAAAAAATGGTTTCTGTACAATCAAAATAATCCCGTAGTGTAGACATACCCCAAGTATCAGAGGGGTAGCCGTGTCAGTCTGGATCTGTAAAAGCAGCAAGGAGTCCTGTGGCACCTTATAGACTAACAGACTTATAGGAGCATGAGCTTTTGTGGGTGAATACCCACTTCGTTGGATGCATGATACCAGTGAGTCCAAGGAATCAGACAGTGAGGACCATGAAAGCGCATCATTAAAATATAATGAGGATACAGAGAGTGACAATGACAGTAGCAAGTGTGACAGCAATAGCAACAGTGACACCAAATCAGATAGTAGTGAGTGATAGTGACAGTGATAACTGTAGTGACAACAAATTAGATGACAGCAGTAGTGATAGTGACAGCAAATCAGACTGCACTGACAGCAGTAGTGACAGCGAATCAGATGGCAGTGAAGGTGACAGCAAGTCAGATAGTAATGAGAGTGCATGTAATAGTAATGAAAGAAGCGGTGACAACAGTGGCAATTCACCCCATACAGAACTCCCAAGTGACAGTGAATCTGAGGGAAATGACAGTGATGTTAGCACAAAGTCAGAAGACGAAGATGGTAAAAGTAAAATTGAATCACAAAGTGAAGGCAGCGATAGCAATGACTCAACGAGTGATGATTGGAACTGGGGAAATGAAGATCCATAGTGACATTGACACTAATTTACAGCAAATGGAATTTGTGTAGGTGGGAAAGGAAAAAGGACTTAAACAAAAACACCACTGTTATCCAGACTATCTGAATGTAATCAAAGATACTAAGCAACATGGGAGAGAGGCTAGAAGAAAAATGTATTCCCTCAATGCCATCCAATCCCAGTACATAAATGAAAATAAATACTCTATGCATATGTTAAAGCAACATTTTTGGTTGCTGTAATTTTATTAAATTGTACATCATGTTCAAATGAAAACTAATGAGTGTTTGAAACTGCGTGATGATTTGTCAAAGTATGAGCTATAATAGTTAAGGGCATGATTGTGATACCTCAGTGAACGATGTGATACAGCATGGCCAGAGGGCAGCATAAGAGTGTTAGCAGGGGGCCTTATTCCCTGCCAAGGGAGGAAGGTTTGCTTTAGATTAACTAGAACAGCTGTGGCCAATTAGAGCACCTGACTCCAGTTAGAGCACCTGACTCCAGTTAGAGCACCTGACTCCAGTCATGGGATATAAACCCCTGCTTCAGTCAGACAGGGGGGGGTAGTTGAAGGAGAAAGGTTGGATTGGAGCAGAGTGCAGATTGCAGAAGAGAAGAGTTTGTCCAGAGAGAAATAGAAGGTTTGGAGGAGTGCTGCGGTGGATTGGGAAGCCCAACAGAAACCCTAGGTAAGGGGCACCAGGCTTGTATAGAAGAGAGGCGAGAAGCCCTTCACAAGCTGACGGGTATGAGAGGGAAGTAACCCAGGGGAAGAAACCGCTAGTCAAGTGGTTCACCACAACCCCAGGGCCCCTGGGTTGGGACCTGGAGTAGAGGGCGGGCCCAGGTCCCTCCCTCTCCACTCCCCTCCTCCAAGGACACTAGGGGAGTGATTAAGAACTGGTCCAGAGGCAAGCAATAGCGCCCTGAACCTACCCCAGAGAAGAGAGAGCGCGAGACCCAGCAGAACAGTACCGGCAATTTGCCACAACGAGTAGTCCCATGAGTAGCCCCACTGAAATCACTGGGACCCCTCATGGAGTAAGGTGCTGTTTGACATGCACCAGCATCAGAATATATCAGTAAGTTTTATAATACTTGAAGATTTATAAGTTGTCCCTCTATCTAGGACAAACCACCCATTGCGGGTAACATTATTATTAAACATGTATATTGCTAATGTATAGATCTGTCTGTCTCTGTCTCTGTCTCTGTCTCTGTCTCTGTCTCTGTCTCTGTCTCTGTCTCTGACACACACACACACACACACACCCCCTACCTACCTTTCCATGTGATATTCCTGTATGCTGCTGGTAAAACCACATTCTCCATTTAATGACCATTGTATGTAACTTCCTCTCTTTTAATCTAATCATTTCAAACTTCGTATTTTTAGAAGATGAAATATGTAATCTGTAAAATACAGATTTTTTAAAATGTAGTCTATTTGCCTTCTAATCGGGAAGGGGTCTTGGTCTTACTGGCTATGGTTAAAAGAATGGCATAGAAAGTTTATGGTAAAATCTAACATTCTTGTTGTTTCATTAATATTAAGCATTTTATAACACCTGAAAGTGCACTGGGCACCTCAGAATGCACAGTCCCAGCTGAAGATCCTGATCCTGTAAAGATGTATGTATTTACAGAGTCCAAAGGCCTATGTCCCATTCTGTTGGACATTGTACAAACACAAAAGAGACAATCCCTGCCCTTAACAGAAGCAGTCCCCTTAAGTTCAATGCTATTACGTCCCACACTAATTCAGAGAATAGAGTGTGCAGGATTTTGGCTGCTTTCCCCAAAAGCATCTGCCTCACCCTCATGCAACTCTAGAAGGGATTGGAATATCCAAACCAAATTTGTTTGAAAGATCATCTCATCGTCTGACTAGCCGTGCATTTAGGGTTTGTTCCTGCTCCTATTAAAATGTAGCTATTGACTTAAATGGGACCAGAGGAGGATCTTCAATGTACGATTTACTCTGCAGCCTGTTCACATGAAAATTACAGGCCATTCTTTGAGATGCTAACCATGCTCAACTCTTGTTGATCTCAGTGGAAGTTGATGGTGCTCAGTGAGTCACAAGGTCAAACTGATATGAGCCCATAATGCCTATAGCTAACATGATATGAAGATATCCAGGGCTCGTTGGAATGAAAAGGAAGGCTGCAAGGAGTATTTTCAGGATGTGCAATGCTCATGTTTATCACTTACACAGACAGCGACATTTTGACAGAAGACAACGTCAGGTGTTTGGATCTTGAGTTAAATGCAGGTTCAACCTAAAACCCCCCCCACCATAATTGTTTATGGCACCAAAAATGGTTTGTGACATGAAACCTAAGAGTGTAATTTAGTTTGAAGTTCAGAGGAAAGCACATCCCAGGTTATTTAGCGTGACAGCCAATGAAACCACAAACAAACAAAAAAGTCAACGAGAAAGGAAGAAAGCCATTTATGGAAGAAGCGAGTGAAAACACAAAAGATTTGACCCAGTGCCTCAGGAAGTCAACACCATCTTTCCACTGACTTCACTGGGCTTTGGATCAGACCCAGATGGAGCTAACAGAAAGAAAAGCCAAACGTTCAATTGAAAAAGGAGAGAAATAAAGGGAAAGAGAAAAACAACAATGAGGAAAGATGAGTTACAGCTGCAAAAGGTAGTGAAGCAGTGAAATAGAAATGAAGGGAAGAGGGGGGATATGAAAGGGTATAAAAGGAATGTATTACTAAATGCACAATATAAGAACAGAGACCAGAATCAAAGGAAGCACAAGGAAATAGAAGAGACCAGAAAGCTCAACGGTTGCTGTGGGCAGATTCAACGGAGAGAGTTATAAAAACTGAAAAGTGATGGAGGCAAAAATGTACACTTGAGAAAAGGGAGCCAGAGAAACAGGTCTAGGGGACAGGCTACTGGAGACCTAGGTTTTATTCCTGGTGCTGCCACTGACCAGCTGTGTCAGCTTGGGACTCTGTTTCTCCTAGTCTTTGTCTGTCTTGTCTTATGAGATTACAAGCTTTTGGGGACAGGTACGGTTTCTTGCTATGTGTTTGTACACTGCCTAACATACCTGAGTCCCAATCTTGAGTGAGGGCTTTAGGTGCTACTGCAGTATAAACACCACAACAGTAAATTTACCCCAGTGGAGAGAGGTATCTAATTCATTTTGCGCCACTTCAATTTTTTGCTTAGTTCAAAGACCCAGTACCCATATTGAGAA
This sequence comes from Chelonoidis abingdonii, assembly GCF_003597395.2. Lineage (NCBI taxonomy): Eukaryota > Metazoa > Chordata > Testudines > Testudinidae > Chelonoidis > Chelonoidis abingdonii. The sequence goes on from NC_133773.1 coordinate 21,271,590, forward strand.
GAAAGAAGAGTATCTTTGCAGTGGTAGCCCATGAAGGAAGGCATTTCGATCCAAGCTGTAGGGGAAAACAAGATTTGTTTTACAACACTGTTTTAAAAATTCACAGATATCTATGTTTGTGTGTCAATAATTAGAGACTATGAACACAATAATAAATATGACTAATCACATAATTAACACTTATTCAGCACTTATGCTCCAAGCATTTGACATTCATTAACTTATTAATCCTCAAGAAAACTTTATGATGTAGTTAAATATCCTCCTTTTAGCAATGGGGAAATTGAAGCAGAGATGTTTTAGGGTAAAATTTTCAAAACCGCCTAAGTCTCATTTTTCAAAGTAACTGTGGCCCAGATGCTCAAAGATATTTAGGTTCCTAACTGCCTCTGAAATCTGGGTTTTTGAGGCTCTGGGCCTTGTGCATTTAGGAGCACAAGCTACACTGAAAGCCCCATTTGAAAATGTTACCCTTAATGACTCATCCACTTGACAAAGGATGTTGGTACCAGAGGTGGGAGTAAAATCCAGAAATAAGGAATTTCTGACTTCCAGCCCTAGGTCAGCTAATAGTAAAAGACTGGAAGAAATCTCCTACCACCAAAGCTGTGGTATGGCTGCTTGCTCAGATGGACTCCTGCACCCAAAGCAGGGTTTCCATAGCACTGGGGGGAAGCTGCACAAACGTCAATGCAATTTACGCCTACATTACGTTTTTGGCAAATTACTGATTTTTCCCTATATTTCTGCTTCAAAAACTGTATGTCTTTTACTGCAGTAGGAGAATACTTTAAAACAAAATGGCATGAACTCTGCACTCTCCTTGTTTCAGTAGTGTTATCATTGTACTATAATTTTGTAAATGTGGAAACTAAAGGCTCAATTCTCTGTTCCTCCCAATAGTGGATTATTGCACAAATGGAAGGGCAGTTCAAAGAGGGTTGTAGATGCCCTGGAAAGAACAATTCCACCCCATAGTAATATTTTGTAAAGAGTAATTTCCATTAAGGACTGGAAAACTCATTGCAGATGACTGAACTGTGGAGTTTTGTGTGCCCACATACTACAGAAAACCAAGGAAAATAGATCTCAAATTTTACTTTGGTTCTGACCCTGTTCCCACTGACTTCCACAGGAGCAGGATATTGTGCTAATTGCAGTTTGTTTTTATTTGCCACACTTTTTGTGGTCTTACCTCACGATACACAGCTTCTGAGAGACATGCAGCTAAATGAGTGGAAAAGTTATTTCAAGTGCTTTCCTTCAGTGACATGCGGCCAGTCTCTTAACATAGGACTCCCACAATTTCTTTCCACCTGGCTTGTACTAAACACTACATCTCCTGCGTAAATGCGTTACAGAGAGAGGGACTGAGGGATGAGGGAAATCTACTCGTTCCTTTACCCAGTTAAACAAAAATGCCTTCTCATAACCAGGAGGGAAGTGACACCACGTGGCAAAGAAAACTCGTAAAGTGCACTTCGCTGGAATTGTTTATACTTTTTCCTGAAAAAGAAACCTAGCCAAATTCCATTTTCCGTTACATCAGTGTAACTCCAGAGTGAAGCTGCTGAAGTCAGCAGAGCTACTTTGGACTATTGATGTTAAACCTGAGAGTTGAATTCAGCCTACCGAGTATAGTGAGAGCATAACACAACATTGTGTAGTGTGAAGTTGGGGAGAAGGGTAAGAACTCTTTCGGGAAGTCTGGAGTTACCCTTCACTAGGACATCACTTTAACCCCCCCCCCTGCAATTTAGTGAAAGTGGGTCCATTTCAAAGGTAAAATATTTGCACTTCAGGCATATTTTTATGAGCTGAAGAACTAAGTCATCTCCAGCAGGGATGACATAGCAATATCCAAATGAGGACAGGGAAACTATCCTAACCTTCCTTGCAGTTTGGTGGCAGAATTTTAAGAGACGCCCTCACAACGCATCACTACTTTTCTCATTAGACCTTAAAATCCACTTCCTTGGAATAAACCTGGGTAAAGAACAAACCAAACCAAAGGGAATGCACGTTTGGTATTTACTAACATTGCCTAAAATTTTCTCTAGCTATATCTATTATTTACATATATATGAAAGACTAATAAAATAACAGTACTAATAACATGTGGAGCCAGGCACTGCTGCTGCTGCCACCACGCAGTTCAGAGCACTGAGTCAGGCCGGGCTTTGCAGCTGTGCTGCCCCAGGAGCTCGCACCCTTGCCGACCAGAGCATTGCACCAGCAGCGGAGAAAGTGAGCTGAGGCTGTAGGGGAGGGGCAACAGCAGGGGATGGGATGGCAGCTAGCCTCCTGGGCCAGGAGATCGAGGGCTGGGCAGGACAGTCCCGCAGCCTGTAGTTTGCCCACCTCTGCTCTCGAGGATGATAAAAGAAGGCAAGAAAAACCCCACCACCCAAATTGCTGTATGGCTTCCTCTAGCACATGCATCTATTTGGCTCAAGTTCTATTTCGCTTTTTCTTTGCATAAATAGATCTAGGGCCCAATCAACAGAAGCTGATGGGGAAAATGCCCACTGAGTTTGAGAAAAGTTGGAACAGGCCCTCAGTTTCCAGCTTTACTGTGTGAAGATAGCACCTGTGAAACAAGATTTCATCCTGATCCTTTTCGGCGTGTTCTCACAAGGTGTTCAAAGACATACAATTCCTAGAGCATAAGTGTACAAACTGTCTGCGTGTATGACCTGAAAATATACATTAACAGGAAACAACCCCTGCCTGAGTATGACCGGGATCTGGCCATGTGTGTGGGTGACTCTAATTGTTTGTGCTCATAACCCTGTAGGTATGTGAATGGCATAAATTTAGAAGTCAAAATAAAGCCTTAGCAAGATCTTTCATTATGTGAAAACTAGGCTAGTCATTCTGAAACCGCAAAAAGCTTTTTTTAGGGAAAATATGTCTCTGGGGGCTAAAGGAAGTGTGGGGGTGCTGGATTCCCAGTGACACCTTATGACATCATTCACCCTGTGAGAGTGCAGATTGGCCCATATCTGCAGCAGAGTTTAAATTCATGCACTAGTGGAGGAGGCTCCAGCTACTAAAGCGACAGGGCGATACAGGTATTTAACTGGTCCTATGCCTTTGTGACATCTGAAGTGCAAAAGCTCAGAGGTCCTGAAGAAAGCCTGTGTGACGTGCATACAGAAGTAACTATTTTAATTTCTTTGGTTTATTCTGAAAAATGAAACAGCATGTACATGTTAACAGTTCTTGAGCTGTGATTTATAGAAAAGCACGAAAGAACATCTCGGGGAAAGAGAGAGAGAGGAGGGGCAGGGGACAGATTGTTTTCTAAGGAAAAAGCAAAAGCTCATCTCTTATTTTCAGATCTGTGTGTGCTTATTTAAGAGAGTAAAATAATGCAGTGTTTCTTTCCTAGAGCATATTTATCTGTTTGTTTCTGTGTCACTTGTTTAGCTGATTTACCCAGTGTATAAATCTGTGAGAAAAGGTGTTTATATGCGAGGCCTTATAACTCTGATTTTTTTTGCCTTGGGGAAAAAAAATTCCAGGTAATTTGTGACAGACAGCTATGATGTTGGATTATCTCATGCAATAGACTCAGTTTCAGATATATCCTTTTGCGCAAAGACACGGTGGAACAGATTCTGCCACCTTTTACCCTTGTTGCAGCGCACCTTGCTCCACAATTATTGTGTAGTTAGATGCTACTTAATGTGAGTCGGGGTGGCAGAATCAGGCTTCCTGTTAGTCTAAAAGAGTGAAAATGTGTTGACTTACCCATTGCAATGTTGATGATATACAGATGGGTTTAATTCAGAAAGAAAATGATTATTTAAATCCATTCTTAAAATCTGTTCTTTGTGAAGCACTAGACTGATTCAGTGAGACTGGATTTGCCCCCGGTACATAGTTATCCTATTCCAGAATTTTGTCTGGGATGCACAGATGATTGTGTGCAAGGCTCCATGTGATTTTCTCCATTATTAATTTAGGATGAAAATGTAGATGTAAAGACAAAGTGCCAATAGCAATGGCCAATATTGGTACTGTGACCGTGATCTGTGGTACTAAACTTTTTAACAGGCTGATTAGCAGCCCTGGGTGACACAGTCATTATGGAACTAGTGAATCATAAACTGTTTTGCAGTCTGTCACTAAAGTTTAATCAAGAAAAATCTGCACTTCTCCAGGTATTTCCTATTCCACACCAAAATATGAAATTTAGCCTAACCTTCATGGCCCAGCTTCAAAAGCCACTAGAGATGTTGGGTGCCAGACAAGAGCATGTGCTCAGCACTCTTTCCAAATCAGGATCTTTTAAGGTGTCTCAGGTTGGGTACCAAAAACCGAGGCATCCAAAATCACTAGGTGCTTTTGAAAATCTTATATACTGTTATAATTAATCCTGCTGAATTGCAATTAAGTGCATGTGAAAATACTCTTTTGTAACACCCCTACTTCATTGCAGCTACAGACACCATAATCAATATGAAGACAGTACTCCTGTTAATCTCTCTCTGGGCTTTATCCTGTGCTCATCCTGTAAGTACTTATTAGAAAATCATTAAAACCCCTAGCCTCAGCATTTTAAGCATGCCCAAGACACTCTGTACCACTTCTGTTCATTCATAAGTTGTCTTTTCAATGTGTTTAGGTGCCCAGCCATCAAAATGCCCATTCTGGAAGCTCTGAAGAACTGGGGGTAAGTTGATTATCAAGAGCTTTTCAGAAGACTCTATTTCAGGAAATAACTTGTGAAACAGTATTGTAAAGCGGAATTGGTCTCCGGTTAATAGCGCTCAAAACAATACTTGATTAAAATAGCTATACATCTCTAGGCTTTGAGTTACATCCATTTTTTCAAGGTTATTTTAATTCATAATTGTTTCAGCCATTTCTACATACACCCTCCCTGCCCCGCACCCTCCATATGTGGAGACAACTAGGTGATAAATTGCATTACGTGCGTTCGGCCACCTCAGCTATGTGCTGCCCACTAATCCATCCCCACAGGACTTACTGTAACAATGCAAAGATCTGAACAGCTTCAGAGAGCTGCCATTTGAAATAGGAACGCTGCCAGAGCAATGTTTCCTCATTCACCACCAAATACGGAATTTCTTCCTGGCCTTCCCACAAAGTGAGGCACGGGAGTTGCACGGTTCAGCCACGGACTAATAACTACTCTTTCGGACGTAATAATATCACAGATTTCAAGTTTGGTACCTTCCAAACCCACAACGCTAGAAATGGGAACGTTGTACCACTGGAAAGAAGAAAGTCTCATCTTCCCAGTGGGGGACAAATCATTTGTTCCTGACTCTGAAAGCTTATACTTTTGTTGGTTCTAAAAAAATGGAACTGGTACACTCCAAACCTCCTGTGGTTTTGGTTTTCCTGAGCCCAAAAGCCTCCCGTGGTTTCACAAATTTCTATCAATGAAATTTAAATTACAACACCAAATAATTTCTGAATATAATTTTTAATGATCCCTTTAAAAAAAAAAGATTAGTTCATTTGAAACGCCAGCTGCATCCATAGCAGCTCTAATAAAAACACTCCTCCTTTATTTTACTCAAACTGAAAAGACTTGAGTATAAAAGGTCTCAGAGCACTTCAAAGTGCATGAGCTGTTACTAAAACAGAGCCACCATATACTCATCTCTTTTACCCAATAAAAACCGCAAGATGAAGCATAACCAAATGTTTGGGGTTTCTTGCATAAGGCAAGATGTAGTTCATTATAAACAAATAAAAGCAGTGCAGAGGAACTGGTAATGAAGAGTCTTCACACTGCTCGCCTGACCCAAAGCCAAACAGTAATAAGCAGTTTATTTTACACCAGTGGACACAATGTGGCCCTTACAATGTAATCAGTAAGACTGCAACAACATTTGCTTAATCAAAGTCCCTTAATTTTGCCTTTTTGTGCAGGACACAATAAGCGAAGAAAGTCTGAATGAGAAGGCAGATTCTGCTGACGATACTTACAGCAGTCCTAAAAGCAGTGCAGAAACTGGAGGAGAGGACTCCAATGCTGAGGAGCAGGATGGCATTGATGAAGAAAACCACGACCCAGCTGTGGTTTCTAGCAGGAGCTCTGAAAGTCATCCAGATGATGTCGATGCAAGGAGCACTCAGGACTATGAAGAGGAGGATAGTTTCCGAATTAAGCAGGCTCGGCGTAAGAATTGGGCTGATCACGAGGATTCTGGTGACTTTGATGATGTGGAAGAAGTAGATGAAAACAGCCATGGTGATCAATCAACAGAGAAAAACTCTCTGGTAAGTGTACATAGCTCTCCTGTATAAGGTTCAGTTTCCTAGCAGATAACATTCTTCTTCAGCCAGTTGTCTGAGCAGAAAAAGTGGTTAGCAGTCTTAATTCAATCTGCTGTAAACACAGGGCTAAACATAACACATCCCAGATAATTTGCCATAAATTAGCACTGTAATCAGATCAAGCTCTGTTTTCAAAAAACAGAGGATTGTGCTAACTGAGCTGAATTTTGGAGAACAAATTTGGATTTGGGTAAGTGTATGGGAAATAAAAAAAGAGTATCACTCCTCTGGCTTTGTAATGGGATCAGCGTGTTAATTAAAGACAAACAAATTGGATGTATTTGGAATTCACACAGATGCAAATTACTTATAGGACAAAATTTGACTACATGGAAAAACATAACCAAAAATATACAATTGTGTAAAATTATATCTGAAACGAAACTCTATCCCATTTTTTTTTCACCACTAGATTATAGTCCTTCACGTGAAAAATGTTGTCCAGATACCTAACGGACTTGTGGATATATGGAAAGCATTATTTTATTATATCGTTACTGTCAAAAGCATAAAAACTCAATATTCATCCACGGGTCAGATTTTCAAAAGAGCTCAAGTTCATCAGCTCCCATTTTTTATTGCAAAAATGGGCCTGAAATCAGTTACTATAAATTTGAAAATACTGGTCAAGATTTTCCAAAGAGTGCAGCACCCAACAGCTACCATGGAGTCCATGAGGAAGTTCTGACTTTTTTTAGAATGGTGCAATGGGCCAGATCACTGCATGTAGTGCTGTGGACCATTACTGTAGATATTATAGCGTCAAGTATCAGAGGAGTAGCCATGTTAGTCTGGGTCTGTAAAAAGCAACAAAGAGTCTTGTGGCAACTTATAGATTAACAGATGTATTGGAGCATGAGCTTTCGTGGGTGAATTCCCACTTCGTTGGATGCATGTCATATTACAGTAGTTACATTAAGGCATATACAATTACATGTAGAAATGGAACAGACCAAATCCCTGTATCCAAACACCCAGAATTTCAAAAGCTGGATCAGAATTTTGTGGCTTGAGCCATATTATATCACATCATGTTCTATTTATAGTGAGTGTGACGGACCCATGCCATCCCAAACCAAGTAATGCCATAAAGGAAAATTCACCCCTCTCCTGCCATAAATCCAATGATGATACATGTTTTAAACTAGTGGATTACTTGTTTACAGCATCTACACTGAATCCTAGTAGAGCAGCAATTTCTAGGGGGACATATTTTTAAGACTCCTAAAATGTTAACTGAAGTAACATTGTTTTATTTGGTGGTTTGAAATCTAATTGGTTAGATATACATTAAGGCATACTGGGCCAAATTCTGCTCTCAGCTACACCCATGTAACATTATGAATTTTGATGCAGGGGCACACACATAAATGATAGTAGTAGTTGGCCTACACAATTTAGTAAAAAAAATCACCTTTGTTAAATACAGCAAGGAAGTGTTTACAATAATTTCTCTTCACCACACGTCTAGGAGGATGCAAATGAGATTCCTGCTATTGACAGCAGTGACAATGGAGATCACCATGCCAGGGGCGGCAGAGAATCAGAAGACAAGGATGACTTTGAAAATGATGGATTTCTTTATCAATCCAACGGCTTTGAGTCTAGCAAGGGGGACGAGGAAAGATATTCTCTGACAGATGAGGAAGATGACAGCGGAGATGATACCTTTAATGAAAATAAAGAGGAAGAAGTTAAGGGGGCAGATCCTAGATACACTGTTCGTCCCACTGAAACAGATGAGCATAATGCAGTTGATGGAGATCGAGATGGTGAGCATAGAGATACCGCTATTGGGAAAAAAGATAGCAGCAGTAGCAGCAGCAGCAGCAGTAGCAGCAGCGAGAGCAGAGGCTTTGGTAATGGGGAGGTTGCCAGTCGCGGCAGGCATGTCCACAGGAAAGGAAATCGAGGTGACAGTGACAGTGCCAGTGCCAGTAGTAGCCAAGAGGAGAGAGGTGATTTTGATGATGAAGGAATGCAAGGTGATGACCCATCCATCTTTGAGAATGAGGGTGGCAATTCTAACATGGTTCATGGTGCTGTTCATTCCAAAGAGAGCAGCCAAGAAACCAGGAGAGAGCACCACTACAGCAAGCGGAAAAGCAGCAGTAAATCACTGAAACGTTCCCAGAGCCACGTATTCCAAAGTGGTGATGATACTTCAGAAGAGGATGATAGTGCAGAGCACAATGACAGCATATCCAAAGAGGACAGCAAGTCCCCAGAAGACAACAGTCGCTCTGAAGAACATGTCGCCAGCAGCTCCAGAGAGGATGTTACCAGCCAGTCAAAGGAAAATGTCACCAGCCGCTCCAGGGAGGATGTCTCCAGTCAATCAAGTGAAGAGAGTAGGGAATCCCAAGAAGACAGTGAGGAAAACTCCAAAGACGTGGATAGCAAATCCAATGAACACAGCGGTAGCAAATCTAAAGAAGGGCAGGAAGACGGAGACTCCCCTGAGGATGACAGCAAGACATCAGTAAGTGACAGTGAATCCACAGAAGACGCAAGGGACGATAGTAAGTCAGAGGAGAAGAGTACATCCATAGAGGACAGCTTGGAATCAGAAGAAGATAAGGACGGACCATCTCACAGTAAATCGGTTGAGAGCAGAAGTGCTTCAAAAGAGAGCAGTAGCAATGAAGAGGGCAATGCCAGTGATTCGAATGAAGAGGACATTGGTTCTGAAGAGCTGCAAGGCCAAGACAGCAAGTCTGCAGAAACTAATGACAGTGAATCTAAAGAGGAGGAAGATAGTGAATCCAGAGAAAGAGACAGTGAATCCAGAGAGCGCAGTGCAAGCCAATCAGCCAGCCAGGAAGATGACAGTATATCAAGGAGCTTGGAAATTGAAAGCAGAAAGCTAGTGCTTGATGTTTATCACAACAAACCCATTGGTGATTATGATGACAATGACTGCCAGGATGGGTATTAAAATATACATTAAAATTCAACTATATATGACTTGTGGAGGGGAGGGGAGGGAAAATCTTTTAATTTATTTACCATATAGACCCGGGGTGACCAACCTGAGCCTGAGGAGGAGCCAGAATTTACCAATGTGCATTGCCAAAGGGCTACAGTAATATATCAGCAGCCCCCCATAAACTCCCGGCTCCTGGCGCCTCCCACCTACCAATAGTCCAGCTGATCAGCACCTCCCGCCCACCCCTCCCGATCAGCTGTTTTGTGGCATGCAGGAGGCTCTGGGAGGGAGGGAGAAGAAGTGAGAGCAGGGCAGGCTTGGGGAGAGGGTGGGAGGGGTGGAGTGGGGGTAGGGCCTGTGGCAGAGTCAAGAGCTAAGCAGTGAGCACACCTCCAGCACATTGGAAATTTGTCGCCTGTAGCTTCAGCCCCAGAGTCAGTGCCTATACAAGGAACCGCATACTAACTTCTGAAGAGCCGCATGTGGCTCTGGAGCCACAGGTTGGCCACCCCTGCTATAGACAGTATGAAGGTCAGCTGTTCCTTCTGAGAAATATTCTGTGAACAATAAGGGTATGACAATATTGTAGAATTTCACTATTTCAGCTGGTGTTCACCCAATGTAAATGAAATGAAAAAATGATGCTTACATATGAAAAAAATAAATTTATGTGAGAAGCTGATTTATGATCCTAGAACTGAATTAGTACAAAAAGAGAAAAGCTAAATATTTGTTAGAAGTGTTTGGAAATAAAATAAAATCTTGTATTTTTCGGTGAAGATAAAGCTAGCACAGTGGTGGGTCTATGTTCTTCTATAATTGATTGCATTATGTCCATTCACATTGTTGGAGTGATGTTTGAGCATTAAGGAGAGAATGGATGCTGAATTTATTACACAAATATTTGCATCTACAAATTCTATAAATTAATTTGATTACAGTCCAAATGACCTTTAAATTAATTGTCACTACTGCACATAACAAGGAAAGCAGCTGGTCACTGCATGTACAGTGTATGACATATCACTTCAGCATGGGACGTACATAATATTTTGTAATAAATGTACAGAAAATGTGTTGTATTCTTTTGCATTGATGGCATTACTATTTCTATGTTTAAAATAATCCTATTTGACTTCCCTAATTAATAATAAAAACAACAGACTAAATAGTTACATGGCTTGAGTTTTTACTATTAGTTATATTAAATGAAACATTATTTGGATTCTAACTGCTGTGAGCAGAAACAAAGGGTTTTCTAAACAAAGTTTTAATATATGCAGCATGGCTGACTCAGATGGACAAACCACTTAAGGAAAATAGCATTTGATTCTGATCTCACACTGTTTTTATACCAGTGTAAGTCAGTGGAGTCATTTCTGACTTGCTGTCACACCAATGAGATCACATTTATACCCTGTACTTGTGCTGATTTTGCAGCAGGAGGCCAGCATTTTGAAGCATCCCTCTTCAAAAGGCCACTTTCAAAAAGAGATCCTAGGTGGAATATTATTGCAACATCAGCTAATCAGCTTTCTCTAATGCTCTATCACCATTCTCAGATGTCCAGCATGTCAGCGCTGCATCCTCCACTAAATGCACGGGGAGTACAGATGTCTCTATGCTAGACCAAACCAAGGACAGTCCTGTATTCAGAGGTGCGCACACATATACATACCATTGACCCTGACTGACCCACCTCTGTTCAGAGTTCAATCATTAGCATTTAAAAGCTTAGCACTCACATAGGGCTGCAATCTCCTATTGCCAGTACTGGAAGGTAAAAAGACCTGGGGAGCACAACTCTGAACATTACTGAGGATGTGGAGCTTTCTCGGCATGCATCTCCATGGGCATGCTAGTAACAAGACTAACCTGTGCACAGAAGGTGACAGCCCTTCTGGATCCTGCTCCCATCCTCTGGTGCTGGGAGGAGGAGGGCGACAGGAGCATTCTGAAGGCTGGGGCAGTGGAGGGAAGGTGGTATAGGGAAACTGGCAGGAAGGGAGAGTCAAAATGTGGCCACACATTGGTGATGGCAGAAGAAAATGGAGAGAGAAAGGAAAGGGAGGTTAATGAACATGACAAAAGAGAGCTGAGAATGCACTCGGGTTTTAGTGCTGGTGCAGGTGGTCGAAAAGGAGAACAAAGAAAGGGTGCTGAAGCTGAAGGGAAATTGGAATGAGAGTCTATCTGGGTGCTGGTACTGGGATTGCAGGGAGTAGTGTGGGAGGAGGATTGGGGGCTGAGCTGGACTTGGAGCTGGCAGTGGTGGAAGGGAGTAGGGCAAGGAGGCTGAGAAGTCCGACCAGTCTCTCATCTATCTTCTACTTCAGAACACAGGTATGAAATCTGGGTTACAGGACTACAAATAGTGTTTTACGGATACTTCTCCAACTACTTTTTTGTCTCCTGGTGTAAAAGTTCTTCCACTTCCAGTATGTTGGGAACTTAACTCTAGAGCTGCTCCCCAGCTGCAGCATCCTGGCCAAGGGCAGGTTCGGGCAGTCCCTCCCTACTTGCTTTAAACCTATGTTGACATAGCTGTATTCCCAACATCAAATTCTTCACGAAGGGCAAGGAATGCTCCTTTTCAATCCCAGCAGCATGTTCAAGTGTTTGTGGTAGGGGATCCCCTGCAAATACATGTTGTGGTACCAAAGAACATGGACAGTTAAGCAGCCTTGCTGACACTGATCCACAGCAAGCAATTGAATGCAAGGACCTGCAGAATGGACAAATTTCCTAAATAAAAGCATATCAATTGGATTAATTTTTGTAAAATTCTGAGTTGATCACAGAGCAGATGATGTATTGTGCTTACATGATATTAAATTCAGTAATCGCTCCAGTTCTGAGAAATCCTGAGTCAATCCTGCTTGAGATCTGGAATTAAATTCAAGTTTCCAGGTGCATGCAGACAGGAATATATGCAAAATACCAGCAGATGAAACTGCATGAATTTTACCTCTAGGTGAAACATTATCTGTAAACTGTAAAATTACAGACCAGTAACTCAAATCAATCTGCAAATGCAATCTGAATTATGAAAAGCCAATGTCAAATAAAGTAGCTCTTATTTTGTTAACAATGAGCTCACATTACAGGTGGAGTACTGACCCCTTGATATGGGGTTAGTATTTGCTGATTAAGCAGAGCATTTTCACTATGTAATTTACTTTAAACTCATACAAAGTGCCATTAAAATCCGTGGGATTATACACATGTTTAAAACCAAGCATGTCCTCAAGTGCTTTGCAGAATTGGGATATGGAATCTGGGTTATGGGACTACAAACAGAGTTTTATGAATACCTCTCCAACTACTTTTGTCTCCTGATCTAAAATGATTAAGAAACAAGGGCCAAATTCTGGAAAAGAATGAAAATACAGAGAAACATCATTGGAATATATGGGGAAAAGTTTGGAAGTGTGAAATATCGGAGCTCCACTGAACACGGATCCACTGGCCATGCCTCTGGTGTGCCAACATTTCTCTGTGCAGAACTGTGTGTAGAGCTCATTGAGATCTGATTTGTGCTGTATAAAGATCAATGGTTTTCCCCATGTAGTCTCTTGTGAAAAAGTCCCATGGAATTTAACCGAATGTTAAAATATTTGCATAACTTTTTACACCACCATACAGTGTGAAATTCATGCTCCACTTCAGTCAATGGGAGTGTTGCTATTGACTTCAATGGAGGTAGGATTTAGAATAACAGAATATCAGGGTTGGAAGGGACCTCAGGAGGTCATTAGTTCAACCCCCTGCTCAAAGCAGGACCAATCCCCAACTAAATCATCCCAGCCAGGGCTTTGTCAAGCCTGACTTTAAAAACCTCTAAGGAAGGAGATTCCACCACCTCCCTAAGTAACCCATTCCAATGCTTCACCACCCTCCTAGTGAAAAAGTTTTTCCTAATATCCAACCTAAACCTCCCC
>NC_133773.1:21284893-21295168 GCF_003597395.2 Chelonoidis abingdonii
TTCCCTCATCCTCTCCTCATAAGTCATATGCTCCAGTCCCCTAATCATTTTTGTTGCCCTCTGCTGGACTCTTTCCAATTTTTCCACATCCTCCTCCTAGTGTGGGGCCCAAAACTGGACACAGTACTCCAGATGAGGCCTCACCAATGTAGAATAGAGGGGAATGATCACCTCCCTCGATCTGCTGGCAATGCTCTTATTTATAAAGCCCAAAATGCAGTTAGCCTTCTTGGCAACAAGAGCACACTGTTGACTCATACCCAGCTTCTCATCCACTGTAATCTCTAGGTCCTTTTCTGCAGAATTGTTGCCTAGCCACTCAGTCTCTAGTCTTTAGCAGTGCATGGGATTCTTCCATCCTAAGGGCAGGACTCTGCACTTGTCCTTGTTGAATCTTATCATATTTCTTTTGACTCAATCCTCTAATTTGTCTAGGGCTACGTCTAAACTACCCGCCGTATTGGCGGGTTAAAATCGATTGCTCGGGGATCGATATATCACGTCTCATCTAGATGTGATATATCGATCCCCGAGCGTGCTTATATCGATTCCGGAACTCCGCCAACCCCAACGGAGTTCCGGAATCGACAGGGGGAGCCACGGACATCGATCCCGCGCGGTGAGGACGGGTGAGTAATCCGATCTTAGATATTCGACTTCAGCTACGTTATTCACGTAGCTGAAGTTGTGTATCTAAGATCGATTTCCCCCCATAGTGTAGACCAGCCCTAGGTCTCTCTGAATCCTATCCCTACACTCCACTCCTCCCAATTTAGTGTCATCTGCAAGCTTGATGAGGGTGCAATCCACGGCATATCCCAGATCATTAATGAAGATATTGAACAAAACTGGCCCTGGGGGACTCCACTTGAAACTGGCTGCCAACTAGACATGGAGCCGTTGATCACTACCCATTGAGCCCGATGATCTAGCCAGCTTTCTATCCACCTTATAGTCCATTCTTCCAGCTCATACGTCTTTAACTTGCTGGCAAGATTTCACCCATAAAATGTAATAGAGAATTGTACCCCATTATAGAATTCTATAGGATGGCTCAAAAATCTATTCTATGAATCTAATTATTTGCTAAATGCAAAATACATAATAAGAGTAATTTTGATACAACCCAAAGTTCTATAGCCTTTGACTCATTAAAAGCACATTCTTTGCTTCAGAATGCTCTGAGTATTTGGATCCTGTGTATGGGGAACACTAACCAATACAGACTAACACGGTTACCCCTCTGATACTAACCAAAAGGAAGAGTGTTTTGTTTAGCTCCACACTGTGTGCGGATGCTGGTCTTTCCTTCTCAAGTTGACTAATACAGCTACCCCTCTGATACTAACCAAAAGGAAGAGTGTTTTGTTTAGCTCCACATTGTGTGCGGATATTGGTCTTTCCTTCTCAGGTTGAATCAAAATCCATCTTCAATTCAATCCAGAGGAGGTTTGAAAACTGCATCTTAATTTTTGTTTATTTGTTTGTTTTATGAAAGAGATAGAGGATGTAATCCTGGCTCTGTTGAAGTCAGTGGAAGTCCCATGTCTAGGGGGGAGTGATGTAAAATAGTAGGGGGAAATGATTAGGTACACACAAATAAAACACATGCCTGGTAAATACTGGAATTCATGCAGCATACTATGTACCAGAGGCCTGCTGAAGTTAGTGGGAGTCTTTCCTCTGACTTTGGCTCAGGCCCTAACATGCTGGAAAGATTTCTAGGGGGAGTGCAGAGTTCTAACATTAAAGTGATATCTAGGCTTTATGAATTTCTTAGAACAACTTAATGTAAGAAGCCTTAAACTGCAACATAACAACGAATAAGGACTTTCAACAAGAGATTAATCAGATCAATGGCTAAGGCCTTTTACCTTATAAACTATTTTTTTCTACCAGCAAGCAAGACATTGTGGGCTAGATTCATAAATGGACTTAGGCACCTACCGGCTACTTTAGGTGCTTAAATTCCAAATCAGGCCCCACAAGGATGAACAAAACCCCACTCAGCTGCCACCAAACCCTAAAAAGTTGTCAGTAAATGTTCCCTAGGAAGCTGAGTTTCTGCCTCTGAGTACATGAACTACAGCCCCACACCAGATGCCTAAGCCCCAAGTGATGCACGAACCTGGGGAAGATGCATGTTCCTCTGCCTAATTTGCCTGCAGGGCCGAGTCTAGTAAGTATGCTCAAAGCTCACCTGTCAGACTGGGCCACTATAGGCGATTTTACCCAAAACAGCCGAGGGGGAAGGGAGGCAGTGGACCTCCCTCATAATTTTTAGCCCAGTGGTGATGGTGCTCACCAGGGATAGGAGTGGCCCTCCCTCCCATTCAGATGTTCCTCTGCCTGAGGGGGAAAGGGATTTGAAGTGGGATCCGGGTGAATGCAGGAATCCCTGGGTGCTGGGATATTCTGCGATGGTGTTCCCTCAGTCTCTCCTGTTCAAGCTGTTCCACTGTGGATATATAATTTTAAAAAGACATTGGTGCAAGAGGGCTGGCTGCTCAGTCTCACACCTCCCAGGTGAGTGCTCTAACCACCATATCACACAGTCATTCCCATGGCTGCTTTCTCTATGGTTCAATGAGTTTTTCCCTTATTGATTCACAATGGAACAGCTTCACCTGGAGAGACTGAGGGTCACCTCCCCTCAGAACATCCCATAGCCCAGCAATTAGAGCACTCACCTGAGAGGGGATAGTTCCCTGTTCAACCCCTTCTCCCCCCAGGCACTTGAACCCACCCCATGTGAGCAGCCTAACCACTAGTAGAAGTTACAAGGGAGGTGGTCCTCTTTCCCTGTCCCATAAAAGAGAAGGATTGCAGCTGAGACTCCCAAGCACAGGAGGATGCCTCCAGGGACCTACGTGCCTACCTCCAAGGAAGAGGTGGGCCTTAGCACACATCCCATTGGCAATCTTAGGCTAGGAGCTGCCTAGTGTGCTGACTTTTGTGAATCCCATTGTGAGGCACCAATCTCTCCCTATTCATTGTATAGGGAGCCTAGGTACTGAACCCAGACTCTGTGGGTCACAATGATTGTCCAGGCACTCAAAAGTTAGGCATCATGGGGATATTGAACGTCACCATGTCTAAGTTTCTTTGTGACTCTAGCCCTAACTCTTTTACCTAGCATACAGACTGTTTATTTCTTCATCTTTATATAACAAAATACATAACATTAGTCCAGTGGGTTTGTATTAGATGCACAGTAGACAGACCTTGACTTACTCATATGTTTTGGCAATGAGGAATTATTAGTGGACAGATGTACTTACACAGATGCATGCTGATACAATGGCATTTAAATTCCTCTGGAGCCAGTGGTATGTCTGCTGGGAGTTGGAATAGATCTACAAATTAAAGGCCCAGAAAGGATGTTAATTCAATTTTAACTATTTATAGCAAGAAAAACAATACTTAATTTGTGAACTCAAATACTCTCTTGAGCATTGAAAAAGTTCTTAATTGACTTTCTGGTTTTAGAGGATCTAACTTTTTATTTATGAACTAATCAAAAGAGACTCATCGATAAGTGGTGGCAAGTAATTAAGCATGTAGCTCAAGATACAGGCTGTGTCAGTATTAAAAAACCACAAAATGTTTAAAAACCTTGAAAAATGAAAAAAATATTGATTTGGTGACACCATTGAATTCAGCCCACTTTTTAGCATTGTTATTTAGAAATATGTCAGTGTAGAAAATTGCATTGTGATTTCTCAGATACCCAGCAAGTGGCACTGCTGTTCAGATCAAATGATGCAGCCCCAGCAAGCACACTGAGTTGAGTTTACAGGCCTACTGCGTAAACACCTCCAACAAGCCTGGGCAAAATGATACAAACAAAGGAATGGTAGAGGAATCGGGTTCTGAATTCCTCTCAAATGTATGTAATAATTGTGTTAATAAAGAACTGAGTCTAACCTCCCAGGAATTCTAAATTAGCAACAGGGTATGCAGGACCTATTCAGTTTCCTAATTAAAATGCCCAACCTGACACAAAGCAACCTTAGGACTGGGGAATTGCAGAAGTTGCTTAAAACTACTGTTTCATACACACACATACAAGACTACCACTCAGCACTCATGAGCTGGACCTCAAAATCGGATCCAAAGTATTTGGATGTTTGAGAAAAAGTAGTTAGTTTCTGTCCTCTGCCTCATCTTTTCCCTCTATTCTTCCAAGGTGCCCATATAATACAGTGACTGGTGACAGTATAAAGCTCTAAGGTAGAATATGATTTAGTAGACAGAACACTTACAAATATCATTTTACCTAGGACTTACAACAGTCCTTGGAAATAGATAAATATCATTTCTTCATTTTATCCATGGAGCAAGCGAGACCCAAGGTACATCTACACTATGGGATTATTCCGATTTTACATAACCAGTTTTGTAAAACAGATTGTATAAAGTCGAGTGCACGCGGCCACACTAAGCACATTAATTCGGCGGTGTGCGTCCATGTACCGAGGCTAGTGTCGATTTCCTGAGCGTTGCACTGTGGGTAGCTGTCCCATAGCTATTCCATAGTTCCCGCAGTCTCCCCCGCCCACTGGAAATCTGGGTTAAGATCCCAGTGCCTGATGGGGCAAAAAACATTGTCCCGGGTGGTTCTGGGTACAGCCTCACCCCTCCCTCCATGAAAGCAGCAGACAACAGTTTTGTGCCTTTTTTCCTGGGTAACTGTGCAAACATCATAGCACAGCAAGCAAGGACTCTGCTCAGCTCAAGACCACAATCGTGGACATTGTAAACACCTCGTGCATTCTCCTGCAGTCAATGCTGAACTGGGACCTGCAAAGCCAGGTGAGGAGGAGGCGGCTATGGCAGCATGGCGACGAGAGTGATGAGGACATGGACACAGAATTCTCTCAAACCATGGGCCCCTGCACTTTGGAGATCCTGATGGTTATGGGGCAGATTCTAGCCATTGAATGCTGATTTGGGCCCGGGAAACAAGCACAGACTGGTGGGACCGCATAGTTTTGCAGGTTTGGGATGATTCCCAGTGGCTGCAAAACTTTTGCATGTGTAAGGGCATTTTCATGGAACTTTGTGACTTGCTTTCCCCTGCCCTGAAACGGCAGAATACCAAAATGAGAGCAGCCCTCACACTTGAGAAGCGAGAGGCGATAGCCCTCTGGAAGCTTGCAACACCAGATAGCTACCGGTCAGTCGGGAATCAATTTGGAGTGGGAAAATCTACTGCGGGGGCTGCTGTGATGCAAGTAGCCAAAGCAATCATTAAGCCGCTGCTATGAAAGGTTGCGACTCTCGGAAATTTGCAGGTCATAGTGGATGGCTTTGCTGTAATGGGACTCCCTAACTGTGGTGGGGTGATAGATGGAACCCATATCCCTATCTTGGCACCAGAGCACCAGGGCACTCAGTATGTAAACCGCAAGGGGTACTTTTCAATGGTGCTGCAAGCACTGGTGGATCACAAGGGACGTTTCACCAACATCCACGTGGGATGGCTGGGAAGGGTTCATGAAGCTCACGTCTTCAGGAACACTACTCTGTTTAAACGGCTGCAGCAAGGGAATTACTTCCCAGACCAGAAAATAACAGTTGGGGATGTTGAAATGCCTGTAGTTATCCTGGGGGACCCAGCCTACCCCTTGATGCCATGGCTCATGAAGCCATACACAGGCAGCCTGGACAGTAGTCAGGAGCTGTTCAACTACAGGCTGAGCAAGTGCAGAATGGTGGTAGAATGTGCATTTGGCCATTTAAAGGCGCGCTGGCGCACATTACTGACTCGCTCAGACCTCAGCCAAACCAATGTCCCTTTGTTATTGCTGCTTGCTGTGTGCTCCACAATCTCTGTGAGAGTAAGGGGGAGACCTTTATGGTGGGGTGGGAGGCTGAGGCAAATCACCTGGCGCTGCTGATTATGCGCAGCCAGACACCAGGGCGATTAGAAGAGCACACCAGGAAGCGTGCGCATCAGAGAAGCTTTGAAAACGAGTTTCATCACGGGCCAGGGTACGGTGTGACTGCTGTGTTTGTTTCCCCTTGATGAACCCCCCCCCCCTTGATTGACTCATTCCCTGTAAGCAACCCACCCTCCCCCTTCGATTACAGCTTGCTTAAGGAAATAAAGTCACTATCATTTAAAAATCATGTATTCTTTATTAATTCATTATAAAAAGAGGGAGAGAACTGACAAGGTAGCCCAAGGGTGTGGTTTGGGAGGAGGATAGGAGGAAGGAAAAGGCCACTAAAAAAATTTCAAAATAATGACAGCCTTTTGGTTGGGCTGTCCACGGGGGTGGAGTGGGCGGGTGCACGAAGCCTCCCCCCCACGCGTTCTTACACGTCTGGTGAGTGAGGAGGATATGGAACATGGTGAGGGGGGTGGTGGTTATACAGGGCTGCAGCGGCACTCTGTGATCCTGCTGCTGTTCCTGAAGCTCCACCAGATGCCGGAGCATGTCAGTTTGATCACGCAGCAGCCCCAGAGTTGCATCCGCCACCGCTGATCTTCCTGCTGCCACCTCTCATCTTCGAGCGTCCACCTCTCATCTCGAGCGTCCCTCCTGTCCTCACGTTGGTCCTCCTGTCCTCACGTTCACTGGCATCTTTCCTGTATTTGATACCACGTCCTTCCACTCATTCAGATGAGCTCTTTCATTGCGGGTCACTTCCATGATTTCCGAGAACATTTCGTCTCGCGTCTTTTTTTCCGCCGCCTTATCTGAGATAGCCTTCGGATGGAGTAGGAGGCTTGAAAATTTGCAGCTGCATGAGGGGGAAAAAAGGGAGAGAAGTATTTAAAAGATACATTTTACAGAACAATGCTTATACTCTTTCACGGTGAACAACACTATTCACCTTACATAGCACATGTGATTTCACTACAAGGTCGCATTTTGCATCTTAATATTGAGTGCCTGCGGCTCTGGTGTTAGAGATCTCACAGACGCAGGTCCTGGGCAGCAGAATTCAGCTTGCATGCGGCCATGGTAAGCCATTGTCTTTCGGCTTCTGCAGCCTTCATATATCCAGCGCCCTCCTTTCCCAAATAGCAAGCAAAGCCCGTTCAGTGCTGCTTCTTTCCTGTTAACATGCAGCAGCAGAAACCACCCCCCATCCAATTCTCTGGGATGATCGCTTTACCCTCCCCCACCGCGTGGCTGGTATCATGGAAGATCACTGCTAAACACCCCCCCCCCCCACCACGTGGCTGGTAGCAGGGAAGATCCCTGCTAGCCAAATGCGAAAAAGCTCAGTGCCAATCCCCCCCCCTTCCCCCTGCTTGGCTACCTGCAAGGAAGGATTTCTTTTAAGCAACAGGCAAACAGCCCAGTAGGAATGGCATCTCTGTCCCCTTAATTAAATTCCTGAATTTCAACCAGGTTACCATGAACGATATCACTCTCCTGAGGATAACACAGCGAGATAAAGAATGGATGTTGCTTGAATGCCAGCAAACACCGGGACCATACGCAGCTAGGCTTTGTCATGCAATGATACCAGATTACTTGCTACATGCATGGCGTGGTCAAGTGTCCTACCATGGAGGACGGAATAAGGCTGCCCTGCCCAGAAACCTTCTGCAAAGGCTTTTGGAGTACCTCCAGGAGAGCTTCATGGAGATGTCCCTGGAGGATTTCCGCTCCATCCCCAGACATGTTAACAGACTTTTCCAGTAACTGTACTGGCCGCAAATGCATCCCAAGTCCTCAGGGCAAATTAATCATTAAAAAACGCTTGCTTTTAAACCATGTTTTATATTTACAAAGGTACACTCACCAGAGGTCCCTTCCATGGCTTCATTCTGGGATAGTGGCTTGGGAGGGCTGGGAGGGTAATTCCGTCAGGGTGAGAAAAAGCTCCTGGCTGTTGGGGAGAACGGAGTGCTGTGTGCTCTCTGCAAGCTCGTCCTCCTCTCCTCCTCCTCATCTTCCCCGTCGCAGAATCCTCAGCCATGGCTGAGATTACCACCCACCTCGGAATCCACGGACAGGGGGGGGTAGTGGTGGCGGACCCCCCTAGAGATTGCATGCAGCTCAGCGTAGAAGCGGCATGTTTTCGGCCCTGCCCCGGACCTTCCGTTTGCTTCTTTGGTTTTCTGGTAGGCTTGTCTGAGCTCCTTAACTTTCACACGGCACTGTACTGAGTCCCTGGTGTGGCCTCTCTGCATCATGGCCTTGGAAATTTTTTCAAAATTTTTTCATTTCGTCTTTTGGAACGGAGTTCTGTTAGCATGGAATCCTCTCCCCATACAGTGATCAGATCCAGTTCCTCCCATGCGGTCCACGCTGGAGCTCTTTTTCGATTCTCAGGAGACTGCATTGTTACCTGTGCTGATGAGTTCTGTGTGGTCACCTGTGCTGGTGAGCTCTCCACACTGGGCAAACAGGAAATGAAATTCAAAAGTTCGCAGGGCTTTTCCTGTCTACATGGCCAGTGCATCTGAGTTCAGATGGCTTCCAGAGCGGTCACAATGGTGCACTGTGGGATACTGCCCGGAGGCCAACACCGTCGATTTGCGGCCACACTAACCCTAATCCGATACGGTAATACCGATTTCAGCGCTACTCTTGTCGGGAAGGAGTAAAGAAATTGGTTTAAAGAGCCCTTTATATTGATATAAAGGGCCTCGTTGTGTGGACAGGTGCAGGGTTAAATTGGTTTAACGCTGCTAAATTCGGTTTAAACGCATAGTGTAGACCAGGCCCCAGAGAGGCTAAGTGTTGTGCCTACGCTCACATAGCAATTTAGTTTCAGAACAGAACCACGACTAGATCCTAGGGTGGAATCCTGGTTCTGTTCCAGACAGTGGGAGTTTTACCCCAAGTCTCTTGACTTCCAGTCCTTTGCCTTTAGGCCATAGTGTCTCCAAGGAAATAAAACAAAATCTCCAGGCTCGACTCCGTTCTTATTTCTACACTTGTACGTCGGGAATAATTCCCAATGAAGTGAGTGGAGTTATATCGGTATGAAACAGAATCAAGCCCTAAATCTCAGTCTCCCATCTAAAATGGGGATAATAATGGCAAACCTCCCAATCTCTAAAACAGGGATAATATTTGCCTCTTCAAAAACTAGATTGCTTGCAGTTTGCTTTGAATAAGAAAAGTAATAAGTACCCCATAAATTATTGCAAGACACTATTGAAAGAGCATTAACTTTGATCTGCTGCTTTATTTGGATTTCCACAATATCTCACTATCTGTTTTTATACACGAGGATACTGCTTTGAGGATCTGCAGCCATCAGCTGAAGATAGCGGAGCCTATGCTGAATACCTACCAATGAGAACTATGCTAAAGTCATGCTTCTTTTTCATCCATATCCACCTATATTCTGAGAATAACGTTAACTGTTTCATACATGACAAAAAAGAGAGTTTAATAAAACCACTGAAGTTTTGTGGCTGTCTTTTTTAAATCTTTACACTTCATGAATTTGTGAGCAGTTTCAAGAAACCAACATGCTCTCATCCAGAAGAATGAGAAGGAGAAGAATAGCCATTTTTGCAAAACTATTGAAGGAGTGCTGAGAAGAACCCTAGCATGATTGTTGGAAATATTTATTAAAGATTTCATTAGGAAGATTAAAGGATGGTAGCAAAATACACACCTCAGTATGCTACTGCTCTGTTTTGATAACCAATGGGCCAATGCTACATCTGTAACATACGGGTAATGATACTCACCTCCTGAGGAAAGTGCTTTGAGATATACTGATGAAAAGTGCTATTTACGTGTATTATTACCAGCCTTATTACTACTTAGGATAGCACTGATTGCTAGGAGTGTCCCACTGAAGTTTACTTTTGATTTCCTTGCTTAAAAGCTACTTTTGACTTCAGTGGAACTACTCAGGCTAGTCAGCACTACTCCCAGTAGTCCAAACCTGGCAGTAAGTGATTGCAGAATCCAGTACAAAAGTCTTTCACAAAGACATGTACTGTATTTGAAAAAAAGTTACATCCTTTAATGTTGGCAAAGGGCTGTGGCAACCAGTCAGATCACTCTGTGTCAACAGTCATGTGACAAGTCATGACTATTACTGTAAAAAAAAACCTTTTACAAAGGGATATAAGACATATGCTTTATATGACACCTGTGACTGTCCTAGGGATCTTGGGAACAGAAACATGTTTGGATACTATGGGGCATTAAGGATAAAACATTGGGCTGGTGTAATAAGCCTCTGTCCCAAATCTGGACCTTAGCGTCCAAAATCTGGGTGCTTAGCATGAACCTCCAAGCTTAATTACCAGCTTGGATCTTATCTCGCTGCCACCAATCA
>NC_133773.1:21595381-21677472 GCF_003597395.2 Chelonoidis abingdonii
TTCTCACTTGATACCCTCCATTTCTAACCAAATTAATTAAAGCAGCTGTTGACATAACTTGATTCCACAGAGCTTTGCAGTGAATGAAAGATCAATATACAGCTTCCGGAATGTCTTCAAGGACAATGAGAGAACTGGTCAGGAAACAAGAAATACAGAAAGGGGAAATTCAAGTTATACCACCCAAGAAACATTTTCACCATTGGAGATCATTAATTGTGAACTGCATTGCCCAGAAGCAGCTGGAAAGATTCATCTGCAGGATTCACTGAGAAATAATCTTACTCAGACTAGCCCACAGGTGGGATTTAAATATACAGTATTGCAAATAGACCAAAACAAGGCATTGGATGATGCATTTCTGTTGATCATTTGCTGCTGACCACCAACTGTAATAAAATGATAATTAGTGGCAATGACTTTATTGCTTGGTTGCTCAGAGAAAACCACCACAACTCACACGGTAACGTGATGAGAGTGAGCATATTAAATTACCTCAGATCATGCAACTGCTGAAAAGCTTGCATTGTTGCTCTATAGGGAAGTAAAGAATATCAGACTAAAATGACACAGAATAGATATATACAGAGTTCCACTTTTTTATCTAGTTGCCAGCACATGAAATTTGCCAGAACTGGGCATCATGTACTTTTTTCAGGGCCTGATCAATATTTTCCAGAACAGATCAGGTAATTGAATCATAACTCTCCCTCTTCTTCTGGGAGCGACAGTTTTGTATTAATTCATTTAAGAACCCTCTTTAAAGTGTTTCTACGAACTCATACACTCTCTTTTCATAGATAACTCTGCCCAAGTACACTCTTTATAATTTTTCCCTCTGGAGTTCTGTGCTACTTGACGTTTAAATTAGAATCCTCAAATAACACAAAGAAAGTTCTCACCTGTCTTCATGTATCTCTTGGTGTCCAGACCACTTCCCAAATCAAACAGAACAGTCATTATTTCAGAATAAATAAAATAATAAATAAAATATCCCAATGATGATTCTGAGAGATAATAAAATGAATGAAAACTGGACAGCTAAAATATATCTGTTACCCATAACACTTTATTTAACTTATAAGTTAACATAAAGGGATTAAAAACAGACAGGCTCCAGGTAGATTCCCTTGAGTAATAATCAAGGAACAACGATCCACAGAGTTACATTAGAGATACTATATATTTGGCCTGTTGCCAACAGTGTGCTGTAATGTCACTAATTATAGGTATATTCTGATCACCCTTTTATCTGCAGCATTTGAAATACTTCTGTATAAGGAGATGTGCAAGGTTATTTTTAAAACAGTCCTAGTCAAAACTCTGCGCTTGCCAAACCTACAATCACAGGAAATTCAATAAGCAGGCATTTTGTTGGAAATAGCTGTACTGTTGCTTTCTGGTGGTGTGCGTTAAACTTGTCCACAGCTCAAAGAAATGAAGGCTGGATGGGAAACCTCCCTCGCTGTGCTTAGCTTATCTTTATTACAATTCTTGGTTGATGAAAGGAATGTTTACTCTTACCATTTGTATAAGTAAGTGATGAAAGTCAAACATGCTGTGAAATAATTTGTAATAAGCCAATTTAGAGTTGCATTATGGATGATTTTGGCCTAACCTGTAAAAATGGTTAAAATGGTCGTTTCAATGGGTAGCTAGATTAGAGATTGTAAAGAATATAGATATTTCAATATTTTAAAGCCAGATGTCCTAATATCTGAAGTTTATTATTTCTCTCCATATAACCCTATACTATCCCATCCTTTCAGTAATATCCTGGGTCACACAGATGGACTATTATTTTCCATTTGTCACTTTCACTCACCTTTTCAGTATGTTAACATCCTTTTGTACAGCATGAGAAAACTGAAATACAGGAGTGGCTTTGGGATTCACTTCCAAGTGTGGATCTGATGCAAGAGGAATACAAGTGTTTGCTATACTTAGAGCTCACAATACTCCAGCATGAATAAGAGCACTATTCTAATGCTCAAGTAACAATTTAACATTCATTTTCCACCAAATTCATCTGTCAAAAGCTAATCCTCTTCCAGATTTGTATAAAAAACTGACAACTGGGGGGGATAAACAAAAGATATAGGAACTCAAGCTTTATTCTGCCACAGCATGTGACTGCAGTGTCACTGTTTACAAGACATGTTTGTTTGCATGTAAAAATACAGCAAGGCCGTTTGGCAATACACGACTGCTGGGAAAAACAAGATGGTTGGACAAGAATAAGGTATTCTTCATGTTTCTAAAGTGAAAGTCCACCTCAGATTGCTACAGATGGTAGCCACTCTTTTTAAGTGGAACTCTACATTGATCAGGTAAAGCGTACACATTTGGGTTTATGAAAGTAGTTACCGAATGTAATCTTACGAACATACTATCAAACGAAAATTCCACAATAAGTCTAGCTGTACAAAGACTCTTTCACATGATGACTTTTATTCTTGGAATAGTGGAATTTTTCAGACTGCTACCCACAGAAATGTGGAAGAGAGAGAGAGTATATGTATGTACATCTGCTGTTCCCAAAGAGTTAAGAGACTGCACAAATAAATATGTACAAAGAAGATAAGTGACCTTGCTTTGAATGTTTGCCAACAGCCACAACAGTGATAAGGACTAACTAGCAACCAAAAGGAAATTGTTTTATATTTAATATTTATAAGGGAGGAATAAAATATTGTGTGAAAAAAATCTGCATTTTCTTAGACCAAAAAAAAAGCATGATCTACACCACGACCTCAATACAACACCGTCCTTGGGAGCCAAAAAATCTTATCCCGTTATAGGCGAAACCACGTTATAGCAAACTTGCTTTGATCCACCAGAGTGCGCAGCCCTGCTCCTCCCCCCAAGCGCTGCTTTACCACGTTATATCCAAATTTGTGCTATATCGAGTGGCGTTATATCGACGTAGAGGTGTATTACCTTCTTATCCTCTTGCTTATACAATAAATAACAGGCAGAGATTAATTTAAGAAGCTTTACATCTTTACACAGAAAGAAACGACCAACATTTCTAGCCTATTTCACATGTACAAATAATCTGCAATTATTTTAGACAGAGTGGTTTTGAGCATTTCCACAAAGCTATTGGTTACACCAGAACAAGTATTTGTAAGCACTCCATATAGCCTTGATCTTCCAAGTGAGAATTCACGGGCTTCAGTTTAAGCACATGAAGAGTCCAATTAAAGTCAATGGAACTACTCACATATTCAAAGTTAAGCAGATGCACTGGTGTTTGCAGGATCAGAGCCTTAGTTTTGAGTGGTATCTTCCCCATGGAACAATCAAACCGAGAACTAGGTCATGCCCTAAGGACCCTTCACATGCAGCTCTCTTATCCTATGGAGAAAGGGGAAGGGGAGCTGTCAATGCAGCAGTCTTCCCCTCTTTGTCCTCACAGGTCCCATGGCGTGCTCTCTACATTGGTAAATGGAGATGGGGAGTGACCAGGAGTGGGAACAGATACAACTGTGCCCCCCACCATCTCTGTGGAGTTCCACAGGTAGTTAGCAGAGCCAGTGGGGTAGCCTTACCTTTTCCACTAAGCCCCCAGTGCAGTGAGGGAACCAACCTTCCCCTCTTTAAGGACACCCCTGGGGGAAGCTGACTTCCCTGACAGGAGAGCACCACTGAAGACTCAATGTGAGCGAGGGGGGTGGCTAGGAGGCCAGAGCTGGCGTGGAAGCATGCAAATGGCTCCGACTCCTCTGTATCATGCGTTCATAGAGAGGACAGCCCACAAGTCCCCAGTGAAACAAGGTAGGGGAAACTCTGCCAGGTTCTGTTCCTCCCCCTTACTCTCTCTCTCAGAGTTACAGTGGGAGGGAGTTATTTGGACCTCGTTTATTCTGGCAGGGAGGAATGGCGCAGCTCAACACTGGGGGTAGAGAAAGGAGCTTCTTGCTTGAGTTCCCAACATAAACTCATAGATTCCAAGGCCAATCTGCCCTCTTGTACAACACAGGCCATAGAACTTCCCCAAAATAATTCCTAGAACAGATCTTTTAGAAAACTTCTGATCTTGATTTAAACATTGCCATGATGAAAAATCCACCATGCTCTCCAGTAAATTGGGGAGAGGGAGGTTCTCAATGCAATACCTCCTTGGGGAATTGCAACATGCTTCCCTTACACAGCCCTGCCTTCTTTCTTGTCTTTTGGGTATGTGGGGCTCTCCTCACCCCACAGAACAGCAGGGCATCAGCTGGGCCCACAGAAAGAGGAAAGAAGAAAACTAAGGCCTTGTCTGCACTACAGAGGAAATTCGATTTAAGCTACACAATTTGAGTTACGTAAATAGCATAACTCAAATCGACGTAGCTTAGACCTACTTACTACAGGGTCCACACTACACGACGCTCTCCCTTCGATACCCCCTACTCTCCTCGATCAGGTGGAGTACAGGAGTCAACGGGAGAGCAATCTGCGGTTGATTTAGCATTGATCGCCACTTGTCGATCTGCCGGTAAGTGTAGACAAGCCCTAACTTTGATTCTCAGATGCTTGTGCTTCTAAACCTGATGTTTCTCAGGGTAGCTTAAATGAAACATGAAACATCTTATTTACCTTTTATTAACTCAAATCTATATTTTTATACCCTTTAGACTGAATAGTTGTGTGTTTTTTTTAATTTAAATGTTACAGTGGAAATTCATGTCCTGAGTCTAAATCCTTTTACAATTCTGAGAAACGGATCCTGGATTACAACTGAGCTGCTCCTAAAAGAGATGTTCTGTTGCATGAGTAAACAGTGAGCCTATGCCACGCTCCAGGAGAACAGTGATTACCCAGGGAGTCAGCATAAATGACTATATAAAGTTGGAGAGCTATGAGAATTACAGCAATAAAAATAACTGTTCTTCCTACAATGCAGCATGCTTATCTGCAAGGAAGGAGACAAATGAGAGAAAAGCAGGTTTCAACTTCCCTTTCCCCTACTACAAATCCAGAAAAGTCAAAAACTAATTTTTTTTTACATGTACAAATTTTTCCTCTTTTTGGTGCCGTTACTGAGACTTTTTTGCAGGATGTGGATATTTGCTGTTTTCTACACTAGTACCGTCAGTAATCACCTTTTGTCAAGTGTCTAATCTAGGGGCAGATACCCAGAGCAGCAGCCAAATTCTGCTGGCACAGAAACGATGTAGGTTACAAACCAGCATTTACAATCTACTTTCACTGACTCAATAGTGCATCCTTGTTAAATCACCACTACCTCTTTGCTGGGGGCTAAACCAAATATTATTCTTATATTTCAGCATCAATGCTAAGGGGCAGTGAAGTGATTTTATGCTAGGGCTGGTCCATTATCAAAATCATTTTCCAAATCTTCAATTGCACTGACTGGAGAATGGTATTGCTATGGGGGGGGGGGGGGGGGCAAAGACAGTTGTGATTGACAGTGCAAACCATAAATAATCAGGGCGGGTGGGAATCCAATCCTGGGGGCTGGATAGTGGATTGATTTGTTTTTAGAGCTGGGGGCTGTGAGTAGGAGACTTTGGTTACCCGCTGTACGATGGCAAACGCGCAAGCCCCAATAGGGAAGAGCTGGCAGCTTCAAGGCCTGTGCTCACGACACTGAGCGGACCCACTCCCGGCCCAGCTGCCTTGCTGCACGGAGGCGGGAACGCGCCCCCATCCTGCTATTTCTCCCCCTCCCCAGGGTCAGCACAGCAGCGGCGAGATATAAGGAACCTTCCCCCACCCTCCGAATTTAGAACTCTCCGGGCCGAGTTCTAGAACCCGCTGGGTTTTACACCGCGCCGCCGCCGCCTCTCTACTGGTGCTGCAGGGCAGCGCCATTTGTGTCCGCAGCCAGCGAGGTAATGAATGGACCCAGCCTTTCTCCCCGCCTCCTCTCTCCCACCCCCGCACCCCCAAGCGATCGGCTCCCAGAACAGCAACCCTCCGCGGCACGGTGCCTCCAATACCCCAATGCACGGCTGGGAAAGCGCCGCCCGAGAAAACGAAGGCCAGACACTTTGCACGGCGTGCGCGATGCACGCTCCCTGCAGCAACAAGATGCTATTTAGTGTTTCCCCACGCAACAGAGAAGGCAGGGGAGGAGAACTCCACGCTTTATTTTTAAGCGAACAAAAAAGCAGTTAAGGATCGACCGCGATCTGTCTGTTTCGCTCACTGAGCTGGGGCGAGACGCAGCTACATGCATGTAGTGTCCGCACCGCAATCCGTGCAGTGTTAACAGGCAGGGCTCATGTTACCGCCCGCACTTCGAGGGGTAAGTCTGATGCAATGGCAGTCGGAGGCGTCTTCCCTTTCTCCGAAGCCAACGAAAACGTAGCTTGAGCGAGCAGAGAGCACCCCAGACCCAGGCAGACTGGGCTGGGTAGGTGCGGCAGCAGGACGAAGAAGAAGAAGCGATAGGGAGAGATCAGAGAAACTGGGAGGTTCAGAGCCAGGATGGAGGAATAATTTCAGCCCCTCTCTTACCTGGCTGGGACCGCGTTAAGGAAAAGCGTGCAAAGGCTGTTTCGCCCTGTCTTTTCAATGCACCGAACGAAGCCACCCAGACCGACTAATCCTCCTTCCGCAGCCGTCTCGGAGAAATTCTCGAAATATTTTGGGGCAGTTTCCCCAGTAAAGGAGGAAACTTGAATCCCCGTCACCCTGGCAGCTCCCTTACCCAATAGATCCACAGATGGGGCCGGGCATGCACCCGCCCTTCTCTCTGCAATGGCCAATGGCACCTGCGAAACCGAACGAGCCTCCTTCTGCCCCCTTCCCTCTCCCTGGGCCCCATTCTGCTCTCACTTACCTCGGTGAGATTCCTTCGTGTTCCTGCAACATCTCGATGGCGTTACTCCTGATGTACACCAGTGGGAAGGCGGTGGGAGATCAGGCGTAGTCCCTAACCTGCATGGCAATGAAGTGAGTGACAGCAGTCCTATCCCTGGGGAGAGCAGATTTCCTCCCCATCCCCTGTTGGCCCCAGTGGGAGTGGGAAGGGTTAGGTGTAAGGCTGTGGGATGTGCCTGGATCTTTATGAAACTGGAGAGGAGACCAGTGGAAGATTAAATTCTCCTTTGCTTAGTGGCTAAAAGTCAGACATCCGGCTGGGCAAATTCCATCCAGCTACTCTGAGCTGCAGAGACCCTAAGAAGAGTGCAAAAAGCGGTTCAGGATGTAGACAGGAACTATTTTGCATCTTATTTATTGTTGTGGAGAATAAATAATTCACTCTGTTTGCAAAATCAAATTATTTGTCTCTGGGCTCCCTTGGGAAAAGATGCAGAGTTCTGTGGCACCTTATAGTCTAACAGACGTTTTGGAGCATGAGCTCCTAAGCTCCTAAGCTCATGCTCCAAAACGTCTGTTAGTCTATAAGGTGCCACAGGATTCTTTGCTGCTTTTACAGATCCAGACTAACACGGCTACCCCTCTGATACTTGGAAAAAGATGTATCAGAGTCGCCTCTGATCTTGGAGTATGTCACCCAAATGATTGGTTTGAATCTCATCTGTAGTGTGAAGGAATCAGGAACACAAAGTTTCCAACCCATCTTGCTGATAGCAACAACACTATGTGCCTACGTGTGATGTGTGCCGGGGCGGGGAAAACATTTCCCTGCCAAAAGTTGATCACGGAATATTGGAAGGCTGCATTTTTCACTGATCCTTTCAGGACCTGATATTAGCCAGGATGGGCAGAGATGGCGTCCCTAGCTTCTGTTTGCCAGAAGCTGGGAATGGGCAACAGGAGATGGATTATTTGATCATTTGTTCGGTTCATTCCCTCTGGGGCACCTGGAATTGGCCACAGTTGGAACACAGGATACTAGGCAAAATGGACCTTTGGTCTGACCCAGTTCTTATGCAGGGAAGCAATACTTCTTACAAGCTCCCATATTCTTTAGCTGGTCCTTGGCTCCCCTTGCATTCTGCATGCTTCTGTAAGGGAGTTTGGTTTCTATGGCACTTAGACCAATCTCAGGGCCTCCAGGGCCAGGGGATTTGTTTAAAAGCTCTCTCTATCAGCAGTCACTGGTAAATACTGAGTGGGTAACTTCACAGAAATTACACCTCTCCTATCTTCCTATCTCTGCGTCCTTGGCCCATGTTGGACAGCTATCATTGGACTGATCAGGTGTGTAGCTTTAGATACGGGGAGAGGGATGCTTGAAATTCAGTCGCTACTTGGCAACGAGTCATTATTTCATTTCCTCTTCCGCGCAACCCCAGCACGCCCCGGTCCTTCCCTCAGCCCCAGGTTCCCACACAAGTTCCATGGCTTCCATTCTGGACTCTGCAGCAGGAACCTTGTCTTTCTACATGTTCACGTCATGTCACCCTGATTATTTACCTCCAGGCAGGGCACACAAAGTTGATGTCTTCAGCTGGGGACTTAGCTTGTCACTGGGGCTTCATCATACCACAAAGGGAATCTCTTCTGAGAGGAGCCTTCAGCAGGTTTCTCCTTTATACTAGGAAATTTGGGAATCCAACACCACATCCTTTTTCTCCTCCAATGGGGAAACAGACAACTGCTCTTCTTCACCCCTTCTTGGGAATCAATAGTGGCAATCCTACTGATAGCTGATAGCTCTCAGTCCTTTCAACCAGCAACTTCCCTCGCTATTTACCACACATCTTAATAATTATAACACATGGGCAACACTCTTCCCAGCAGCCATTTACTCTTCCCATGTGTCTCTGTGCTCCTGGTCTGTGCAGCATGAACCTGAGTAGCAGAAGAGGAGCACATGAAGGGAGCAAGCACTTCAGGATGGGCTGGCAGAAGGATTCATTGTCATCATCAAAAGCAGGGCCACCTCGTGTGCCTCCCTAGATCATAGTACCTATGTAGCTGCCAAGTTAGACTGTGCCGAAAGCTGTCCCTGGCTAGATCTGTTGTCCCATAAACTACATCTTCTGAAATGAACTGAAACAAGAAGTCAGTGGGCTATACCATATTTTTCATTGGATGCAGCTCCATTGCCTTCAATGGAGTTTTGTGCATTTTACACAAGGAAAGAAATTGGCCCAATACCTGCTTATTAAACCAGTAAATAGTATACATATTTTACTGTATCTAAGAGTAGAATCACATTAATCACTGATGTAACTCCACCAAAGAGAATATAGTTGCACTAGTTGAATCTGTCCCATTTTGTGTTCATTTTCTGGAGAAGAGTAATACAAAAATCATAAGTCACATAAGGCAATAGATTAAAATAATAAAGCCCCAAAGAAAGAGAGTCTCATCTAGTTAAAAAAAGACCGGTTATTGTTTACTCAGATATTCTCCTTCAGGGTTATTTGAAGGAAAGAGAGGTGGATTTTCTGCAGTACACACTTCTCTTCCAAAGCAGTTGGTTGTGGGGAAAGAGCTGACTCATCTTCAGGTAACGGATCCCACAAGGTCACACTTGCATCATATGGTTCCACCAAAATGCAATCTTTGACTAGGCACAGAATCCGATGAGATTACTTGCAAAAGCTTTTGAAATAAATCCTCCCATTAACCTTACCCTATCTACTCAGATAAGAGAGCCTTCACAATAGGAATCGAGGGAAAGGAAATCATCTGGCAGCATTTCTGAAGATGAAGAAAGGGCAGCATCAGCTTTATTCAATGTTCAAAGCACATGGGATTTTTCTTTATTTGGTTGAGATTCCTGCAGTATCAGTACTTCATAAAGTGTAACCTCTGCCGTTGTATTCCTTGTGTCTTGCTTTGACATCCAAATCCCATCACTTTGGCAGACTCATTATAGCAAGTGGTGTTACATATAGGAACAAGATTTTCAGAGGAAACTGATCATTTGGAGTGCCTAACTTGAGACACCTTAAAGACACCTAATTTTCAGAGGGCCCTTTAAGGTGTCTCAAATTGGGCACCCAAAAACTGAAGCACCCAAAATCACTAGGAGGATCTTGGCCATATAGGTGTATGTGCAAAGTCATCACAAGGCAACTGTTTTACTCTTTCAGAGCTACCCACGGGTATCATCATCTTCTGCAGTGCCAGCTTTACTCTCTGCTCTGAATCGCACTTGAATGTCAGTTGTCCCTGTTCCAAATCCTCTAGTGTCTAGCTAAATAGGCCTAGCGTCAGCCACAGAATCAGCACTTTCATCATAATAATATGTCTTAGCTACTAAATGTATTCACTTCTGGTTTCCAAGTGGTAGAAATGCAGCCAAAGAGCCTTCTAAAAGAATCCACCCCCATGGTCTGCATGTAAAACAAGAGTTAGATAGCCATAGCAGTAGCCAAGACTCGTCAGAATGTTATGTGGTTTCCAGAAGAGGTACATCCTTGTCAGCATTCAGAATTGAATCCACCTTGGCAAATCTTACAACTGTGGTGCTAGTGTTCACCGAACCTTTCTTTAAGCAACACAAAGAAAATAAACCCTCTCTGGAAACTACTAATTCTGGAGTCCTAAAAAGAGTTGGAATTTTTCCTGAAGGGAGGGAGGGGTTCCTTTCTGAAGTGGATCCAGTTGGTGCAGGGCTCTGTCAGAAACAAGGCGTTAACATTTAAACGCAAAGGCTGTTATTGGTGTTACAGTAGCAGCTAGGGTCCCAACTGATGCTGGTGCACTTTTGTACTAGGCACTGTACAAACAAATACTGAGTGAGAGACAGTTACCTGTTCACAGGCCTGAGTCTCTGATCCAGCAAAACTCTTGCTTAACCCTGAGCTTGTCAGCAGTCCCAGGGTACGTCTACATTACAGGATTATTCCGATTTTACATAAACCGGTTTTCTAAAACAGATTGTGTAAAGTTGAGTGCACTCGACCACAGAAAGCACAATAATTCAGTGGTGTGCATCCATGCACCGAGGCTAGCGTCGATTTCTGGAGCGTTGCACTGTGGGTAGCTATCCCGTAGCTATCCCATAGTTCCCGCAGTCTCCCCTGCCCATTGGAATTCTGGGTTGAGATCCCAATGAATGATGGTGCAAAAACAGTGTCGCGGGTGATTCTGGGTAAATGTTGTCACTCATTCCTTCTCCGTGAAGTTAATGCAAGACAATCATTTTCGCGCCTTTTTCCTGATTGCCCTGGCAGATGCCATCAGCATCGTGCAACAATGGAGCCCGTTTTGCCTTTGTTCACTGTCACGTATGTTAACTGGATGCTGCTGACAGAGGGTTACTGCAAGTGCTACACAGCACATCATTGCCTTTGCAAAGGAGCAGAGACGGTTCCATCCCTATGTACGTCGCCATGCATTGTAAGATTGGCGATGAGATGACAGTTTACTCAGTCATTATTGTACCGTCTGCCCATGCCATTGTAATTGTGCATGAGATGATGTTATCCTCATCCTGTTTCCGTCTGCTCTATCATGGGTGCTCCTTGGCTGGGGGCACAAGACAAAAACGTGGAACTGACCCCGGGTCTTCCTCCTATATTGTGTTCTAAATAGGAGTCCAGTCCCTGCCTAGAATATATAGGCAAGTGTATCTAAGAGAAACCAGTGTACCACAGAACCAGGAAGCAACAGCCGCTCACGTGTCTAGAGTCCCGCAGAAAGATGAAGTGCATGCCATTTCTAGGGGTGCCCTGCAACAATCCCACCCATGCTTCCCCTCCCCCACCCTGCTGGGGCTACTATTGCAGTTATCCCCCCATCTGTGTGATGAAGTAATAAAAGATGCAGAAAGAAACACTGATTTTTAGTGAGTAAAATTGAGGGAGGAAGCCTCCAGTGCTATAAGTACCAGGTAGGACATTAAACGGGAGTGGGTGGGAGAGGAGCCCAGCCTCGCTGCTGCTAGGATAGTCCAGGCAGTCCAGAATCTTTTCTTAGACATGAGGGGGGGGCTGATGGAGCTCAACCCTCAGTTGAATATGAGAAGACAGTTACCAGTTGTTTCTGTACCATCCTGCTGGAAACGACTGGGGAGTCATTCCATTTTACCAGGCACCCCCAGCCGACCTAACCAAGGCACAGGAGCACCACAGGATGATGACGGATGGCTATCCCGTCATTTGTACTGTACCGTCTGCCACCGGGGGGGAGAAGGATGCTGCTGTTCAGTGCCGCAAGCCCCGCGTTCTATCAGCACAATCAGTGACTCTGACATTGAAAAAAAGTCAGACCGACAGATTTTTTTTCCTTTCTTCACAGTGGGGAGAAGGGGGATAAAATTGAACGAATATACCTGAACCACCCGGACACTGTGGTTTGACCCTACAGCATTGGGAGCTCAGCCAAGAATGCAAATGATTTTCGAGACTGTGGGGACTGTGGGATAGCTTGGAGTCCGCAGTAACCGGGGGACCGTCCCTCCACTCCACTGAGCACCATTTGATCTTTGCTTTTGTTACGCTGTCCACGCAGTCACTGTGCTGGTGACCTGTTATCATACCTGAGAATTTTTTCCCAATGCTTTGGGCCATTTCATCTTCTGTAACGGAGCTCTGATAGAACAGATTTGTCTCCCCCATACGCGATCAGATACCAGTATCTCCCGTACGCGTCCATGCTGAGCTCTTTTTGGATTTGGGACTTGGCATGCCACCCAGCTGTCAGAGCTCACGCTGGCAAACCAGGCAATGAATTCAAAAAGTTCGCGGGGCTTTTCCTGTCTACTTGGCCAGTGCATCCAAGTTCAGATTGCTTTCCAGAGCAGTCACAATGGTGCACTATGGGATAACGCCCGGAGGCCAATACCGTCGATTTGCGGCCACACTAACCCTAATCCGACATGGCAATACTGATTTCAGCACTACTCCACTTGTCGGGGAGGAGTACAGAAACCGGTTTAAAGAGCCCTTTATATCAATATAAAGGGCTTCGTTGTGTGGATAGGTGCAGGGTTAAATCGGTTTAAGACTGCTAAATTCGGTTTAAACGCGTAGTGTAGACCAGGCCCCAGTGACTTAAACAGGGACCTAAACAGACAAAAAGTGGGAGGGGAAATGCAGGCACAGTAACTTACAATGGTCACATAGCAGGTCACGGGCAGAGCGGGAAAGAAAACTCTGTTCTCATGACTCCCATTACCAGGCCTTATCCACCAGACCACACTTCCTGTCAGCTATGCTGAGCTGATCTGGACCTTCCTCTCACTGCTGTTTCTTCATGACACGGGAATTTGCTTTTCCAGAAGCAGCCCCTCTTCACTATGATTCCCTCTTCCTGCAAGATTTCCTCTCATTTTCTCCACCTTACTTTCTGTTTTCTGCTTCCTCTTCTGTGTTTCACTGCCTGTATTATTTTCTCTGCCCATTTCTCCCCACATTGGTTTTTTTCCCCTTTCTTCCCATCCTTCATTAGTACAATCTACTCAAGTTCTTCTGCAATTGTCTCTTTCTTTTTATTTCCCTCCTCATTCACATTGCCTTCTGCTGTAAGTGCTTTGGAATCTAGACACGTAATCACGTTGTCTCATTTAGTCAGGGAACAAGCCTGTCCAGAGCAGGATTTGAATGGTGCCATGTCAGTTCAGTAAGAAGTGCCCAGACCCATGGCTCACATCTACAGGCTGCACTGAAACTTGGGAAAATGTATTTTAATCTCCATGGATAGTTTGTATTAAGTGTGCAATCAGAGCAGAGACTCAGAGGCAATGTAATCTGAATGTAATCATAGGGATTACACTGTTAGGCCATCTCATCTATACCCCTGCCAGTGCAAGATTGTTTGCCCTCTCTAGGATTGGTAATAGAGTGTGGAGCCAGGTAACATCTCTGTGTCATCACTTCAAATCCAGCCCAGGTCAACAGTGACCAAAAATCATCTGATGGCCTTCGTGAACTGAGATAGTCACACTCCAACACTCACCATCAAACAACTGTTTCTCTTCTTGGTAGTCCCAAGAGCATTCAACAAAGTGAAACCAATGTATGGGAGACTGATTTGCCCTCTTGTCCCTCAAGTAGGCCTCTCCACCTCAGATGTAAATCACAGTGGCAGGTTAGTGTGGGCAAAGTATGTATAGATAGAAAATGTGGCAAAAGACCACCTTGGCTTAATCACGAGATCTTGCATGACCTACAAAATAAAAAAGAGTCATATAAAAAATGGAAACTAGGTCAGATTACAAAGGATGAATATAGGCAAACAACACAGGAATGCAGGGGCAAGATTAGAAAGGCAAAGGCACAAAATGAGCTCAAACTAGCTATGGGAATAATGGGAAACAAGAAGACTTTTTATCAATACATTAGAAGCAAGAGGAAGACCAAGGCCAGGGTAGGCCCTCTGCTCACCGAGGAGGGAGAAACAGTAACAGGAAACTTGGAAATGGCAGAGATGCTGAATGACTTCTTTGTTTCGGTCTTCACTGAGAAGTCTGAAGGAATGTCTAACAAAGTGAATGCTTATGGGACCGGGGTAGGTTTAGAAGTAAAATGAAAAAAAGAGAAAGTTAAAATCACTAGAAAGTTAGATGCCTGCACAGTCAGCCAGAGGCCTGATGAACTGCATCCTTAGATACTCAAGGAGTTAATAGAGAAGGTGTCTGAGCCTCTAGCTATTATCTGGTAAGTCATGGGAGCGGGAGAGTTCAGAAGACTGGACAAAGGGCAAATACTGCCCATACTATGAAAAGGAAAATAAACAACCCAGGAAACTACAGACCAGTGTAGTTTAACTTCCTGTTGCCAGGGAAGATATGGAGCAAGTAATAAAGCAATCATCTGCAAACCTGGAAGTGGGTAAGCATGAGTAGGGAATAGCCAGCAGGATTTGGTAAAGAAAATCGTGTCAAACAATCTGAATGCTTTTTGATAGGATACGTCTTGTGGATAAGGAGAAGCGGGGATGTGGTATACACTTAGACTTAGTAAGGGCATTTGATACGGTCTCGCATATATCCTATCATAAACCTAGGCAAATACATTAGATGGGCTACTATAAGGTGGGTGCATAAAGTGGCTGGATAACCTACCAGAGAGTAGTTATTATGGCTCCCAATCCTGCTGGAAAGGTATAACAGGGGGTTTGCAGGGTCTGTTTTGGACGGCTCTGTTCAATATCTTCATCAACGACTTAGATGTGGCAAGAAAGTAGCTTATTAAGTTTCGGGCAATACCAAACTGGAGGGATTTGCAACTGCTTTGGAGGGACGGGTCAAATTCAAATGCATCTGGACAAATTGGAGAAAGAGGTCTGAGGTAAACCAGATGAAGTTCAATTAAAGACAAAATGCAAAGTGCTCCATAGGAAGGAACAATCAGTTCACACATACCAAATGGAAGAGACTGTTAGGAAGGAGTATGGCAGAGAAAGAGATTAGGGGTCATAGTGGACCACAAGCTAAATATGAGTCAAACAGTGTGATACTGTTTGCAAAAAAAGCAAAGGTGATATCTGGATGCATAATAAACAGGTGTGTTTGTAACAAAGACACGAAGAGTCATCCTTACCTCTAACTCTGCGCTGGTAGGCCTCAACTGGAGATATTGTTCCAGTCTTGGCACCGCATTCAAAAAGATGTGGGAAATTGGAGAGGGTCCAGAGAAGAGCAACAAGAATGATTACAGGTCTGATAACTGACTATTGAAGGAAGGCCGTAAAGAATTGGTATTTAGTTTGGAAAAGAGAGAAGACTGAGTAGGGGCATCGATAGGCATTTTCAGGTATCGATACATGGGTGTCATCAAGGAGGAGGGAGAAAACTTGTTCACCCTTAGGCCTCTAATGATAGAACAAGAAGCAATGGGCTTAAACTGCAGCAAGGGAGATTTAGGTTGGACATTAGGAAAAAGTTCCTAACTGTCAGGGTAGTTAAACACTGGAATAAATTGTCTAGGGAGGTTGTGGAATCTCCATCTCTGGAGATATTTAAGAGTAGGTTAGATAAATGTCTATCAGGGATGGTCTAGGCAGTATTTGGTCCTGCCATCAGGGCAGGGGACTGGATTCGATGACCTCTCGAGGTCCCTTCCAGTCCTAGAGTCTATGAATCTATGAATAGCTGCCACCCATACTGTGCCTGGTTTGGTGGATAAAGGAGATCTCTTTCTCCAGGGCTGTCACTCTGATACATTTCACAAGTGCTGCATGTGCTCAAAAATAAAAATAAAATTAACCTAAGGCCATCATATGATACTAAGGAGACAATCTAAGCCATGTGTTCTGATAGACACTGGCACTTCTCAGGTGAGTTACAGCATTTAGCCTTTGGCCTGATACTTAGCAATAATACCCTTATGGTGAGATCATGTATTTGTCATAAGACTTTGTTGTGTTGCAAGCCCCTATCCCTAAGATACCTTATGTGCCTTTGGCACTCTACCTGAATAGCATTTTAACTGTCTGTGTTGAAATTGTCCCTGAACGTTGGTCATTTCTGTAAAGCAGCATAAATTAGTGCTGTGTTGAATCAAAGCATCAGTTAAGCATTATGTACTTGAAATACAATAGACCAGATTCTGATCTCAGTGATCCATTTGTAAATCTAGAGTAACTTAACTGACTTTGATGCTGTTACTCCAGATTTACACAGGCAAAACTGAGTTCAAAATCTGGCCCTAAGTCTGCTGAGAGAAATCATGAACATTGTTATAAGATAATGGTAAATTAACTTTTGTTAAGAGTTGTATTTTATTTGTACACCTAAAACCTTCAGGCAGTTGTAATTCAGTGACAGGAAATTATTCTTTCAGTACTATGGGGTAAAGATTTTAAAACAGATCCTTAAAAAGTATCCACAACTGCTATTTTTCATCAATTTTGTTAGAGCATTGTTTGGTACTAAGCATGAAGCAATGTTTGGGACAGTCTGTGTTACATATCACATATATGGGATCATACACTCCTTTGACATAGTCCCATTCCTCCACAGATCATGCCTTTATTGCCATCTGCAAAGCTGCTCCCTCTGCTTCCAGCTCCAAACTTGATGGTAAAGTACTGAGAGGGGGGGTGACTGTTTGCACTTGGTTATGGAATGAAAGATCACTGCCTGCCTGATTTCTTTCCATACAAACACACACACACACCCCTCCCTGTTATGAAACAGAATGCAGATGGGTGTAGGCACTGGTTTGGATTGCTATTGGTCAACTTCTCATCCAATGACTGTAAAGAAAATAACATTTTTTTCTTCCCATTCATATACCCCCGGAAAGAACATGCTTGGGACTTGCAATTCTTGTTCAAAGCTGTATTATGTACATACAGCTCAACTGAGCGTAATTCACAGTCTTTTCTGAATAGTTATTTTATTGTTGACCTCTATGTGCTCTGCTCTTTATGTTTATTATATTTCCCCATCTATTTGCCTCTTGTTTAACATGTAGTTGCGGCTGCTATGAGGTTTAACCAGGAAGCACAGGTTGTGGTATCTTCAGTATGTGTATGCCACCCACGCTTGTGTTTGTGTCTCATCCAGCTCGCCTGTTTCAGCTGAGTGGTGTCCTAGGATCTGGGCATGGATGAAAGCAAGCTGTCTGAGGCTCAGTTCAAACAGAGGGGATGTTGGTGGCTTGTGGAAAAGAATTGAAAAACGTGGGAGGATTGTATCTATCTTTGTGATTTTCCTGCTGTTTGCTACCCACTTGAGGAGTCTGGTTCAATCCCCAGCTGTTGCTGGGTGATTGTGGGGCAGGCTTTTCATCTACATCTAGCTAGAAGGTTGCAGCTTTTTCTTTCTGATGTGAAATTTGTCACTGTGCTTCATGCCTTTGTCATCTCAATATTAGACTTGGAATGTGCTCTATTTGGGGCATATGATACATGTTTGTGGAAAACAAAAAGCACATGGCATCAGTGCTACACGGTTTGCAAAATGAAATTTTACAGCCTAAAGTAAATGCACTCAGAGCAACGAAAGCAGAACACTTGAGTCCTTCATGCTACACAGAACATGTGATATTCAGTGTTTTCAAGAGAAAAGAATGTGTATAGAATATGAGAAGGGGCGAGGTATTGCAGCAGTGTCCTCTCTATATAGATATCCTCTGCTCTCACCCTTAGTGTTGTTTTGTGGGTAGTTATTGCATTTTCTAATATAATTCTATTGTTCCCAGTGTTCCAGAAATGGTTTCCATACAAATTCAATGTCTTGGGCTTTCCCATCAGAGTTATTCAAAAACTTGTGTTTAGAATTGTCCAAGCCTACTGCTTTTAGCATAAGGAAGTACCCAGAGATAAGGCCTGGCAATATACAGAGATTTAAACTAACTCTGCAGTCTTCAAAATATATTTTTTCTGGATATCACAGGCCTGACCCAGAGCCCACTGAAGTTAACAATAGTCTTTCCACTTAAATGGGGTTTGTATCAGGTCCAGTGAGCCTGCTCCTGCAGCCCATAGGATGACAAAATTTTCCTTTGACTTAAATGGGAGTTTTCCCAGCATAGGAATTGTGAGAGAGCCTAAATCCCTAACTGTTGAAATCTGAGATCATGAGATTTGAGTGATTATGTTTCTCTCGCCCATTAGACCAGTGGATATTGGGAACAGCACAGAGCCAGCATTTACTGGAAGTCTCTTGGTTGATCTATCAAGTTCTTGAAAGAAGTAACACAGAGATGTGGAATTTCTTTCCAGCCGCCATCATCCTGTGACTGCCCCAAACTAGCTTGTTACATTTCAGTGAGGGGGAAAGTCTTAACTGTTATATTCCTGGGGGCAGCCGGTTTAGGAAGAAATCACTTGAGGCCAGACAGCAGACAGCTA
This sequence comes from Chelonoidis abingdonii, assembly GCF_003597395.2. Lineage (NCBI taxonomy): Eukaryota > Metazoa > Chordata > Testudines > Testudinidae > Chelonoidis > Chelonoidis abingdonii. Next base: position 21,614,012 of record NC_133773.1, read on the forward strand.
ACAAAACTACCATTTATTTACAGACACAGAGTTCGCCTAACCGGCCGAAGCTGGCTAGGCTGTCCCGTAATAATCTAACTCAGTTGCCATGGGAACGAGAACCATGACAACCAAATACACAACATATTCCTCCCCCGCAATAAGAACATTCCCTAAATAAAACACACACTAGACTAGAGAAGGAGGGTAGACTGCCTGCTTTTTTATTTCCGGCTAAACTGGGGATTATTTGCCCCATAACTGTTGGTTCGCCCTAGCTAAAGATCAGCGATGAGAAGGCTTTTCTCAAGGTGGATTACGGCGAACTTCTGGGGTTGTTGATCCCGAAAGACCCATGGGCTCAGGGTCCACAGCACGAACAGGTGAGGAGGGTGGTAATTAGCTCGTGCTGGGCAAAGGGGTATCCAGCCGCAGCAGTATGAGGTGAAAACAGTTAGGAACAGGTGATTGTGAATTAGGTGTCTCACCCGAAGAGAGTGAAGTCAGAAACATCAGATGTGTCCGGGACTGGACATGACCTGGCAAACAGCTGATTTACACGTTGCCGCAGGTAAGATTTTCTCAGTCCCGACTGGTGTAGGAACAGTTTTGTTTGAGTGATTATTGTGGCAGGGACCCATAGACAGCAGACAGCTAACAAAACTACCATTTATTTACAGACACAGAGCTCGCCTAACCAGCCGAAGCTGGCTGGGCTATCCCCTAATAATCTAACTCAGTTACCATAGGAACAAAAACCATGACAACCAAATACACAACATTAACCCTTTAAGATGTGTTTTTTTCTGCATTAGATACAATGAAAAGCCTCTGTCTGAATGTCCTGTTTGAACTGCCATGATGAAAACATGCAGTTGTAGTGTCATCTGTGATTTTGAGAGGAAGAATATCCCAATGGTTAGGGATCTAGCCAGGGAGAGACCTTGGTTCAATTCCCTCCTTTATCACAGACTTCTTATATGAGCTTGGGAAAGTCACTTAGTCTCTCTCTGCCTCAGTTCCCCATCTGTGACGTGGGGATAATAACAACTGCCCTGTCAGACATTAAAGATTCTAAAGTGCTCAAACCATATAAGTACCATGGAGCTTCGGAGCTGCAGGTTGCTTGGCAGTGTGAAGCCGAACAGCCGGGTATCTAGGACTAGCACAATACACAGAAGCTGGAATGTTCCAGCCAGTTGCTTGCATTGCTAGTACATGATGTGGCTGATGTGAGGCCCTGATGAAATGTTGAGGAAGAACTTGCATATCTGTCAACCATCCTTAGGGCCTGCCTGCTCGCTGGTCAGATTCACTGCTCACTTTGTTCCCCCGTTCCCAGGGGTGTGTAAGATTCAACAGACAGTCATATCAGTGTGGTTCTTCTTTCTTCTACAAAAGGGAACATGACGTAGGGAGCCCATACGGTGACTGGGCACCACAGGGATCTGTTTATCTAAGTCAGGGATAGGCAACCTATGGCACATGTGCCGAAGGTGGCACGCAAGCTGATTTGCAGTGGCACTCGCACTGCCGGGTCCTGGCCACTGGTCTTGGGGGCTCTGCATTTTAACTTAATTTTAGATGAAGTTTCTTAAACATTTTAAAAACCTTATTTACTTTACATACAACAATAGTTTAGTTATATATTATAGATGTATAGAGAGAGCCCTTCGAAAAACATTAAAATGTATTACTGGCACGCGAAACCTTAAATTAGAGTGAATAAATGAAGACTCAGCACACCACTTCTGAAAGGTTGCCGACCCCTGATCTAGGTGTTGAGATGGAAGTTGAGATTATCTGCCCTCAGAAAACTAAGATATTCAGTCTGTCAATTAATTGACACTTCAGCTGCTGATGCACATTCTAGCCCATGACTCACCGCTCCTTTGGAACTTAAAAGCAAACTGCAGTGTTAAGTTATAATAGATCTGATAACTCAGTGTGTGTGTGCATGTTTATAACATGGAATGGATCAAATTGATTTGATATGACAATCAATGAAAAAAATGGCAGTTTCAAGAAATATCTAACATTATTTTGTATCTACTAAGGTTTTTAGATTTGTGTTATTAACATGTGAAGGCAACAGTCTCTTGTCATCTTCACAAATTAGTTATTGCATCTCTATCAGATTCATGAATTAAAAGAAAACATTCCAGAAAGATTTGAACCAGGACAGTGGATAGCTGGAAAATAAATAGAGGAGTAGAACCTAAACCAACATTTTTGGTTCTATAGTTATGTTTAGTTTTGTGACTGACTTATACTTTAATATAGGTTTCAGTAGCCTGACACAATGACAAATGGTTTGAAATAGTATATTGTTATGATTGGATTGACTGGGTGGTTGTTGCAATTTCAGGTAAGAAATAATATTAACTATGGAGCATAAGGGCCTTGAGTCTCTGGTGCACTATAGCTGTGCTCTGTGTGCTCAAAGCAGCCCGAAAGCCAGCAGGTCTGACCAGGGAAGGATTTCCCAGCAGTTCTTCTATCGTATCCCCTTCCAGCTGCTAGGGTAGGAGTCATGGCCAGCGAAAAAGGTTATGGCTAGGTTGTCGTTGCATCCTGCTGATCCCCAGCTGCCTTCAGGTTGCTCTGACTTATACCAAAGAAGCAGATGTACTTGGGAGACACAAAGCCACCTTTTCATGCCACCCACCTCCATACTTTTACCTTGTTCTCCCGGGTCTGTCTGGAGAATTTGCACCACACAGTAGACTCTTTGTCCAAGTGACATTGCTACAATTATCTATAAGCTCAGAGCAAACCAGCCTTAGAGTCAGAGCCACTTCAAGCTCCTAAATGACTCCATTTCATTATACAAGTTGGTAAATGTACCGAGCTGTGCTGCTATCAAAACAGGTTGAGCAGGTGTTTACGGAAAATTTTTCCTTTCAGTTAACTCAGAGGGAAGCGTGTGACTCACTCACTATTTCCTGCAGCAACTGGCATTCTTGTGACCAGAGGGGTGTCAACCCTGAACAAATTCCAATGTGAGTAATTGCATTCTTCTCTCCTGGAACGCCTCCTGCAGTTTGATATGCAGGAGTTATTTTTCCTCTTCACTCCTTCAAAAAAAAAAAGACTGGTTATGTAGTCAAATGTTTCTAGAACAAAACTGTTGCTGCTTTTCACCTAAGAGGAAGCTACATTTCACTGTTTCTTTCTTGTAATACCCCACTCAGCGTGGTGGATAACCAAATGGATGACTGCATATGGTTTAATGCTGTAAGCAGGACTAGGAGTCCTATTCTGCCCTGAACCCATTTAGAAAGGGGATGGGGTTGCACAGGCGTAAGTTCAGGAGCTGATGGCAGAACAGTTCCAGAAGGAACTTTGATGTCTGGAGATCACCTTGAACTCAGCTTCACATGTCACTCAGCGGGTAGTATTCCACACAGATACTCCCTCTCCTCCTCTTGGCCATCACACATCTCAGATGACATTTTAGCTGATATGGCCAATCATAAATAACCTAATGATCTCTGATGCTTGGAGAAGCTAAAGAAAAAATCCAGGGCTTTTTACAGGTATGTAATGTATGTACAGATATATGAGACTGAAGGTATGTATTAGCATTTGTATCATATACACAGGTCTACCTGAGAGACAGAACCAGCAGTTAGCCAGGAGATAAACATACTTAGTGACTGTTTTGCAGTTTGCCAGGGCAACAGAAACTCTAGAATGAGTATTGGTGTATGTGTTGTTATTACTGTATGAATGTAAGCATGTTTGAGTCATTCTGTGTGTAAGTGGTTGTTTGCCTGGATAAATGGGTGCATATATCTCTACCAAAACAGAGCCGATATTTATAGCTGTGTGCTTGTGTAATTGAGTAATATGCTGGTGCTTTGCATGAAGGTTAAATTGTCTTCATTTCATATATTTGGACAAACATCCCGGATCTGCATATTAGCCTTCTGCAAATTTTTCTCTTCCTTATACAGGGTTTAAACCCCCATGGTTTAAAAACAACCTAATGGGGGCTCTTTCCCTCATCTTCCCCCCAGCCTAGAAGAATCCTGAACAGCTGGTAGAGAACCTGCCTGGATGGTTTATAGTTGTTTTATTTTAAAGGTCAATATGAATGGGATATCTGGGTTCCAAAAGTTCAGAGGGAAAACCCCACTTTGGGCATGCCTGTATTCACAACATGATCCTAATAAGTAGGTAAAGTGTGTAGTAGGCACTTGCATGTTTGCTTCGAACAAGTAGGCATGGAGATGTCTTAGAGATAGGGGGGCTTACAGCAAATCACCTGGGGGAAGTTTTTTTTGATATACTATCTGTACAGTGTTCAGCACAGCTGCATCCAGATCTCAACTGGGGCCTCTGAATGCTACTGTAACACAAAGTAAGACAAAGTAAACTAATAATAGACATGCTAGAGCAGGAGACTGGAAGTCAGGGATCTGGGTTCAGTTCCTGGCTCTGCCACTGGCTCTCCTGGACAAGTAACTTTTAAAAAGAAAACTCTTTGACTCAGTTTTCCCATCTGTAAAATAGGGATAATAGTACTTAGCGACATCAGCACAACCAAAGTGCTTTGAGATAATCAGTGAATGGCATTTATTTAGTTTAAAGCTTCATTACCCCAAGTTCTCATTTTCTAAGTCCAGTATTGCTGGAATTATACTGCACCTTATCTCCATTTAACCACAAGAAATTTGTGGTGTTCTTGATGTCGTCATTGGAAAAATGAAAATTAAAACACCAGAGGCATTGGTAGAACTATTCAAGTTGGTTAAGTGATTTGTCACTTTACAATATTGTCATTAAAAAGCTGGAAGGAAATACAGCATTGCTGAACAAACAGTAATTAAAAATGTGCTAACGATTGGCCTATTATTTTAAGTCATACCCACTTGGCTTTGTGGTTTCTTATCATACATACCAACATTGATTGCTGCATTTTCTTTCTCTCTGTTATTTTGATAATACCAAGCAAATCTTCTTTAAAATGAAATGAAAATATCTTATGGAAAAGTCCTATACAATTTAGTAGAAAATGATAACTTTTCTGTAGGTTGTTTGAAACATTCTATAGAATTTAAGAGAAAATTATCTCTCTACACCAGAATTCTATTTGAATAGTTAAACAGACAAAATTCTCTATTAAATTGTGTATATTTTAGAGTAATTTCTACAGAACCTATTGTATTTCTGTAGAATTTTTCTGTTTTCACTCCTACTAAATTACACAAGGGAATGTCTAATAGTGTGTAACAAATGGTGCCAAAAGATGGCATATTGGACACAAACTTTTCAGTACAAAGAGAGAACCAACTTATATTGTGGGTGAAGTCCTGGCCTCCTAAATTCCAACTACTTCGTACTTGGATGCCAATCATAGGGCCCAGGATTTCATCCTATGAGTGGAAAGTCATAGAAACAGATTTTATTTTCATATTTGAAGCTGGTTTCTGAAAGTTGGCAGGTCTCTTCCGAAGGCAAGCAATGACCTCAGATGATCTAGCAGAAAATAACTATATCCTTTTCAGTTGCACAGTCCCAGAAATCTAGGGACCCTAGCGAAAGATCACGCCAACTCTTTAGCTCTTCCTGTTATAGAGCAGCTCTCAAGTACCTAAGGAATTTAAGAAGTGAGAAAGAAAAATTGAGAATAACCCTCAGAGAAGTTAAAGCAATAGGCTCACTCTGTGGCATACTGGCACTGAATTAGAAGAGAACTGTTATGCTATCCCTATGAAACTTCTCCTAGCTAGATGATTATAGTGCATTTAATTTCAATAACATTTGGCAATATCCTGTCATGCCAATAAAGTTTATTGAGCTGTAGCAAAAGCTGTTTGAACAGTTACATGTTGCTACTCAAGTCTCTCAAGTCAATGAAAACCAGAGATGTGTGGATTTCAAAGCCACTCCAGAGGGCTGGGTTTTATTTAAGGAAGCTATAACAGGTTTCACAATGAACACATACACTAGTATCAGGTGGATTGAGGTATAATAGTACTTTCCTGGGTTACAGTACTCACTGCAACAAACATTGGGAGTGAGGAAAAGAAATTGTCTCGAGTGAATTTCAGGGAAACAGTAAATACTTTTCCAATGGACTCCTCCATTGGCCCCTTAACATCTTGATCATCAGCAGGCCAGGATTTACCTTCAAGGGAATGTCTGTTAAGGAATTATGCTGATTATGTTAAAGTTGGCAGCATCCTGTTACTTTTTACTCAAGGTCCCATTGTGTTAATGGAAGCCAGAGACAGGTGTAGAATTTAACATACTAGCATTGTTACCATAAACTAAAGGAGATTCACAAGCCATGCAAATAGCCTAAAAAGAAGTAGGGTGAAATCCTGACCACACAGAAGCCAGTGGGAGTTATGCCATTGACGTCAGTGGAGCCAAGATTTTAACCATAGCCTTCAGTCGTGCAATTGTACGCCAGCATTTATTGCTGCAAATAGGCAAGAAGAGTAAAGACAATAACTACCTCCCTGTTCTCCCCAACTTTCGGGGTCCTCGTTTTCAGGGTTTGTAAAACATGCAATCCTTCAGGTAGTATGGAAGATTTAATTCCAAGAAAACGGCTAGGAGGGCACTATTCCACCCTCCTGATGGAAGATCCCTGTATCACATACAAAGGCCATGTGTACACTACAAGCTAAATCAACACTACTGTGATCAATGCAGCGGTGTCAATTTATTGGGTCTGGTGAAGACACGCTAAGTCAATGGGAGAGTCCTCTCCCATTGACGCCTGTACTCCACCTCCCCCAGAGGCAGAAGCTATGTCGATGGGAGATGTCTGCCATTGACATAGCATGGTGAAGACACCACTGTAAGTCAACCTAAGTTCAGGGCCACCCAGGGCGGGGCAAGTGGGGCAGTTTTCCCCAGGCCCCGGACCCTGCAAGCCCTGGCCGAGAATCTGTTCCCTGGCTAGAGGCGCCTTTTTAATTTTGACTCACCCAGTGGCGGTCCTGGTCTTTGGCGGCACTTTGGCGGCGGGCCTTTCACTCGCTCCAGGTCTTTGGCGGCACTTTGGTGGTGAGTCCTTCAATGCTGCCGAAGACGTGGAGCGAGTGAAGGACCCGCCACCGAAGACTTGGAGCGCCGCCTGGTGAGTACAAGCGCCGGAGCAGGTGGCGCCTTTTTATATGTCCACTCCCCCACTTTGCCCCAGGCCCCCTCAATCCGCTGTGTGGCCCTGCCTAAGTTACCTCGATTTCAGTTACATAACTTACATAACTGAACTAGCATAGCTTAGATCAACTTACCTCATTAGTGTAGACCAGCCCAAAGAAAATTGGACAATTAATGTTGGACAGAGTTTGGAATGTATGGGAGCTCTGTCACTTGCTAGGGCTTAGGACCATCCTGGGAACTGTGCTGGCCTGTAACTCTGGCTGGAGAGAGAGAACATCAAATCTGAGGCTGAGACAAGACAGCCTCACATCAACCACTGCCAGACACTCAAGATAACATTGTTCGTGTCTAGATCTTGTGGTTATAAAATGTTAGGGCCTGATTTTGCAAATGCTAACTGACTTGAGTAATACTTACTCATGCAAGTAGCCCAGTAAGAGTTCACGGGATATGTTAGTTAAGGTTTCATGACATATTCCCTTTCCATTAAAAAAACACATTGATACATTATTCCCACCGATCCATGCCCTGGCCTCACAATACAGATAGTGCCATCCTTTTGGGGTTGCTTGTAGTTCTGGTTTTCCTATTATCACATGATAGATAAGACAGGACAGACAAACTGACAGAGAAGGTGTTTGGGGTAATGTTGATAAGCCAAACTCTGAGCCTTTTTAGGTTTCCCTGTCACAACTCTTAATGCATTGTAAATTCAGAGTCATTCCAATGTGCACTTGTGCACCTGTGATATATTCAGCTGTTCTGTTTTATTCGCTGCTTCAGAGAGAGAGAGATAAATACTCCTTAATTTGAGGTGTAGCTGTAGCTTATGTTATAGCACTTCACAGCCTCTGGCTAAGTGTTTTCCGTTTCTGTAATCTTTTAAATATGGATCCTTACATGCTCAAGCATCTTCAGAGCTGCTAATAAAACAGAATATCTGAATATATCCCAGATGCACATGTGCACATTGGCATGTCTTGGTATTTGCAATGGCTTAAGAGTTGTGACTAATTGCACTATAACTACCCCTTTAATTTGCAGTAGATATACCACAGAGTGAAAATAAACGGCATTGTGATCCTGATCCTGATCCTGAGAGCTGCTGAGCATCTGCAACTCCCGCTGACCTCAGCCAGGCCGAGATTCTGCATGAGGTATAGTAAATTAAAGATTGTGAAGATTATTTGAAAGGCCTTTTCTCTGAATAACCACGTTGGAAGCATTCCTTCCCCATCCACCTTACCAGGACTGACCACTGCAACTTATTCTGCCCTGATTGAAGAGGAGCCTTTTGTAAATGGCTCCCTTTACTTATTAATGTTCATTTTTGCATTTCCTGGCCAGTATCTGGATTATCTCAGGAGCCAGTAATTCCTCCTTGACTGTTTTCTACATTCTTCTCCCTCTTTCATTAATTTCTTGGTGAGAATGCAGAAAGCATTAAATAGAGTGTGTAAAAAGCAACCATGGACTCTTATGCAGATAAGTAACCTGTTTGCATTCCAATGTACAAAAGCTTGTTTTACAGTTGGAAATGGACTTTTCATTAATGCTATGGACTATTTTAAAAATACGGGGTGAATTTCAGTCCTGTACAGAAAGCCAGTGCAAAGCCTATGCACCACTCGAGTCCCATTGAAGGTTTAAGTGGGATTTAAACTGTGCTTACAAACTAGGGGTTTCCCCTGCCTATCTTGCTTTTGGGACATGAGCCCGTAAAGGGGCAAGCGGCGAGGCCACCCTCAAGCAGGGGGAGGCAGAGCCCAAGCAGCGGGGGTAGGGCAGGCAGAGCAGCATTGCCATTGATTTAATAGGATTTAGGAGCCTAGCCGGCATTTCTAGTGACTGTAAGAGTTGGCCCACTAAATGAAACTGGGCTCAGCTCTCCTGTTTCAGTCCACTTAAGAGGGCAAGCACCTGAGGAGCTACAGAAGCTCATTCAGCCCTCCGAGCAGACTGAGTTAGTCAGGAGTCTGACAGGAGAAGGGCAGCTGATGAGCGCTGCCAGACACAAGCTGGTTCCGGGGGAGGGCTGACAGCAGGAGAGCACAAGAGGGGTTTGCTGGCTGACCAACCTTCCCCAAAACCAGAGGGCCAGGGCTGCAGAGGGCTGGAGGCAGGAGCAGCAGCGAGAACCGCCTGCTGGCTCTAAGCTAGAGCCAATGGCCAGAGGGGGCTGAATGAAGGGGAAGCAGTAGAGAGAGCTTGCTGGAGTGTTAGACCCTCAGGGTAAGTCTACACTACAGGATTATTCCGATTTTACATAAACCGGTTTTGTAAAGCAGATTGTATAAAGTCGAGTGCACGCGGCCACACTAAGCACATTAATTCGGCAGTGTGCGTCCATGTACCGAGGCTAGCATCGATTTCTGGAGCATTGCACTGTTGGTAGCTATCCCATAGCTATCCCATAGTTCCCGTGGTCTCCCCCACCCATTGGAATTCTGGGTTGAGATCCCAATGCATGATGGTGCAAAAACAGTGTCGCGGGTGATTCTGGGTAAATGTCTTCACTCATTCCTTCCTCTGTGAAAGCAACGACAGACAATCATTTCGCGCCCTTTTTCCCTGGATTGCCCTGGCAGATGCCATAGGCGCTCTTCTAATTAACATTCCAGATAATGTGACACCATGCCAAGACACAACTATCTTATTTATAAAAAAGCGAGCACGTAACAAGATAACAAAGAAGCAGAATGTTGATAAGTTTACGGGCTACCATGGCATATCTTATTTCCTTTACTAACTATTACCATCTTCTGTTAATTTTCCATTAGCACCTTGTATGCCTAATGTTTCTTTTCCTGCACCTGTTTTCACATTCTATTTCTGCTTAAAGGTACAACAACATTTCTTTAATCCATGCTTTATTTTTACAATTATAATTCATCTACATTCACACTATCATGCAGCGGAGGCTGCCTCCCCCTCATTTATCTCACTAAAAGTCAGTGTTCTTATTCTTATTCTTATTACTTCATCACACAAGGGACACCGCCATGCGTAATCCCAGGAGGGTTCCGGGGGAGAGGGAGCAACAGTGGATGTTGCAGGACCCCTACAACAGCATGAATGCTCATTTATTTCTGTGGGATTCTCTGGGCTCGTTGACCGGAGCAGCTATGCTCTCGGCTCTCTTAGTAGAGCTTGCCCCATATTCTAGCAGACTGACTCTATTTTTTTAGTAGATTAAAATGAGGGGAGCAGGCCTCCAGCTCCATTGATAGTAGTGAATGTAGAGATGAATTATATTGTAAAAATAAGATGGATTAAAGAAATGTTAGATTTGTACCTTAAGCAGAAATAAGAAATGTTGAAATACAGGTGCCAGGAAAAGAAACATTAGCATAAACAAGGGTGCTAATGGCGAAAACATTAACAGAAGATCGTAATAGTTGTAAGAAATAAGATATGCATGGCATAGCCCAGGTAAAACTTATCAAAGTCTGCTTCTTTGTTATCTTGTTACGTGCTCGCCCTTTTTTATCTGTATAAATAAGATAGTTTGTGTCTTGCATGGTGCTCACATTATCTGGATGTTATTAGAAGAGCGGCTTGTGCTAATAAAACAGAGTGGTCTGACAAACTGTGAGTCCTGAGTCTAACTTTGACAATTGTCCAGGCAGGACATTAAAGGGTCGCTGCTATTATAGTCCAGGCAGTACAGAATCTTTTCTTTAGACATGAAAGGGCAGGGCCGGCTTTAGGTCGATTTGTCCGATTCTCCCGAATTGGGCCCAGCGCCTGAGAGGGCCCCCACTCAGGCAGCGTCTCTCCCGGAAGCAAAGCTCTGCATCTCCCCGAAGCAGCAGCTGTTGCTGCTAGGCAACGAGAGACGCTGGCCGGCAGAGGGCTGAGGCAGAGGCAGCCGCGTGGGTGTTGCAGGTCAAGAGCGGGGAGTGGGGAGAAGGCACAAGACATGTGCTTTGCAGCCTTCTTTCCCCTTCCCTCTCCTCCCCCCAGCACTTACCTGGAGGAGATGCTGAGGGAGCTTCTGGTCTGGTGGGAGACAGGAATCTCTGCAGTGGACCTCACTCACCTGAGCAGCTGCTGGGGCTTCCAACGGTGAGTGTTTGACCCTGTGATTCCCCGTAGGTTTGTAATATTGGGTTGGTTTTGTGGTTTTTGGTGGTGTTGCTGTTTGAGGGTGAGTTTTTGCCTGCCTGGGTCTGTTTCAAAACTAAAGTCGGCATCATGTAATGTAACCCAGGAAAAAAGCCCTGAGCCGGTACTTAGTGCTGTGAACTCCAGGTGAAAGAGAGAGGGAGGTTTGGAGAAGGAAATCAAATACATGATCAAGAGGGGAGAATGTGAAAGGTCTGCAACACGGCTGGCTGAGACTTTTATCTCCCCGACCTCCCCTTGCAAGAGGGGAAACTGAGGCACGGAGCGATCTGATTCCCCTCTCCAAATTGTTTTGCAAAGGAAGGGGACTGGGGCTCCTATCCAAACCAGTTCCCTTCCCATCAACTCTGTTTTCCCTGCTGCAAGACCGCTGTAGGGGCTGAATATTTCCATTAAACTCTGGCTCCTTCATTTGCCCTGCAACAGTAAATTAGACTGGCTTGGGGGAGGGCTATTCCTCCCCAAAGCTGTGTGGATATTAAGGTTTTTTTGAGGGGGGGCATGATAATATTTCAGATCAATCAAATGCCCAGCTCAGCTTTCCAGCCATCCAGCAGCTCTAGGGCAGGGAAGGAAGGTGCTCTTGGTGCAGAGTGCTTGCAAAACAGGGGTAAATTTAGCAGGGAGGGGTTCTGGTTGAAATCCCGCCTGATGCAGCCACACAGAATCACTGGCAGCGCTGGGAGAGGCCAGGAGTGGAAACAGGTGGCCTGGGGGTGTGGGAACATTTGCCCTCAGTCCTGGGCTCTGGGATGGACTAGGCTGGGTGGTGGGTTCAATCTAGTCTTCCAGCATGTTGCTCTCACTGGGGTTTGTGGTTTTCATCTGGCTCCACCGAAAAGATCAAACAAGCCCAGTAGAAAACGGGTGAGAGAGGCAGAAAGGGTGTGTAAGGGGTTAAAGTGTCCCATCAATGAAAGAGTAAAACCAGAGTTTGACTGGGTTTCCCCCCAGCCACCACTCCTGCAAACACTGGGCAAAGGGCAGCCCCTTTCCCCACCGAGGCTGTGGTAAGGGGCTGCAGAGGAGGATGCCAGATGTGATGGCAGTCCCCTTCCTTCCCCCCCCCAAGCACCTACCACCCCCTCTGCGGCCCCCAAACTCTGTCCCAGAGCCTGCACCCACCTCTCCGCACTCCCTCCCAGAGCCTGCACCCCTCCACCCTTCCTGCACCTCACCCTGTGCCCCAGCCCGGAGCCTGCACGCAGCACCCAAACTCCGTCCCACTCAACCGGGGCAAAGCTCTCCTTGGACTGGCTCCCAGCCCCTCTTCAAGGGTTGCAGCTGTCTGGAGGTGCTGCCTTCCACACCTTTCTAATTCACACCTCATTCATTCAACAGGGCAATTGATTATGAACTGGGGGGAAGATCTTATTCTACTCCTAGCAAAAAGACATTTTTCTTTTACCTTAATTACACTACCTTTGGGGGCCTGCTGTAACATATTACCAAGGTTCAATACAAAGTCATATAAAAGTTGTACAAAAATGGATAATGCAGAGATTTATCTACAACTGCACTGATTGACTGCTGTGTGCAGTAATATAGTGACCCCTGGGTCTTTGAATGAGGCTTTATACTTGGGGGGAAGGGTGAGGGGGCAAGTGGCAGAGGGGCAAAGAGGCAAGCAATGAGACAGCAGGAGTTCTAGGGGCGGGCATGGGGATTTCTGGCAGGGGAGGGAGAAGGTGAAAGGAGGCAAGTGGTGGGTCGGGAACTGACTAGGAGGGATGCAGCAAGCCAGCGGGGGGGTTAGGGGGTGAAAAGGGGTGTGATGGTGGGGCTGAGCAGGGAGGGGGTAGGTCCTATTTTACTGCTGTGATCTGGTCACCCCATGTGTGCTGTTTCTTCCCACACCCCCCCCACCTTGTTTTGACGTGGCGGAGCTGGAGAGGGAGGGTTTGTTTCCATGGGGCCGGGCAGTGCTGGGGTAGGAAGGAGGGGGCAATTTTATATTAATAAGGAAATATTTTATGAATGTTAATAAAATAAACATTAGTGAAGAAAATCAGCTGTACAACTATCAAAACAAATTATTTTCCTAATATGAAAGTGCAAATCAGCTAATTAATATATGATGCAATGTATGTAATATATAATTTTGTTATTATTTATATAGTCATGGAAAGTAAATAATACATGGAAGAAATGAAAGGAGTTTTTTTAAGTGTTTTTTTGTTTTAGTCATCCCTGCCGGGGCCCCATCGAAACTGTTTGAATTGGGCCCCGCACTTCCTAAAGCCGGCCCTGTGAAAGCGGGGGGCTGATGGAGCTCAGCACCCAGTTGCTATGATGAAGACGGTTACCAGCTGTTTTGTACCATCTGCCAGGAATGACTGGAGTCATTCCCATTTTTACCCAGGCGCCCCCGGCCGACCTCACCGAGGCCAGCCAGGAGCACTCACAGGATGATGAGTACGGTTATCGTTCATTTTGTACTGTACCGTCTGCCACCAGGGAGGAGAGGGGAGAGGATGCTGCTGTTCAGTGCCGCAGCACCACGTCTACCATCAGCGTACAGTAGACATACGGTGAAATTAAAAAAGTCAAGAAACGATTTTTTTCCCTTTTCTTTCACGGGGGGGGGGCGCAGGAGGGGTAAATTGATGAGATATACCCTGAACCAGTGTGTTTGACCCTACAGGCATTGGGAGCTCAGCCAAGAATGCAAATGATTTTCGGAGACTGCGGGGACTGTGGGGTAGCTGGAGTCCTCAGTACCCCGTCCCTCCCTCCATGAGCATCCATTTGATTCTTTGGCTTTCTGTTACGCTTGTCACACAGCACTGTCCTGTGGCTTCTGTCTATCATAGCCTGGAGATTTTTTTCAAATGCTTTGTCATTTCGTCTTTTGTAACGGAGCTCTGATAGAACAGATTTGTCTCCCCATACAGCGATCAGATCCAGTATCTCCCGAACGGTCCATGCTGGAGCTCTTTTTGGATTTGGGACTGTATCGCCACCCGTGCTGATCGGAGCTCCACGCTGGACAACAGAAATGGCAAATCAAAAGTTTCATGGGGCTTTTCCTATCTACCTGCCATGCATCCAAATAGTTCAATTGGTTTCCAGATGTGGTCACAAATGGGCATGTGGATACCACCTGGAGGCGAATGACTGTCGATTTGCGGCACACTACCCTAATCCAACATGGCAAATACCGATTTAGCGCTACTCCCTCGTGGGGAGGATGTACATGAACCGGTTAAAGAGCCTTTTGTATCAAATAAAGGGCCTCATGTGTGGACAGGTGAAGGAGTTAATGGAGTCTGTTTACGCTGGCTAAATTTAGGTTAAACGCTAGTGCTAGACACAGGCGTGAGTAGCAGTGAGTTGGCTGGGGGGCAGTGAGGCATGCTCCCAGCAGAGAGGTGGAGTTCCGCTTCCCAAGAGTGGCTGTCTCTGGGAGAAGAGAGAGAGAGACGGCTGGATAAGGCCTAGCTGAGATGAAAGACACGGGGGTACAGGCGAGAACGAGAGGACATGTGCCCGTTGCGTGTGATAGAAAATGTCTGGGACTTTAGTTATAGCCTATCTTCACACTTCTGTTAGAATGGCTTCCTGTCTGCATCCTGTATCACCTTGCCATACCGGTATTGCCTGTGCTCTTCCTTTGCATTCTCCAGTGTTGACGCATTTCACAACAATAGCATTACCTCACCCTTTTGTGGGGCGAACCAGACCTTTGCACCTGCTCCCCTATTGTGTAAACATTGCTTGTCAATCAGAGGCGAACACACAAGGTTTGGCCCGGCCCCTATGAACTTCTGTGATCATAATAAGTGACTTTCGGGGTTGCCTGCCATGTGCAGGCAGAGAGAGGAAGAAAACGTATCCCGTGGTATTCCGTGTATCCTGTGTACGCCCCGTAACCGAGCTGATCAACTCGAAGCCTCTCTTAGCCTCACGTGTTTAAATAGAGCTTCTACGTTTGCCGTCTGATGCGCTGGTTTGTATTTGTAAGTATCAGTTATTACTAATGCTGCATTTTGTTTATAAATATTGTTAGTAGATATTTTAGGCATGTGTTTTTAGGTCTGTTAGCTCTATAGCTAGTCATAAGCTGCTCTCTTACCCCTGTAACTACTCCAATAAAATTTAAAATTGATTAATTTTAGTTGTGTGTGTGTCTGCAGTTTGCCTCGTGACCCATACTCTCCTTGCATCTCTTACCTGTATAGTCTGTTGCCACGTGCAGCCTGGTAAATAACAGGCCTGCATTTTTTTTTTGCCCCTGCGAATACGTGGCAATCTACATGTTCTTGTAATAAACTGCCCCCCAGGAGGAGAATTGTTTAAGTAAAATCCTGAAGTGGAATCCTGTGGGTTATCCAAGAGGGAAACTGAGGCAAGGGGCTATTAGTAAGGCTGCCATGAGGAAGTGCCCAGGAGGAGGCCACTCTTTTACAGTGGCCAGGTACCTTCAAAAATCTGGTCCTTGAGAGCCTAATCCTGCATCAACATCTGTTTCAGTGGGATTCTATATAGCCTCAGTCCTGCATCCAGATATGCCATCTACAGTATACAAAACGCAAGCAGTAATACTAAGATGTTGATCAATTTTCACTCTGTTTGTTTCAGCTCTTTTCCCCACTGTGTTTTTTATTTAGTTTGGAAGTTCTGCAGGACAACATCTGTTTCTTATTGTGTGTTTATACAATACTTACCCATCACCAAAATGCAGCAGTCATAACAGCAACACTGAACAATCCCCTTGGGAAAGCAAGTGAAAAGCAATTCCATTACCAGTTAAAAGTGAGAGGGGAATTTGGGTAAATAGCATGTTCCCTTAACTGGTTCTTCCTTTAGGTCCACCAATGGCTATTAGCCAAGATGGTAAAGCCTCTGACTGCCAGATGTTGGGACTAGATGACAGGGCTGGATCAGTTGATGATTGCTATGTTCTGTTCATTCCCTCTGAAGCACCTGCTATTGGCCACTATCAGAAGACAGGACATTGGGCTAGATGGACCACTGGTTTGATCCATTGTGGCTGTTCTTATGTATCTTATGTTTCCATTCCTAATAGCCAAATCCTTTTCATAAAGCTATTGAAATCAAGCTGGTACACTGTTAACAGACAAGCCCCCTTCCCCCGTCAGCCACCGTGATGCTAAGGAGGTAAATTGGGACCCTTCCTTTCCTGTGCATAACTAACATTATCATAATAGCATTCCGGCCATCTTTTTTTCTTTTTTTTGCTTTCGGCGGGAAAAGCCTAGAGCTGGCCCCTCACCAGTGCCCTCCCCCACCCACACCCCCTGCCACCTCAGCCCTGGGCTCCCCCCCACCAGTGCTGACTCTGCCCGCTCTCCCCTCCCCTCCAGCCGGTCCAGCTCTGGCAGGGTCAGGGTAAGCAGCGGGGCTCCCAGGCCATGCCTCAGCCCAGGGTCCCTCCAGACAGGGCTCCTGCCTTCAGGACCAGCCAGGACCTGGGAGGGCAGAGCTGGGAGACTGCCCTGGCAGGGGGATGAGGAGCCAGGGCAGGGCAGCCCCAGAGGGAGCAGAGCCCCAGGGAGTAGGATGAGGTCCCCGCATGACAGTGCCACTCCCTTTATGGCCCTGCTGCTGCTGCTGCTCCTGGCTGCGGCGCTGGGGGGCAGCCACCCTGCGGCACCTGCAGGTGGCTCCGTGTGCCCCACGGGGCGGCCCCCAGCCCGAGTGTCCCCTGCTCAGAGCCTGTCTGGCCCAGCCAAAAGGTGCAGGCGCTGCTCCCCCGTGGCGTGAACCACAGCAGCCCCAGGGCTCTCCTTGCGCACGACACACTGCTGCTGCCAGGGCCGGCTCTAGGCTTTTTCCGCCCAAAACAAAAGAAAGAAAGAAAAAAAAAGATGACCAGAATGCCTCCCCAAGCACGTGCTTGGTTTGCTGGTGCCTAGAGCCAGCCCTGTGTGCAGAGCGCCAGCACGCCACCTGCAGATTACATCACACTCCCACTTGAGCTCTATTTTGAAGACTTAACAAGGACTTGATGGCAGTGGTGAGTAGGCCTTTTGCAGATCCTCTGCATAAGAGTGAATTTCAGCCTGAGAGAGCAACTGCAGAGCCAGTAATTCATTAAACCATAGTCTCTGGCTAAGCCATTTGTAGTTCTAACTATTAAGCCTTCCCATTGGTGTAATGTTTCTTCAGGAGAAGCTCCAATATTTTTTTTTTGTGGACGCTGTGCTATGATCAGCACACAGAGCTTGGAATACTAAGAGCAGCTGTCTATAAACTGGGTGTCAGTAAAGGATGCAGGCTCAGGCTCTGGAACAACAGTAACATGGGTCAGAATTTATTATTAGACACCTAAAGAAAAGGAAAGAAAAAGAACTGGTTACAATTTATAATACAGAGGCTGAAATTACATTGTGGTATCCCTGCCATTAGAGTGCAGGTCTGGAGTTTAATACCTGTAATAACACGAATTGAAATCAGTGGGAGTTTTCCATTGACATGAGTCGGAGTATGAGTAAGCCCACAGGACTAAGAGAAACTATAACATAAAGCCAGTGTAGATAATGCACCTAGAGTATAAAAAAATGTATTTAGTAATTCAGTCATGTCACTAACCTACATTAATATGAATTTGGGGAAATTAGTTACCAAAAGAGCATAACCACTGCAATTACACTGTAATTCCATGGAACTACCTTATAATCAGACACTGTATGATAAAGCGTAACCAAAATATTTGAGAATCATCCCTCTGCTACTTATTATAGTCAATGCATCTACCGTATTTTATTTGTATTCTTTTTCTAAAAGAAACTCCACCCTAAAACTCCATCCAAAGCTCTTGGCACCTGCAACATGCATTTAAAAATACAAGCACAGGAAGTATAAAATATAAATAGGCCAAAACAGAAGCATGGCTCCTACCACCTTAGCACACATCAACTAATTACCAGCCATGAGACCAACACAACTTAACCATCCTATCCCCCACCCCCAGACACACTCTTAATATGTGTTAACTGAAAGTGATTATGAAAGCCAGGAGTTCTGACTCCTTAGGACTGAAAAGCCCCAATGTCTGCGGTCATCTACACTTTCAGCTGCAGCTTTATAGGAACGTACAAGTGGCCACACTGAGACCCAGTCTACACTTAAAACTTAGGTTGACCTAGCTATGTCTCTTGGGATGTGGAAAATTCACACCCCTGAGAGAAATGGTCAAGCCAAGCTAAGTCCCACTGTAGATAGTGGTAGGTCAGAGGAAGAATTCTTCCCTCGACCAAGCTACCACCTTTTGAGGGGATGGATTAACTATAGTGAGGGGGAAAACCCTTCTCTCACTGTAGCAAATATCTACGCTACAGCCACAGCACCACAGGTGAGCTGCTGTGTTGCTTGTAGTGTAAACGTACTCTAAAATAGACAACTGCTCTGGCCAGTCTGGTATCTTGCCTCTGACAGTGGCCTATACATCTTCTCTTAGAGGAAGCCAAACACCCTGGGACTGAATCTAGCCAATTTTGTGATGCTACTGCATGAAGAAACTTTCCTTGATGCCTCTCTGCAGGAAATCAACTTGTATCCTGAAGCCTGATAGCCAATTTTCCTTGTGATACATTTTCACCCAGCGTCTGAGCTTAGCGTAACTGCCCTGGTTACATTTACTATAGCTGCCTAGATCAGATTAGATCAGCATTTCTCAATGTTTTTTCAGGCACATGACCCCTTATTTGAAGTCAGAAATATTCACAACTCCCCCATTATGTGCATTATAAAAATAAGGCTACAAAAAAATTTAGCAATGTTAACAGTGATAGGCTGTGTATGAGAGATAGTGAGTGAGTGAGCATGAGGAGATGGAATACTTGATCTTGAAGGGTAAGAGTGTGTGACTAGTTGGGAAATGAGATTTTCTTTGCTTTGGATTGTAATAAAATGTTAACATCTTTGTGACCCCCCCAGTTGTCACAAGCACCAGTTGAGAAACACTAGACTAGTTGATCATAATGGTCTCTTCTGGCCCTAAAATCTATTAATAATATACTTCTTCATATTCCAGACCCCTTAGCTACAGCACTAAACTGTTTGCCTCAGTGATTTTCTATGGTAGTAAATTCCACAGACTGATTACAGAATACATCCAGAAGTATCTCTCATCAGCCTACACTGTGGTGACTGATGGCTTTATATAGCTGCCGCCACCAACTTGAAGAAAACCGGATAACTTAACAACAATAACCGCAAAATATATTCAAATAGCTGAAAAGGATCATAAAGCGGTGTGCAGGTACGTGCATGCATTTTAAACTATGAGTTGCTGAAAGCAGCTGGACCTTGAGTATCAATTATCTCAAAGACAGTGAATGCCACGGAAAAGGAGAAAGCTGAAAAGGAAAGCATCAGTTTCAACAGATAACACGCTTCAGACGCTAAGGAATGAGTTTGACTGTGTAACACAAAGATGGGCCTGAGTTACAAGGTTGAAGTCTGAACAGCCCCAAAGTTCTGGGATGTTTGAACATCAGGGTTTGGGTCAGAGTCCTCATGAGATAAAAATAGCTTAAAAAAATTAAAACATTTATAGTTTTAAAAATGGATAATTTTAAACTTTATTATGTAGTACTTTGGGACAGTCTGAACGACAACTAACATTTTACTAATCATTTGAATATGAACTAAAAATTCTTCATGATCTAAGTGGAACAACATACTCCAGGAATTATGAGTATCTAATCTCTCTGTATTTCCCGGCCTGTGGGGATCCATAAAGTAAGGACTTGGGAGGACTTGTGTATAAACATATTCTAGTTCAAGGAATCATCACAGCTCTACTCAAAATGAAGCCCATTTCTTCCTCAGGGAAGATAAAACTTATGGCAACTATCAATTGCGTGTCTCAGTGCTTCAGTGTTGTGAAAGCTGATGCAATATTACAGTGATTCAGTCTGTGGATGGGTATATTCTGATGTGCAATGCCATCTAGTGAAACAGTATGAAACTACAACTCAGCATACAAACCTACTGAAGTCTAGTCATGCAGCAGTGCAGAATCTAGGCATATATATCAATCGACTTAGATAATAACATAAGTTAAGTAAAGTAACCTTGAGATTCAAGCTTTGCAGTACTGGTTTTGTGCACAGGTGACTTTTCAAGACACTGAAGACCTTGAAATCATCTTATCCTCTTTAGCGCATGGCAAGGGAACGCAACAACAATCAGGGTTTTCTGTTCAAACTTCTTGGTTACTGTATTTATAATTCAGATGATCACACGGATATACACTTGAAGCACTGTGGGGTTACAGACAGTTGATTTGATTACTCAACTCTTTAAGCCCTTTCAAAATAGTTTGGAAAGTTAATCTCTAGGGTAGCATTTCCCTCACTTTTGAAAGCCAACTCCCTCTTTTAGGAAAATAACTGTTTGCTCTGCCCTCCCCCTCAGAATGCTGCCATGTACTAGTAAAGACCAACCTATTTACATGTATTCATCTCCAGCTAGGCCTCTGTGCTCCCTACACCTGAGGAAACTTTGGTGTAGCTCCTCATAATATGACCTTTCCTTTCCTGAGAGAGACAAGGTGAGCGAGGTAATATCTTTTAGTGGACCAATCTCTGTTGGTGGAAGGGACAGGCTTTCAGGCTTCACAGAGCTCTTCCTCGGGTCTCTTCCTTTGTTGTCTTACATGCTTTGACAAGCTCCACAAACGTTTACAGTGTTGACATTTAAAGTATCAGCACTGGTATCTGAGTTAGCAGGCAACATTGAAATGAATGGGGGAGGTCACATCTCAGAGTTATTGTTTCAGCTTCTGCAAATTTAGGCAGACATTACCACATCACTTACATGCAGGCCATATTTTTCATGCTGTTTTTCACAACTAGAATAACTAGAGACTTACTGTTTAAAACAACTGAAAGCTGAGGTTCTGGAGAACAGTTGAAAGCTCTGTCCCAACTCTTCCCTCCCTCCCGCCACTCGTCTGCCATGCCCCTCCAGGACAGTGCATCCCACACTCTTGGGAAACAGTGCTGTAAGGGCAGTAACCTTACTACATAAAATAGGTTATTTGGCTCCAGTCATATAGCAGGGGTAATATTTATTCCCTAAAATGACTTTTGTGTGTGTGGAATAGGGTGAAAAAGAAGGAACAATAACCAAGTTATGTGTCTGACTAGCCCTTGATTTTGTTAAATACAATTAGTTATTAAAGATCTGTTCTAATGTAAAGGAGAGGGAACAATGTCAGTTTTGATGTAATCTCTGTTAGCTTGCTCACATAAATCCTAAGGGCCTGAAAGAAGAAAGCTAATTTTTACAGAAGCGTGTTATTGAAATAGCTGGCCAAGATCAAACAGCTCCCCTCAAAGGCACACAACCCGCATTCATCAGAGTGGTGCGAAGCCCATGGGCCCTGTTTGACTCCTCACTATACTTGGCTAGTCCAGGAGCATCAGTTTCCAAAAATGCGTTCTTTCACCTCCAGCTTGCCAGGAAACTCCGTCTCTTCTTCCCAGATGGGGCCCTACCTACAGTATCCATGCAATTGTTCTCTCCAGGGTGGATTACTGTGGGTATGTTTACACTGCAGCTGGAGGTGTGACTGTAGCACATGCAGCCATAACTGAGCTAGCTTTAATCTGGCTAGCTGTGAGTACAATAGCAGTGAAGGGGTACTTACTCAGGTAGCTGTCCTATACCAAAGTCCGTGCTGCCACGGCTTCACTGCTATGGGTACTTGTGAAAAGAACAGGAGGACTTGTGGCACCTTAGAGACTAAGTTTGTTAGTCTCTAAGGTGCCACAAGTACTCCTGTTCTTTTTGCGGATACAGACTAACACGGCTGCTACTCTGAAACCTGTCATTGGTACTTGTGCTAGCTAGAAAAAACCAAACTTGGGAATGTCTACACATGCTGTTGTCACATACCCAGATTGCAGCATAGACATACCTCCTAATTCATTGTATCAGAGCTGAATGTGAAGATGATGCACGTTCTCCAACTGGTTCAGAAAGCGACTGTCCAATTTCTCTATAGCTCACACTGCTGCAAGCACATCAAGCCCAGGCATAGGTCCCTTCACTGCCTCTCAGTAAGTTTCCCATACCAGTTTAAGGCCCTGATTCTAATCTCCAAAGCAATTAATACCTCAAGCCCCAGCTTTATCAAAGACTGAATTTCCATCTATGAATCACTGTGATATCACTGCTCCTCTGGGACAATGCAGATCATAACACCCAGGACAAGACATGTGAGAGTTGGGGACAAAGTATCTTCCATCAAGAGGATCTAACTATGGAACAATCCTCCAGAGATCAGGCAAATCCAGCAGCTGACCATCTTTAGAAAATGCTGCAAAACCTTCCTCTTTAAGACCAAAGTGATGCTCACAATTCAAACACCCCTTTCATTCCCAAACTCTACCAATTCTCCCACCACCCCCCTAAAAAATCCCCAAACCGGTCCTAAGCAGACTTTTGAAAAGGAAAAAGTGCCAGAGACTCCATGAAGTCCACGAGAGACTTTGCAATTGCTATTGATTTTACATGGAAGGCACTCAGATACTATGGTCATAGGTGGCAGAACAAAACCCAACAATAAATAGTAGTTATGGTTAAAAAATAACTCTGGACAATCAACTTAAAAATCACACTTCTGTTCAAAAATGTTTTACTAATATTGTTGCAAGTAACATCAAGAATGACTGGAATAATGAAAAATATATAATTCCTCCTTTTTTTTCAGCTTGTGCATTCAGTAGCTCTTTGTGCCTAGCCAGTTTCACTGTCTCACCTGTAAGGCCCTGATCCTGCAAATACTAGAGCACAAGAATAGATGTATACATATGAGTTGTCCCACGGAAGCCAAAATTATTGACATGCAGCCTTGATTAGTCAGTTTGTCCTTTTGGCTGTCTGGGGTTTTCACACAGTAACAGGTGAATGACGATACATGTTTAAAATAGGAAAACCAAGTTATAAAACCACAGAACTGTCAGATGAAGCCAGGGACAGGAATAGCATCTGAAACTACTGGACATATTTTTTTTAAATGAGCTAGATTTCAAGTTGACAGAGTTTCCTTAATAATATCACCAGTGATGCTGATCAGGTGCTAGAGTCAATCTGTTCCTTTCAACATTGAATAGTTGTTATACATGTTTTTCTGTTTGGCATTATGATGTTTTTCTAAAAAATATGTGCTAGTTCAACCACAGCTACTAGACTTGAAGCAGGAATTAACTCAGGGCTGGTCTACACTACGGGGGAAAAAATCGATCTTAGATACGCAACTTCAGCTACGTGAATAACGTAGCTGAAGTTGAAGTATCTAAGATCGAATTACTCACCATCCTCACGGCGCATGTCCGCGGCTCCCCCCGTCGATTCCGCAACTCCGTTCGGGTTGGTGGAGTTCTGGAATCGATATAAGTGCGTTCAGGGATCGATATATCGCGTCTAGATGAGATGCGATATATCGATCCCAGAGCAATCGATTGCTACCCGCCGATACGGCGGGTAGTGAAGACGTAGCCTCAGGGAAGTTCTAGGGCCCGTGTTATACAAGAGGTCAGACCAGATAATCACAATAGTCTCTTCTGGCCTTGGAGTCTATAAATGTCAGGCAGTTCTCACAGTGCAACTTGGCTAATTCATAAAGTGGACTCAAAAGCTGACAAGAGCTTCAGTGTTCAAGGTCAAGATGTTGATTACTGTGGAATGTGTTCTCATCTGAGTGCAATGTATTATAATGCACAGACTAACTTCTGTTTGAAAGGTGCTTTGAGCCAGAGTCTAAGGCATGTTTCAGTAGACCATTATGAAGTGATTTTAAACATCTCTTAATTGTGATCCAGCTACACACTTATACAGTCAGATAATCTTTTTCAGGGCCTGGCTCTGGGCCTGCAGGACAGGGATTGCTCTCTTGCTCTCAGCTAGTGATAAAGTAGATCCAAAAGGGAGTATGGGAGCTCACCAGTTCTGGTGATTGTGTGTCACCCTAAGTGTTCATGTCATGGGCTAAAGTGACACAATGCATCATCTTGTGTGATTGTGATGGGAAAGGGCTCAGGGAAGAGGAAAGAAATGGAGTGTATCAGAAAGGAGTCCATGTGACCAAATGGCTCCATAAACAGCTAAAAAAACTCACTTCATAATGGGACATTAAATCATGCCTTAGATTGTGTGTGATAGGGTGTACAAACCCCACACTGGGCACCAAGGGGGTAACGAATTACTTTGGGCCCAGCCAGCCCTGGCTGCCACACCTGCAGCAAAATTCCATGTGGCAGAGGAATTAAAAGAGAGGGAAACAGCTCATTTGGGGGCAGACCTGTGATTCCTGCAGTGCAGAGCAAAGGGAAGGCTGAAATCTCTAAGACCTGGTCTACACTACGCGTTTAAACCAATTTTAGCAGCATTAAACCGATTTAACTGCGCACCCGTCCACACTACGAGGCCCTTTATATCGATATAAAGGGCTCTTTAAATCGGTTTCTGTACTCCTCCCCAACGAGAGGAGTAGTGCTAAAATCAGTATTACCATATAGGATTAGGGTTAGTGTGGCCGCAAATCGACGGTATTGGCCTCCCCGGGCGGTATCCCACAGTGCACCACTGTGACCGCTCTGGACAGCAATCTGAACTCGGATGCAGTGGCCAGGTAAACAGGAAAAGCCCCGCGAATTTTGATTTTCATTTCCTGTTTGCCCAGCGTGGAGCTCTGATCAGCACGGGTGGCGATGCAGTCCCAAATCCAAAAAGAGCTCCAGCATGGACCGTACGGGAGATACTGGATCTGATCGCTGTATGGGGAGACAAATCTGTTCTATCAGAGCTCCGTTACAGAAGACGAAATGCCAAAGCGTTTGAAAAAAAAATCTCCAGGCTACACAGTGCTGCGTGACAAGCGTAACGGGAAAGCCAAAGAACTCAAATGGACGCTCATGGAGGGAGGGAGGGGGTACTGAGGACTCCAGCTATCCCACAGTCCCAGCAGTCTCCGAAAAGTATTTGCATTCTTGGCTGAGCTCCCAGTGCCTGTAGGTCAAACACATTGTCCGGCGTGGTTCAGGGAATAGCTCGTCAATTTACTCCCCCCCACCACGTGAAAGAAAAGGGAAAGAAATCATTTCTTGACTTCTTTCAATGTCACCCTATGTCTACTGAATGCTGCTGGTAGACGCGATGCTGCAGCAGTGAAGAGCAGTATCCGCTCCTCTCCCCTCCCTGGTGGCAGATGGTGCAGTAGGACTGGTAGCGTCCTTGTCATCAGCCCATGAGTGCTCCTGGCTGGCCTCAGGTGAGGCTGGCCGGGGGCGCCTGGGTAAA
The DNA here is from genome assembly GCF_003597395.2 of Chelonoidis abingdonii. NCBI lineage: Eukaryota > Metazoa > Chordata > Testudines > Testudinidae > Chelonoidis > Chelonoidis abingdonii. Next base: position 21,639,521 of record NC_133773.1, read on the forward strand.
AATAGGAATGATTCCGGTCATTCCCAGTAGATGGTACAGAACGGCTGGTAACCGTCCTCATCATAGCAACTGGGGGCTGAGCTCCATCAGCCCCCTCCCTTTCCTGTGTAAAGAAAAGATTCTGTACTGCCTGGACTGTCATAGCAGCGGGATGCTGGGCTCTCTCCCCCGCACCGCTTAATGTCCTGCCTGGACTGTCATAGCACCGGGAGGCTGCCTCCCCTCATTTTATCTCACTAACAAGTCACTGTTTCTTATTCCTGCATTCTTTATAACTTCATGACACAAATGGGGGGACACTGCCACGGTAGCCCAGGAAGGTTGGGGAGGAGGGAAGCAACGGGTGGGGTTGTTGCAGGGGCACACCCCCGTGAATGGCATGTAGCTCATCATTTCTGCGGGATCTGACACGGAGCAGCTGTGCTCTCTGATACACTGGTTCTCTAGTACACTTGCCCCATATTCTAGGCAGGACTGACTCTATTTTTAGAAACCATAAAGGAGGGATTGACTCGGGGAGTCATTCCCATTTTTGCCTTTGCGCCCCGGCCTGACCTCAGCCAGGGGCACCCATGATAGCAGCAGACAGTACAGTACAGAACGACAGATAACCGTCATCTTCATTGCCAATTTACAATGGCAGCAGACGGTACAGAATGACTGATAACCGTCTCTGCTATCATGCAAAAGCAAATGAATGCTGCTGTGTAGCGCTGGAGTATCGCCTCTGTCAGCGGCATCCAGTACACATATGGTGACAGTAAAAAAAAAAAAAGCTGAACGGGCTCCATGGTTGCCGTGCTATGGCGTCTGCCAGGGCAATCCAGGGAAAAAGGGGCGAAATGATTGTCTGCCGTTGCTTTCCCGGAGGAAGGAATGACTGACGACATTTACCCAGAACACCCGCGACAATGATTTTGCCCCATCAGGCCACTGGGCTCTCAACCCAGAATTCTAAGGGGCGGGGGAGACTGCGGGAACTATGGGATAGCTATGGAATAGCTACCCACAGTGCAACGCTCCGGAAATCGACGCTAGCCTCAGACCATGGACGCACACCGCCGAATTAATGTGCTTAGTGTGGCCGCATGCGCTCGACTTTATACAATCTGTTTTATAAAACCGGTTTATGTAAAATCGGAATAATCCCGTAGTGTAGACGTACCCTAAGATAACTGCCCCAAAGGGCCCTCCCTGAAGGAAGGGAGGACCCGCCCCAGAAACAGCCAGAGAAGGAAGCATTCCCCTTTCCTCCACATATGGATCCTGGAGTCGACATTGGTAATCCTTTTTTATTCTCTTGGTTTGGACTACCGTAGCAGGGGGGAAGCTTGGACTGAGCTAGCCTTAGGGGGTGGGAAGTGGCTCAGGGAGGGCAGCCTTTAGCTGCTTTGGTGCCAGATCACTAGTAGCCCCAAAAGACCCTAGATTGGAGCCTAGTGGAGTACGAGGGCCTGGGCACTTCTAACAACAATCCCTCTGCTGGGCACGGGTCATAGCCCCAACCATTAGGCCACACTTCCCGACCAACCCCAAGTGAGGACTGTTACTCTGACTCGAATCATATTTCAAACAGAAGTTAGCCTGTGCGTTATAATACATTGCAATCAATGAGAACACATTCCAGAAATCACCAGCATCTTGACCCTGAACACAGAAGCTCTTGTCAGCTGTTGAGTCCACTTTATGAATTAGCCAATTTGCACTGTGAGAACTGTCTGACATTCATAGATTCCAAGGCCAGAAGGAACTATTGTGATTGTGGTGGGTTGGATCACAGAAACCCTTCTGGGAGCTGCCACTGGATGTGCCAAGACTACTTCTAGCCCTGCTTTCCCTACCAGCTCAGGACCCCAGCACCCTGTCTTGCTGAGCCAGACGCTCCTGTCTGTTCCAGCACAGACCCAAGGTCTGAATTACTTGCCCCACAGCTGCAGGTTTACCTGAAAGCAACTAACGGAAGTGGTCCTGTGTTTAACGCTCAGGTGCCCAGCTCCCAATGGGGTCCAAACCCCAAATAAATCTGTTTTACCCTGTATAAAGCTTATACAGGGTAAACTCATAAATTGTTCGCCCTCTGTAACACCGATAGAATGCATAGATATGCTCCCCCAGGTATTAATGCATACTCTGAGTTAATTAATAAGTAAAAAGTGATTTTTTTAAATACAAAAAGTAGGTTTTAAGTGGTTCCAAGTAGTAACAGACAGAACACTTATGCCAGTATAACTGCATCCATCCTAGGAAAGTTCTGCCATTTTAATCACATCGGGATTAGATCCCTACTAGAGGTCAAGGTCCCCAATCCTGCAAACATTTAAATGTGTGTAATTTTGCCCATGTGAGTAATCCTGTTGATTTCCATGGTACTGTTCATGTGAGTAAATTACCCACGTGCTTAACATTTAAGATTTAGGCTTTGATTAGCCCCAGTTCCTTGGCAAAAATTTGGAACCTCTCTGAAGTTGGCCAGCTGAGAACATGGCGTCCTTTAACAGAGTATCAGCCTGGTCTATCCTACAAAGTTTTGTGAGCGTAGCGATATCCACTAGGAGGATGAATTTCAAAATTTAGAACCTATTGTTGAAACAGTTTGAGTGAAACTATGCACACGCTAAGCATCTGCACAATCAGGCCCCTAACCAGTCTGTTTAGGCGGTTCGGGATGAAATGGCTTAGGTCCCTACAATACTACTGACTGATCCTTGTAGGCGGACAGCTGACTTCCAGATAGCTCCATGCTGGTGTACATGTTCAACTAAGCAGATTATTCATCCACAAGGATCAAACCACATGCATCTATCCTTCTCCTGGCTTATGGTGTGTCTGCAATAGGTGGCTCTATTGGCACTGACTAAGCTCTGTAGTGTAGACATGGCCTTAGTTACAGTGTAAGGCTGCAGCTGCTTCCAGGTGGGTGGGTTTCATGTGCCCACACAAAGCCCATTGCAAAGCCGTGGCACTCCAGATGGCTGCAGCAGAGCGCAGCTGTAGGAGCAGGATGGGCCGAATGCTTTTAGTTGACAAAGAAGGGCAAGTAGTTTGATTCTGTTATCTCTGGTTGGCTGGGGGCTGTTTTCTGATTTGGGGGAGACTGCGGGGCTAGGGCTTTGTTTCTATACACACACTTTAAAGGCACTTAGGGGAGAGATTTCCAAAGGCACAAAGAGCAGTTGGGTGTCTCCATCCCATGGGAGTTGGGTGCCTCGCTACCCTGGGTGCCTCTCTCCTCAAACGCCCCCAGTAATGCCAGGGAAAGGGCCGCAAGGAAAGCTCAGGAGCAGCACCAGGGTTTTTGGCGCCCTAGGCAGGGGGCCTGCCATGCTCCTGGCTGGCGGTGGCAATTCTGCGGCAGGGGGTCCTGCCACGCTCCTGGTCTTCCGGACGCTTCAGCGGCGGGTCCCGGGAGCGAGTGAAGGACCCACTGCAGAATTGCCGCCAAAGACCCGCAGCGCGGAAGGACCCTTCTCTGCCGAATTGCCACTGAGGGCAGCAAAATGCCACCCCCCTCCAAATCCTGACTAGGTGCCTAAATGGAAGCGCTGGCCCTGAGAAAGCTCCCTCCCTGCAAGGCAGGGCCGGCTGGAAAGGGGCCGGCTTGACACAGGAGGGCGGAGGCAGGTTCCCCCGAGGTGGCGGCGCAGAAGCCGGGCCAAGCAGCAGCAGCCGCCACCCGCCCAGCATGTCGTACTGCTGGGGAGCCGGCTCCTGGGGGCAGCTGGGGCTGGGCGAGGCGGCAGCCGCCGGGCCGGTGCGCTGCCGGCGGGGGCCCGAGCCCAGCGGGGGCTGGACGCTGCTGGAAGCGGCTTGCGGGGAGCACCACACGCTCCTGCTGCGCCCGGACGGCACCGTCTGCTCCTGCGGGGCCAACGCCCGCGGGCAGCTGGGCAGGAAGCTCCGCCCGGGGCAGCGGGGCAGCTACACGCCAGGTAAGAGGCTGGGAAGTGCCGTGCTCCAGGCGCTGGGGCTGCGGGGCCCGAGGCCCCCGCGGAGGGGAGGACGGGGCCAGGCGCATGGGGCGATGCGGAGAGCTGGGGCAGCGGGGGATCTGAGCGCTGCTTTTCCCCGACCCCGCGCACTGGGCTGGGCCGGGCTCGGGGGTCAGGTGGGTTCCGCTGAGTGTGTGCAGCTGGCTGGGAAAACCGCTCCGGGAGGGGAGCCCGCTCCCGCTCCACTAAGTTTCTATTTCTCTGGAGCTGCAGGTTTCGATTCCGCCCCCAGGTCGCTGCTACTTTCGGTTTCGGTTTCCTGGTGGGGGCAATCAGCTGCTGAGAGGCGAAACCCAGCCATAGCTGCTGCTCTGTTTTCTGGTTGTGTGGGGCTGGCTGGCTTCGCTCACCACCAGTAACTCAGGAGTACTTGTGGCGCTAACAGGGCTGCTACTCTAAAACCTGTCAGAGACACTAGGATCAGGGGCTAGCCTTGTTTGGCTGTAGCCACAAAAATAACAAGGAGTCCAGTGGCACCAAGTGGGGTTTTTTTGACCCAGTAAAGCTTGTGCCCAAACAAATCTGTTAATCTGTAAGGTGTCACCTTGTTGTTTTTCAGAGAGATTAGTGAGAGCAGATAGAGAAGGTGAGAGCCCTCTCTGCACCTGCAAATCAATATTAGTGCCAGGGTGGATTTGATTTAAATCACTACTCAGGAAGACTTGATTTAATCATGGTTTGCTACATAAAAGTGCATTGTTGTTGGTTGTTATAACCTTAATACACATTCTTCACAACTCAGAGATAGACATAGGTTTCATTTTTAGAAGGTACACACTATGCATTTTTAAATTGATTTATTTTGAAAACTTTTCAGATTAGTTTTACAGCTATATCAGAAAAATGAATGATTGTTTGGTTATTTCACTTACCAAAGGTAAATGAAGCAGATATTTATGAAGTCATTGGGAGGTGAACTACCTCCAATATTTGGAGGATTTTCTTGCTATATTAGGAGGAGAACATCACCAGACAGACATTTAAATTGTTTTATTTAACTGAAGCAACAGCGTTAAGTATTCTGAATTTTTTTCTTGAAAAGCAAACTATAATATAAATATCAGAGGGGTAGCCGTGTTAGTCTGGATCTGTAAAAGTGGCAGAGAATCCTGTGGCACCTTATAGACTAACAGACGTTTTGGAGCGTGAGCTTTCATGGGTGAATATCCACTTCGTCAGACGCAGGTAGTGGAAATTTCCAGGGGTGGGTAATATAAGCTAGCAAGCAAGCTAGAGATAACGAGGTTAGTTCAATCAGGGAGGATGGGGCCCTGTTCTAGCAGTAGAGGTGTGAAAACCAAGGGAGGAGAAACTGGTTCTGTAATTGGCAAGCCATTCACCAGTTCTATTGTTTTAGTCGCGAGAGCTGATGGTGTCAAATTTGCAGATGAACTGAAAGCTCAGAGTTTCTCTTTGAAGTCTGCGGTCCTGAAGTTTTTTTGCTGCAGGATGGCCACCTTAAGGTCTGCTATATGTGTGCCAGGAGGTTGAAGTGCGCTTCCCTCCGAACTAAAACAAACGGGTTTCAGTGGGGGTACAACAATTTAAAAAATTTGTGGCCATCCCCTGGAAACATAATTAATCCATGATTTTGTGTCCATTTATCCTTTTCCGTAGTGATTTTCCTTAAACATTACATGAATATATTGTCTCATACTATAGAAATAGAATTTATAATCCCTAGTCCATGATGAGATATCTTTGAGCTATAATGTATCTTAATTAACCCATCCTTAGGTAGTTTTTTCCCCCCAAAAGCATTTTATCAAAAAAATCTAATTTAAATTTAAAAAATCTGATATTTTTTATTTTTTTTAATTGATTTTTATCCACCTAGATCAGTGCAAATCGATATCGGTACAAACAAGCCTTGCTCCTGCAGAGAGACTTATGTGTTTGCGTAACTTGTAGCCTGCAGGTAATTTCAAATTACAGTGCCTACAGGAGGCTCGGTACAGAATCTGACCAGTTATATTTTTTGTTTTCTTCATGGTATTCTGGCTACGAGCATTTTTTTATTTTAAATAAACCACTGCCTAATTTGGTGTCCTGGTGTTGTCTGCGTGATCTGCAACCTGACAAGATGAGTCACGCTTTCTGCAAAGAGAGTGCTGTCACTAAGCAAAGGTTATGTGGCTGGTGGTTTATTTGTCGCCTTCCTGTGAAGCATCAGAGATGTCCGTGGTTGGAGATGTGATGCTAGATGAGGTGGGTCAGGGCTCTGATGGGGCCCTGAACGTTCTCTCTCTTTGGCGCTTGACTGGCTCGTTCTTGCTCAGGTGCTTGGTGATTCTAACTGATCACTGTATGGGGGATCGGGAAGGAATTTTCCCCCAGATCAGATTGGCATTGGCTTGGGGGGGCGCTTGCCTTTCTCTGCAGCATGAATCATCTCTCTGTCATTTGCCAGGATTATCTGGGTATATCTCACTTAATCATTTTCCTGCCATTACAGGAGCCTCGGGCATCGGCGTGGCTCAGTCTCTTCTGTTTTCTCTATGTGGCATAGAATAGCCTTGTCTACTGTGGGCTGTAATACTTTGGTCTGATTTTGGTTGTTGGGTTTACTGTTCAGGTGGTGGGGGTAGCCGGGTCAGGCTAGATGGTCTAGTAGACCCTTCTGTTTTTAAACTCTGTGTCTAGAAAAATAATTCAAATTGCAGGATTTCAAAATCATCCCATATGGAAGAACATGACTGCAGGCGATCTTCTTTGCATGGCTTGTCTCTGCTCTGCACACTTCTGCACAGCAGTGGATATGTATTTAAAATGGTGGCTAGTTTTCTGTATAATTAGATTTTTAAAAATCAGTTTAATGTTGTTTTGAATACACATGAATTGCTACATGGAATCCTCCCTTTTGAGTGCTGTTGCTTTGGTGTGGTTTCCAATCTGTTTTGGTACCAAGCTGTTATCTACTTCATTCTGTCTTAAAGGAGGGTGTAGAACATTCCACACTGAAACCTAATGAGCTGGTTATAAGCTTTTGAAATGTTTAAAATATTTATTACCAAACTTCAATTTGTGGAAAAAAAATCAGTTCAGATGTGGTGTCCAAATCCCTAAACTCAGTTTTGTGGACTACTGTATCTTGTAAATACAGTGAGATACCACTTTTCTTGTCCAGATCTTCCCATATATTCACTGTTTCCATGATGCCACAAGATGTAGGTTATTAATAATATTCCAGAAGCAAAAACTTTAGTTGAAAAGAACTAAGGATGGTTGAGTTGGCATTCCCCCCCCAACCCCCTCCTCCCCATCAGTACAACTCCTGAAAAGCAAGAAAATACCAATTTATGGAAGGTTTCAGAGTAGCAGCCATGTTAGTCTGTATCTGCAAAAAGAACAGGAGTACTTATGGCACCTTAGAGACTAACAAATTTATTTGAGCATAAGCTTTCATGGGCTACAGCCACTTCATTGAATGCATAGAATGGAACATATAGTAAGGAGAGATATATACATACAGAGAACATGAAAAGATGGAAGTTGCCATACCAACTCCAAGAGGCTAATTAATTAAGATGAGCCATTATCAGCAGGAGAAAAAACTTTTGTAGTGAGAATCAAGATGGCCCATTTCAGACAGTTTGATAAGAAGCTGTGAGGATACTTAACATGGGGAAATAGATTCAATGTGTGTAATGGCTCAGCCATTCCCAGCCTCTATTCAAGCCTAAATTGATGGTATCTAGTTTGCATATTAATTCAAGTTCAGCAGTTTCTCGTTGAAGTCTGGTTTTGAAGCTTTTCTGTGCAAGATTGCCACTTTCAGCCAGCCTTGTGAAACAGAAGGGTTTATCAGTTGTCTGGAACACAGTGGAGAACGGATCTTGCTAGCACAGAAAGTAGGAAGATTCAGTATGTCTGGAGGAGGTGGGGGAAATCCAAAGCCCTGGGCCCTCCTCCCTGCCCAGGTCTCAAAATAGGAGACTGACTAGCTTCCAGCAGCCCAACCTCACTCAACCCAGTTGCGCCTCCTCTGCCCTTTGTCTCTTTCTTGGGCAAACTGGTCACCTGGCTTCACCTCCGTCAGCTGGCTCCTTGCAGAGGGGTCCCAGCCATCAGTTGCCAGGATACAGAGTGTCTGCCCATTGTCTGAGCCCAGGGAGCTAGACAGCAGTCACACCTGCCCTCTACGAGTCTGTAACGATCACACACCCTTGTCCCCCTACTTAGATTAGTGGTGAGCAATCTGCAGCCCATCAGGGTAATCCTCTGGTGGGCTGCCAGACAGTTTATTTACATTTGCATGGCTTGCTCGCAGTTCACGTTCTCCACATTTGGCCATGGTTCACCGTTCCTGAGCAATGGGAGCTGCAGGAAGTGGCTTCCCACAGCTCCCGTTGGCCGGGAACAGCAAACCACCGGGAGCTGCGGGCAGCCGTGCCTGTGGACGGTCAGTGTAAACAACCATCTCGAGGCCTGCCAGCAGATTACCCTGACGGGCTGCAGGTTGCCCACCATTTTTCTAGTAGCGCCTGGTTACTAGTATAATTTATGGCTGGAATGTGACCAATCATAGGTATCCCAGAATAGTGGGGTTAGGGGGCAGCCCCCCAGATACACACATCTCAGCACAGTGGTGGGGGCCTCAAGAAGCCCCCCAGTGGACTACTTCACATCCACTCCAGTTGCATTAACAGGCTCCAGACATGCACGTTAACCAAATAAACAGGATATTGGTATTAAAACAACAACAACAAAACAGTTGCTCTACAGCAGTTGCTTTCTCTATTAACAGTTCTGTACCAGCCGTTCTCTTTCCTTTGCTTATTTCTTCGCTTGTTGCCTCGATCATCAAAGCCCTATCTAAAGCAGAATTGTATTCTGTTAATATTATAAATACATACTTTGAATCTAGATATTTCCAACCAGGTTATAACAGTTTTATAAAGGCAAGGCTAAATTTTAGATTCAGAATCAGGACAGTGGAAGGATTGTCTCATTGCTATAAATCTGGATAAAAATAGAATTTTACACAAAGACAATTACTTGGCTAAATTTTTTCCCCTCCTTTCTCTTTTTACTATTTTTGAAGCTATTCAAATGTTAGTGCTTTGTCCATCTCAGCCTACTTTGATTTGTGCAGAAAGCATTGAAATCATAATTCTGTACAAAAGATACTGTGGTCTGTTCTTATCAATAAAATTATTGCTACAAATTTGGTTTTATGACTTATTTCCAGCCTCAAAGAAGAGAAAAAGTTCTCACAACCCATCTTTTCAAGTCAAAGTATAACAACATTGGTAATTAGCAAATCTAGTAAAGAGGAAATTTTTTAAAAGATTTTAGGCTGATGTGTTTAAATGTTTCCTTAATACAGGGGTGGCCAACCTGGGGCTCCAGAGCCACATGTGGCTCATCACAAGTTAATATGCAGCTCCTTATATAGCCACTGACTCCGGGGCTGGAGCTACAGGCGCCAACTTTCCAATGTACCAGAAGGTTGCCCACTGCTCGACCCCTGACTCTATCACAGGCCCTGCTCCCACTCCACCCCTTCCCACCCTTTCCCTGAGCCTGCTGTGCCCTAGCTACTCCTCTGCCCCCCACCCCGAGCCTCCTGCATGCCACAAAACAGCTGATCGGGAGGGAGGGGGAGGTGCTGATCAGCGGGGCTGCTGGTGTGTGAGAGGCACTGGGATCGGGGGCGGCGAGCTGCTGACGTATTACTATGGCTCTTTGTCAATGTACATTGGTAAATTCTGGCTCCTTCTCAGGCTCAGGTTGGCCACCCCTGCTTTAGTGTAAAAGTTCTTATATTCTTGTGGTACTGCCATAATTTTTTCCCCCGAGGCACATTAGTGTTAAGTGTTAGAAAACTGAGAAAGCCCTTGTTTTTCCTCTGTATTAACCAACACACTCTAGCCCTGTGTCAGCTCTGATCTTTCCAGTAGAGGAAGGAAACTCCATTTAGAGCCTATTTATGCCACTTCTTAATTAGTGGGGAGGAATCGTCAATGTGAATTTCTTCCCCCAGGAGCTGAGTGTTGCTATATGGCTAATCCTTTGCTATTGGCAGGTATGGTTGGTGTATGTCTTTTCTTTCTGTAACCTCTGAATAACATTTTTTTCCCCACCAAAAAGAACAAATTCAAGCTTTAGAAGCACAGATTATTGTTCATGTGAGCTGTGGAAAAGAACACTCTCTGGCTGTTTGCAACAGAGGAAAGGTCTTCTCCTGGGGAGCTGGGTCTGAAGGCCAGCTGGGCACAGGAGAATTTAAGGAACAAAGTTTAATTCCAAAGTAAGTAGCCATTTAAGCATAATGTTTCAGACTCACAGTATGGTCCCCATTTGTGCACCTCATGAAACCATTACAAAATCTGGCCTAGTTTGACATGGGTCACTCAAACTGGAAAGTCTGAGAGAGAAAAGTTGAGTTTTGGAGGAAGTTTGCAGGGCATTGAATCTCACATGTAGCTGTCTCAAAACAGGTATAAGAGTATAAAGATGCTGTGCGTGGTTTCCCACTCTTACATAGCATGTTCTTTACTTCCCCAAACACAGCATTTCATCCACAAATTAACTTTATCTCTGCATGGTTTCTTTTATCATAAATGAGGGATTAGACAGTGGTTCAACATCACCTGAATTGTTTGCAGCTTGTTTAGAGGAGATTTTTCTATATTGGGGTGATGTAGGCTTCTGCATGCATGGAGAGAAAACTGCTTGAGGATTTCAGATTTTTTTTTTTCAAGTGCACTTACAGGACTTATTTATAAATATCAGTACATGCACTCATCTGTGAATATGGGATTAAATTCAGCTCTGGCATAAGTGTTCCAGTAGAAGTCAGTGCCAGAGCAGCATTTGCCCCCTGCAATTTTTGGGCAGTGGTGCAGGCACAAGTTAAAGTAGGGGATACATGTATTTATTTCACATAATCCTGTTAGTTGTTCTTGTTAATGACATTTGTTTTGCATTCCCCACTGCGAATGTCCGATGAATGCAAGTTACGTTGCTTTGCCAAATATGCGTTTTTCTAACCATTTTGCACCTGGCATGTTTATGACTTGACTGAATGGTATACAGAAATGCAAAGCACAAACAGTACAAACACAAACCCTTCGTTATTTTTATAGCAAGTATATTTCTGTCTCTCTCTTTCCTGTATAAGGAGAATTGTCGTTTACCTCTCCTTCCCTTATCCCTCCTCCTCCTCCTCCTTCAAAGTCAGATACATCTAAGACTGGGTCAGCTACTTCAGCTCCCTTTAATCCTGACTAAAGTTTAGGCTGTGCAAGAAGGATGGGAACAGGTCTCCACTCTCTTGCAGGGTGCACCGAAAATTCAGGATCAAGCTCTAGAGTCTAGAGCTTACAGTTTGTTGTCATTTAGAAGCCAGTGCACGTCATGCAACACAAAGCTATTCTGGGACCTTCACAAAGTTGCTGTAATGTTCAGAGTTAGATTTAGGCTTGGATTCTGACTCCTTTTGCCTCAGGTGACAGAGAAGTCAGCCCGCTAGAACCACCCCTTCACCAGCATGGGTGGGTGGGGGGAAGAGGGTAGCAGCGAAACAGAGAACCTCCGAAAGTGGGTGTTGCTTGCCAGGAAGGGGATGTGGCAATGATGGCTCAGGGATGGTCGTATGGGGGCATGACCAATTTAAAGCTGCACTTCCCTAGGGAAATCCTTGTGAGAGGATGGTGCCTGCACTTTCCCTGACCTTAATTCTTCCTTCCCCTACTTTGCTTCCCAGCAGGAGATCACTAGACCTCTCCTCACCAGCAGGGATGCAAACAGCTCCTCAGCACATCAAGTTCTAAAAAGCCAGTGAATGTTGTAAAATAGTCGCTAACATTTGTACACCACTGTATAAGAATCATCCTGACCAGACCATGACTCTTTGGTCACGTGAGGAGTGGTTTAGCTGGCGTATGAAATTCTGAGACCTTGCTGAACTCAGGAACAAAACGCTCCCATCCTATATCAGATAAAACTCTAGCACTTCTTTACCCATTCGTAATGTTGTTCTTCAGTCTTGTAAAACAACGTTTTTAGTTAGTTAGTTATTCCCCACCCTACTCTCCCATGCATTCCCTTTCTGTCTGCTTGTTGTGCATGGGGTTGAGAAAATTGTAAGCAGTTTATTAAAACTCACATTTGAAAATGATTTAGTGAAAAATATCGGGCCCATTCTTAAAAGTACTCTACACACAGACTTAAGTGGGAATTTAGCACATGGAATGGATCCAGTCTGGATGACTTTATGGCATATCAAACATGGCTTCTCAAGGAAGTGTGTAGAGCAGATAGGGTTTTTCAAAACGTTTGAAACAATCTGAAACACCAGTCAACTTTGTTTTACATGCATAAGCAATAACAGTATATTCAGAGAGCGCTATTTAGAAAAGTATCAGAGGGGTAGCCGTGTTAGTCTGGATCTGTAAAAGCAGCAGAGAATCCTGTGGCACCTTATAGACTAACAGACGTTTTGGAGCGTGAGCTTTCGTGGATGAATACCCACTTCGTCAGACACAGTCTGCGTCTGATGAAGTGGGTATTCACCCACGAAAGCTCACGCTCCAAAACGTCTGTTAGTCTATAAAGTGCCACAGGATTCTCTGCTGCTATTTAGAAAAGAAGCTTTTATAATTAAGAAATATAGCATGCTTTTTTGACTCTTAAAATTCAGATATTAGAATGACCATACTGGGTCAGATCAAAGGTCCATCTAGCCCAGTATCAGTGGCCAATGCCACTGAGGGAATGAACAGAACAGGTAAGCATCAAGTAGTCCATAATCCAATCCATAATGGATTTTCATTATCAAAAAATCTGACCTATAAGCAATCTTCGTGCTAAATTTCCAGTTTCTGTTCCAAACTGCTAAGACACCAAAGTTCTTAAAAAAAAAACAAAAAACAAAAAAAAAAAACCTTAGATCATTTTCTCCATTATTAAAATTTGTTTGCTTTCTGTTTCCCACTCTGCCTTTGTAGTAAAACAAAACAGCAGAACAATATTTGCCTGAGCTTTCTAAAGACTTCATCATTAGGAAGAAACCAGACCCAGAAAGTTTCACCCTCTCCAGGTGAAAATTTGACAAAGTTCTAGGCAAAAGTCCTTTTTACCATGGACATGTTTGGGGAACCTTAACTTTAGCTGTAGCTATGCTCTCCAGCTATAATGTTTTTATATGGATATTTTTGCTGTCAAAAAGAAGTTACATTGCAGTGGATGTGTAAGAATCTATTCTGAAGAGTGTCAAATTACAGTGAACATTCACCTCTGTGTGAGTAATAGACAACTGAAGCACAGGGCATCTTAAGTCAGAGTTCAAATGACACATTTATGTGCAGATATCCTATGTAGTGGAGAAACAGCCTATTGTAGAAAACTCTTGACTGGCTAATGACCAGGCAAAGGTAAAACAGAGACTCTGCAGAGTCTGTGTTATCATTATATAATATTAAAATAATATATTTATTATAATAATATTTTAGGTATTACATCATCTGTTTTCTGAAACATAACTGAGCTTTTCATATGATCTAGAAGCCAGGTTAACTTGGCTGCCCTGTTATCTACTACAGGAAAATAGATGGTCTCTCTGCTCTCAGAATAATACAAGTCACCTGTGGACACTTCCACTCAGTTGCACTGGCACAAGGTAATACATGTTTCATTTTTAAATTATTTCCCAAGTGCAATGCAAGCAATTCTGTTCTTTGGTGCAGTTAATTTATATGCAAGTCAGATATTAAGTTATCCATTACTCCTTTAACAGAAATTAGTATTATTAATCATGCTTGTTAACGGTAGTTATGGACCAACCCATTGTGTCAGGTACGATGCAAACACAGAGTAGTACGCAGTCCTTTTTCCGAAGAGTTTACTGTCTAATAGACAAGACAGAGCAAAGGGATGCAGTATGCAAGCAGAGCAATCAGTGTGATGCGGGAAATGTCAATTTATCTTTTTCTGTTTTTCCTACAGCCCAAATAATGCCCAGTACCTCATTTCTGAAAAAGGCTGGTGGGGCCAAGTTACCCATTGGTTAGTTATGCTCACAAAGGAGCTGCTTGTAACATTTTTTGTCAAAGCGTTAGCTGTCGTGTCAGGTGTTGTCTGTGATGGGAAGGCAACCCTTCTCAAAACTGCTATTTAAACTAGAAAATGTCAAAAATCTTCCCACGTTCTTTTTGGGAATTGTTCATTTGATAGGTAAGATCCATCTTCAAAAATAAAGAGATGAACGTGTTCCTTCTTCCTTCTCCTAGTGAGGAACCACAATTCCTGCTACATGCAGTGAGGCTTCTTATATCCAGCACTGATGGTTAGATGGGCAGAGAAGAAGCTTCCTCTGCTGTTGCCTGTTCTGTACTTGTTCTGTGGCTAAACAGAAGGCACTGGGTTCCAGGGCTATCAGTCTGGCACTTGTCATGAGCACTACATTAAATATATGCATTTGGCATAAGATGTCATGTTAAGAGGGTGGTATTTTATTTTGTTACACAGGTTCACTGGCATTTTACTAGTAGAGGGGGACACTGAGAAATATTTTCCATTCATTATTTTTTATTGTTAGATGAGAAACGTAACAGTTTCTGTGAGCATACAGGACTACCTGACTCCACATCTTTGGATGGATTAGCAAACTACAGATATTAATTTCAGTTTGTTACAAACACAAACTGTGTAAAATTATCCTGTCAGCACAGTGTCACGCAGCTCCAGGTATTTGCCGAATCACAAGCATGAGGAATCATGGATATGTGCCAAATTTAGCTGTCATTGGGGTGGTGTGTGCGTTAGTGAGTGTAGAATTCACCCTTATGTGGCTTGACTGAGTGGTAAATCTGCCCTCCTCTGTGGCATCAAGTTCACATCAAGGGCATAATTTTTCACAGCTCTTAGTGAGCTAGTTAATTAACATGTTGCTTGAAGGTGTGTCATCTTTTACTTTGTTTCTCTCTTTCTTTAAAAAAAAATAAAGATGGCAGAGTCTTTTCATGGGGACAGAACACCCATGGCCAGCTGGGCCTGGGACAAGAAATCCCCTCCCAGCATAGCCCACAACATGTCACATCTCTCAGCGGGATCCCCATGGCTCAGGTTGCTGCCGGCGGGGGACACACCTTTGCCCTGTCTCTCTCGGGAGTTGTGTATGGCTGGGGAAGGAACAACGCACGGCAGCTGGGATTAAGCCACGCTAACACAAGAGGTAACTCTATCTTTTCATTTCTCAAGGAAGCACCATCTTAATTCCAGATTTCCTCTTGTTGTATAGACTCTCCTGAGATAATGGGATGGACTTAGACTGTTCACTAGAATGAACCATGACTAGAACTAGATGAATATGAGGGGGAAAAGGGATACGTAAATGTCTGAATGAATTTGCACCATCTGTGTTTGCCTTCTGTGCATGTTGTATCAAATGAGTTTATTGGGGCAGAAATCACCAAAACTGCAAACTTTAAGCAAAAAATGGCAGAATGTTTGCAGGAAACATATTTTGAATTCATATTGACACTGGAAACCTGATTGTAAGAGTTGTACCTACCCAAAGAGGGAGCAGAAACGTACTGTGACATTACTCAGGGTACAATCTGGACTGATGGACAGCTGTGTCCCTTCAATTCTCCAGCCTGGGGTCCCTTTCTCAATGCTTCGCCATGAGCGCAACCACTCCTGGTCTGCTCACACACAGCCTCCAGCATGTAGGTTACTCCCAGTTATACCATATCAGTGCTATAGCCAGCCACTCATGAACTACTCTGCAGGATAATACCAGCAAACTCCCAGTCCTGGATTTTCCCCCCAAAGTGTGCATTTTGTACTGCCCAGCGCCCTCCTGGACAATACAAGTTCATATAAAGTGTTATTTTATTAATAAAATAATAGGGGTGGCCAAACTGTGGCTCACAAGCCACATGTGACTCTTTTACCATTAAAGTGTGGCTTGGAAGCCCCCAGACTCCCTCCTGTTCTCCACCTGCTAGACTGGAGGCGGGGGTGGGGGAGAAGATCAGGACCTTACCTTGCAGTAGGGTGATGGGATACGGGCTTCTGTCCAGCGGGGGAGGTGGGGTTTCAGGGCTTCAGCCCTGTGGGGTGCCCCTGCCGGGGCTCCGGCTTCAGCAGGAGGGGACTGAATCCCCAACCCTTGGCTCCTGGCAGGTGTGCCCCGGCTCTTGAACTTCTAAAGATTGTTGTACGTGGCTCGAAGGGCCAGTAAGTTTGGCCACCCCCGGAATATGATATGCACAAATCCTGTTCTCTCAAATGAAGTTTCCCAAACACGCTGGTTTAGATAAAACAAATTTATTAACTACAGAAAGATTTGAAGTGATTACAAGTAATAAGACATAAAAATCAGAATTGGTTACAAAGAAATAAAAGGTAAAACATAAAAAGAGAAAGGGAGAGGTGGTTTGGGGTGTCTGCTCTCTCCCTTCCAGCCATTTCTCTTGCACAAGAGCCACCTCCAGCTGATGATCAAGAGACAGAAAGTCTGTGTAAGGAAGCTCCAGCTGTTGCTTTGTCAAATTCTTTGTCCACACCCTCTCTTCTGCGGAAGAATGGCCACTTAATCAGCTGAAAGTCCATTTGATCTTGTTGACACCTGGCTGAGCCCTTGGCTAGCCATTTGTCTCTGGGGAACTGCTTTGTGACTGTCCCTCAGAACAGGTTGCAGCATGTCTCAGTAATACCACCCAGTGGAATCTGTACATACAGGGTTGCCACACACATTTTACCAAGACAATAATGATCAGCAAATCCTGCGTTTTCAAATGATGCCTCCCAATGCATACTTTGTACAAATGTTACCATAATCCTCTAAAAGGGGTGAACATAGGGGGACAGACTGTCACACATACCACCTAGCCAATCAAAACAGCTTGAATTTCTAACATTGAACTCTTTCAATGTCCTCCTTACAAACAAGATACCATGTAAGAACTATTTACAGAAATTCAGTGAATCATGTGAACAGCAATTAAATTGGAGAAAATGATGTGTTTGGACAGGAAAAGACAGGAAAAGATAAGACTGACTCTCTTCAGCCAGCTCTAACCATAACATTTCCACAGCTTGTATAATGGGCCCACAGTTCAGGCAGCTGTGGAGACAGTAGCACCTTTGGAAGCCAGAAAGAATGACCAATTCATCTGAAAGTTGATAGTATAATAACCAGCAGAGTAATGTGATAGTATTATACTCATAAAATTCTGGCCAGGCTAACAATATGCAATTTCTGTCTGGATGGAAAGTTTGATGGTTCACTATTTTCAGAGAATCTGTTAGGCTAGATTTAACCTGTAGGGAATGTGATGTTTGGGGTGGCGGGTTGTTTTGTTTGGCAGTCTGGATGTTTAAGCCAGCATCTTCAAGCGCCCTTTGGGTTTCTTGCTCAGCCTGTAAGATTTCCCATCAGGAACCAAATCTATGATCTGTTTGGATTATAAATGCAAAACAAAGACAAAAACTACCGCCAGGTTGATGGCTTTCAAATGCAACTTCAGCATGGCCTAGGGCAAAAACTCTTCTGTTTCCACTTCTGCTCACCAGCCAAAGCACTTACATTCCTTGCGCTAGTTGATGCTATGGTAGGTGTGTATGTAAATACGAGGAGATTAAAGCACAGGCGATCTCATTTTGCCCTTAAACTCCCTTTTCCTTTTAAATATTTTTAAATAATCATGGTCAGATGATATGAAATCTCAGCGGGCAAGATGCTAAAAAGCAGGGTTACGGTAACCCAACATCAGGTGGATGGTGCTCTGAAAGAAAAGAAGCCATTTCACATGCTATAGGAATCTGTGCTTCTCCAACAGAGCAAGTCTTCAAACCATATGCGGTAGCTGCTCTGACGACTATTGGCGTGGTCTATATCAGCTGTGGAGATGAGCACACTGCAGTGCTCACCCAGGTATGCTCCATATCCTTCTGTGTGGTGGACAGCCAGGCCATGACAGTCTAAAAACAAGTGTGTGCGGGCGCGCACGCTTAGTTGGTATGATGGCACAGCAAGGCTTAAGGGCCTTTGTTTGATTGGGAGGGGTGGGGGCGGAGGGATTAGAAGATCTGGGCAGTACTAATCTTGTGCAGAGACCTTCGGGCTCGTAACTTTCACTGAAGTCTCTGGGATGTTTAGGTGCTCAAGGATGTCCAGGTTGGACTTTGCTGCAGTCTCTGGCATTGGAAACCCCTCTTGAGTGTTTACATGAACAGAACAAGGCAGCTTAAGGTTATGGGACCCAGTCTTGCTCCCATTATATTTAATGGAAACTTTGCCATTGACCTCAGTGAGTGTAGGATTGGGCCAAATCCTGCTCATCATACTCAAACCTATGATGGGACTACGCAGATGAGGAAGACAGGAAGTAGGATATGGTCTAAAGTGCTGTATAACCATCAAAATCTCCGTTATCAATGGATAATTCAAGAAGCTTTGTTCCCAAAACAGAGCTTTTAGAAACACCCCACTTATAGCTACTCTTTATCCCAAAATTATTAACCGTTATTCCAATATGTACAAACAGATGTAATGACAAATGTAAACAGGTTTTGTACTGTAGGAAAACATTGGTATTTTGGAAATTTTAAAAAGGAATTTTACTTTAAATCTAAACAAAGGCTACTACTGACAATAGAAATTGAATATTTTTTTTTCTAATACCAAAAGCTGTTTTCTGAAAAATTATCAAAAATAAATGGAAAGCACATGAAGTAAAAGCTACATCCCTGCACTACTTATAACATAGAAATGTTCTCCAACCAGCCAGTCCATGTGTTCAGCAGGTTGCTTTTCCCTAGGGGGTTGGGGAGCTGAGTGTGTGCCTGTGTGTGAGAGACCCCCGTTACTTTGACTGCTACTTACAAGAGGGTTATGAATCTGCTATCTCTTCCATACAGGGAACTTAGCCCTGTACTTCAAGCAGCAGGTTCATGCTTTTAGTATGAGAAATCCCAGGTTCAAACCATGCTGATGGCCCAAACTGAATTAGTTACATGCCCACGGTGAATATAATCTTTCATTGGTTTCACTTGTATATGGCTAGATTGTATCATCTTCTTTCCACGGTCTTCAGGTTTTCTTCTTTTTTGTTGGAGAGGTTAAAAAAAAAATAGGAGGTGAAAGTCCCATAACCATGGGAAACAAAATTTGCTTTGTTTCAACAGGATGGCAGTGTGTTCACATTTGGAGATGACAGTGCTGGACAGCTGGGACATCGCTCTTCAACCCAGATGCCTGGTCCTCAAAAAGTCGAATGGCTAGATGGTCCAGTTTCCCATTTGGCATGTGGAAGGTGTATACTGTAGCTCATATGTTTTTCATAATAGTCACATTTTGCAAAGGAAAAACAAAATTGTTTTCTAAAGGAAGGTAGACAATTTTGGGTATTTTTTTTAACCAGGTGTGTGCTTATTAAAAGCAAATAACTGCTTCAATATAAAGCTAAAGTTGTACAGTTACAATCAAAGGGTCCATTAGTGAAGAAGTTACCCTCCAGTTCTGTGAGAACACGGATACATTCGGTGTTTGCAGCAGCCAGTAGAAACAGTTTTAGGGTGAAGTTCAATGGTACGCTCTGAATGCTTGGCACTCGTTCCTTCATTAACAGTAAGCAGCTGTAAACCCAGCATTAACTAGCCCATGGAACTGGATTTCTTGCTCCTTCACATCAGTGGAGGGATGCAAAGCATTCAGAATATTCCAGTAAAGCTGGCTCATAATGTATAATTATAATACAACTTGCATATGCAGATTAGACACTCCTGAGGTAGTTCTGCTGTCTGGATTTTTTTTGTGGATGGTCTATATATAGCAAATTCTAGAGGGTTCAGAGGCCTGATACATACTGTAATATGAAATAAAATAAGGCAGGGCATTTATGTATAGTATATGTATTGCTCTTCATTGATCTCAAATGGTTTTGCAAATCAAGGGCCAAGCTGAAGTCAAATAAGGCAAATAGGCCTTGGTCACTAAGTAGTAGTTACTCTCCTTTTCAGATAGGAACACTGAGTTACAGTGGGACTATGACTTACTGAAGATCACATGGTCTGTAGTGGTGAAGAATAAAGCCCATCTTGTCTCATTCCCAGTCCTGTGCTCCAACCACCAGATATCCTAGTGAATTTGTGCAGGTGCCTTTATAACCCTGCTTTCCCATCAGCTGACTCTTATTGACTGGAAGGGAAAACCGAGAGTTTTCTGGGACAGATTTGTAACATGTTCTCTCTTCTCTTTGGTAGCTATCACACTCTGGTCTACATGTCTGCTCATGGGCAGGTTATATCTTTTGGACGTGGTCCCCAGAGACACACTGAAAATGGAACAGGGGAGCAGGCACAGAACTTTGACATCAGCAGCCTGGTTTCAGCTAACGGTACTGATTATAGGTGGAAATATGTTTGTTTTTACACAATGTGTAATGAATCCGTGGAACTCATTGCCACAAGAGATAACTGAGGTCAAGACCTTTAGTTGGATTTAAAAAAGGATTTGACATTTCCTTAAATTACAAAAACATTACCAGTAATATTAGAATATCTATATTTAGAAGGAATATAAAGCCCTCATGCTTCCTGCCAGAAATCTAACACTAATATGGGCTGTGAAGAAACAGATGATACCATCACTGGAATACAACTGTCTCTGGAAACAGAGACTATACGATGAAATTATATGGGGGGAGTAATATATTGTTGTGCCTCTTGCCTGTATTTTTATATAACATCTCCCAGGGTCCAGTTCTGTAACATGCTGAGCAGCTTCTGGGCATTTCTTAGC
Source organism: Chelonoidis abingdonii (assembly GCF_003597395.2). Lineage (NCBI taxonomy): Eukaryota > Metazoa > Chordata > Testudines > Testudinidae > Chelonoidis > Chelonoidis abingdonii. Next base: position 21,660,266 of record NC_133773.1, read on the forward strand.
CCTCTCCATTCTGTTGACTTTAATGAGCGCTGCAGCCATTTAGTAACTTGCAGGTCTGAGGCCATATCCAAAACCCCATTGAAGTCAATAGAAGGACTTGCACTGGCTTCAGTGGGCTTTGGTTCAATGCCTAAGGCCCAAGAGAACAAAGGAGCAGCATAAACAGCAGCAGTAGAAATTGAGGATTTGGGGTTGATCTGATTTCATATTCTTGTAGATCTGTCGGGCGTCCAAGTGAAAATGGTTTTTGCTGGAACATATGTCAACTTCGTCAGTACTCTTCAGTCCCAGGTAGTGATATCCTGTCTTGTAGACTTCATTTAACTCATTTGTTTCAATGATAGTGGGAGGAATTACAAGCAGTGTGTCACTAGCATGTTAGCAAATTTAAGCTTTATTTATTTTAAAGTATATATGTCGTGTTTATGGAAGCAATAACAGTGGCAGCAGTTTTTACCAGGAACGAGCAGTAGTTAGCAAAACACAGAGGAGAAAATGGTGATTTCCAGCTTATAACTCAGCTAAATCTGAACAGATTTACATGGGGCCACAAAAGACACCTCCCTGACCCTAAGTTCATTCCCTTGTGAAGTTTCAGTTTTGCTGGCTGTAAACCAGGGGTCGGCAACCTATGGCACATGTGCCAAAGACGGCACGCGAGCCAATTTTTAATGGCACGCTGGAGCCTGCCAGGACTCCAGCATGCCACTAAAAATCCTGCCCAGCCTGGCGCGCTCTCCTCTGCCTCCATTTCCCCCGCTGGGGCAGGGAGAAGAAGCATAGCCGTGCGCATGGGGTGGGCAAATGGCCCCACTCTCCTGGCACAGCAAGCCGCGGGGTCCGTGCTCTGGGGCCAAGTGCAGCAAGCTGCCTGCCCCTTCCCCGCCTTCTCCCCTCCCCTGGGGCCCTGCCGCCACGCGCAGCACTCTGGGGGTCGGGGCTGCGCGCTCCCGTGGGGCAGCGTTTGGCTCCGCGGGGAGGCAGACGCGCTCCCCATTCAACCAGAGGGGCGGGGCTGTGTGCTCCCGCGGAGCAGCGTATCTAGTTCTGTGTGGAGCCTCATGGTAAGGGGCCCAGGGCTGCGGGGGTTGGATAAGGGGTGGGGGCAGTTAGGGGACAGGGAGCAGGGTTGGTTGGATGGGGAGGTTAGAGGTGGGGGGGTTGGAGGGGCATGGGAGTCCCGGGGTTTGTGAGGGGGCAGGGGGTGGATAGGGGTCAGGGCAATCAGGGGACTGGGAGCAAGGAGGGTCCTGGGGCGGGGTTAGGGGGGGGTCTCTGGAGGGGGTGGTCAGGGGACAAGGAGTCGGGGGGTTGTATGAGTTGGGAGTTCTGGGGGTCCTATCAGGGGGCAGGGGTGTGGAAAGGGGTTGTGGCAGGCAGGTAGTTGGGGGTGTTGGATGGATTGGGAGTTCTGGGGGTCCTGTCAGGGGGCAGGGAGTGGTTGGATAGGCATGGGAGTCCCGGGGGTCTGGCTGGGGACAGGGCTGTGGATAAGGGTTGGGGCAGTCAGGGGTCAGGTAGGAGGTAGAGTCCAGTCTGGGAACAAGGAACAGGGAGGATTAGATAGGGGGTGGGGTCCCAGGAGGGGATACTCAGGGGATAAGGAGCAGCGGGGTTGAGAGTTATTAGGGGGGCAGTCACCCAGCACTCTCCCTTGAGCCCTGACCCCCCCCCACAACCACACACACCCGCCCTCTGCCCTGAGCCCCACACCTGTCAGCCCCTCCCTGACCCTGTACCTTCCTCATACGTACCCAGCTCTGCTTGATCCTTCTCTTGCCCCGCCACCCCGCAACCTAGCCCTGACTCTGGCACCCCACCCATAACCCGGCACCTCCCCACCATACCCAGCACCCCCTTCTGCCCTGACACCTACACCCCCTCACATACCCAACCCCCAGCCTGACTCCAGCCCTCTGCCCCCAGCCCTCTGGGTCCTGGCCGCCAGCTCCGCACAGCGCTGCTGGTCTGGGGTTCTGGCTGAGGACCCTTGCCAGCCAGAGTCCGCGGCTGCAGGCCCCGCCTCAGCCTGCTGCCGGCTAGGTGAACAGAACCCCAGACCAGCAGCGGACTGAGCGGGCCGGCAGCATAAGATCAACATTTTAATTTCATTTTAAATGAAGCTTCTTAAACATTTTGAAAACCCTGTTTATTTTACAATACAACACTAGTTTAGTTATATAATATATAGACTTATAGAGAGAAACCTTCTAAAAAACGTTAAAATGTATTACCGGCACGCGAAACCTTAAATGAGAGTGAATAAATGAAGACTTGGCACACCGCTTCTTAAAGGTTGCCAACCCCTGCTGTAAACTATGAAGACATTAGAGGTCTTAATTAAGGCTCTTATTACTTTTTTATGGGAAGTATTATGCAACTTTCATATTTGCTCTTAGTACCTTTTTTCTAAAATCAGATTTTATGGACCAGATCCTTAGCTTCTGTCAATGGTCATCACTGCATTGATTGCAATGAAACTTCGTTGATTTGGCATGAGGATCTGACACAGTGTTTTAAGAAAGGAAAATCTATGGTTCATATACTTGAGTATATTTAAGGAAATGTTGTTTTTAAAGGAAATATGTCACAAGTTTGTATTGCAAGAGTAAATCACCCAGTGTTAACCTAGCACACAGAGAACGTTAGAAAGAACAGAGTTACATTGGTGGGTTTAATTCTGACCATAATATCACAAGGAGGAAGTTGAGGTTAAGAGCTGCAATATGGGCTGATGATAATATTTGGTACTTTTGCTGAGCTTTTACATCTTCAGCGTTCTGTAAAAACATTAATTAACCATAGCAATAGACTAGTGATGATTTATGGCTTTGAGCCCTTTGGTGGAGAATAGTGGTTCTCCATGGATGCTCTGTTAACCATAAGTCATCCACAAAGCCCTTCCTGGTAGTCTGCTGAATGAAATAGTTTGGAGCTAAGTGATGGTTGTTGGAGCAGGAGAAGGTCCAGGTGAGACTGGAAGTTTTCATTTAGTAGTTTGAAGTTAGTTACAACACAGCTCATGTATCTATATTGCCTGGTTCAGGCTAGGAGAGCCAGTTGAGCAGAGAAGATCCTCCAGTCATCAGCTCAAGGATTTCTCAAGCAGTTCACTTTAATCTCCAGAAAGTGTAATCCATAAATACAAAGCGAATCTGGAGACCCGCAGCGGTTGGTAGGAGACTATGTGGTCCCCTAACTTCTCTTCCCACCCCAAATTTAACAATTTTAAACTTCAAAACCTAGTTAGTGGCTCTCTTCCTATACTGACCCTACTTCCTCTCTAGAATTGTGTGCAGATCATTCTAGGGCTGGTTCATATGGAAGTCAATAGCAAAACTCTCATTGACTGCAATGGGAGCCTGGTTTGAGAATTGGTTGCTATCTCGAAGAACTGGTTGGCATAGAGAATCAATGCAGGAGCTTTCAGGCTGTTACTACAATATACCTTAACCTGTGTCCTTTTTCATTGTACTAACTGTTGGATAGATGATAGGGGATACTGTGAAGAGGAAAATTGGTGACCTTCAGGAGCTAAAATTAAGTTGTGAGGGATCCTAGGTACAATTTGGTCCCATCTCTAAGGGTTAGTAATGATGATCTTCTGCTTCTGCTTCAGAATCCAAGCCAAGAGAATTGCACATATTTATTGTTTGTTCTCCCACTATGTTACAAAATGTAAATCAGGGGTAGGCAACCTATGGCACGCATGCCAAAGGCAGCACGCGAGCTGATTTTCAGTGGCGCTCACACTGCCTGGGTCCTGGCCACGGGTCTGGGAAGCTCTGAATTTTAATTTAATATTAAACGAAGCTTCTTAAACATTTTTAAAACCTTATTTACTTTACATACAACAGTAGTTTAGTTATATATTATAGACTTATAGAAAGAGACCTTCTAAAAACGTTAAAATGTATTACTGCCATGTGAAACCTTAAATTAGAGTGAATAAATGAAGAGTCGGCACACCACTTCTGAAAGGTTGCCGACTCCTGATGTAAATAAAAACAAAAATTTTCTTTTCAATTTGGGAAAAATCAGGGTTATCATGGTAGTACTCGCATCTTGTTTTGCCTTTTTACTTTATAGCCTTCCACATAAAATAAATCTACTTTAATGTCAGGAAGAGTATTACAAGATTAGCGAACTGGTAGTTTCTCCACGTAGCCTGTTGCATTTACCTGCCTAATGCAAATGCAGGGTCTTCAGTTTTGACCAAAAGTGGGAGCAGATTTGATCAATTGCTTTGTAAAAAGGCTATTTGCAGTTGTCGTTTATAATTTTATATACAATCATATGCATTTACTAAACTTAATCTTTTATTGCTGTATCTTTGCATTTTGGTTTTATTTAAGGATCTTGAGCATGCAGGTGGGATCTCTCCCGCAGATACCCTGCAGAAGATTAGCAGGCTTGACAGGACGTTGATAGATAAATGGATGGCAGTGACAGTTGGCACTGATGAATTCCAGGAGGCTAAAAGGTTGCTGTCTACCACTTTTCTAGATTATAGGATATGAAGACTTGTCTTTAGACATCTTTATAGTCGATGTACTAAAAACTTATTCATAAACTTTAAACAAAAGTAGGGTCTGTTTTACTGCCTTTACTGCAACTGCTAGGCCCATAGCTAGCCTATAACGTGGCTGTCCTACAATTTAGCCAGCCTTGTATGAACATCTTTGATGACAACCAGCCCTGACTTAAACACTGTTCCTGAACTCAATTTTTTAATTGTTTTTCATTGAATCATCAGAGACCTGTTTGCTGCTAAATGGGAATTGAAGCAGACCCTCAACTGACTGGAAAGACACCCTTCATTTGGAGTCAGATTAGATTCTAAAGGCCTGATGCAAAACCAGTTGAAGTTAATGGAAAGACTGTCTTCACTGGGTTTTAGATCAGGCCCTGAGAGAGAATAAAAATCCTGCAGCAAACATTATCTTCCTCTAAATGAAGATATCTTAAGAAAGCATCTTTTGGCAGTAGAAAATTGATCATGCAAATAAGACAGACACAAATGTACTCTCTTAATAGCTAAAATAACAGAGTAATTGCTTAAAGTTCAGTCTTGTAAATGTCTGAGCGCTAATACATTGACCTAGTAGGTGGGATAATTGTTTAATGCCTACTTTTCTGTATTATTGTGCCTTTTGTAGGGAAATAGCCGTGATATTTTCTTCTCCTGCTTGTTTAAGTGCAAGTTTTTTAAAACCCAGGTAAGTGATACTTTCAGTGCCATTCTTTGCAAAGTTTAAACAAGAAGCTAAAATTGTAAGTCAACTAAATTATGAAGACAAAACCCTATGCCCATTTCCAGAAGATGTATCTGCTGGGCTTGTGGGTGGCAAGGGAGTTAAAGCAAAGCGGTAGCAGCTGTTTTTAAGTTTGAATAACCATCATGTTGCTATGGGACAAGAAGATTCCAGGTAGCAAAGAGGGATCATGTAGTTGTGATACTCTGCTACTTCTTTAACAAAGGAACACCATTCAACACACTGAATCCCCAGCACCCATGCTAGCATATGCTACACACTGCAGTATATGCACTAGGCAGCCAGGGACCCAACCATACCCCTAGCCAGCAGACCATGCTTGTCGGCTGGCCAGTCTAATGTTTGGCCTCCTCAGCATTCGTTTGTCAGTGTGCTTAGGGGTGTGTTGGAAAATGCCCCCTTTCCTCTCTTACCACTTCCTCCCCCTGGGCAGGGCGGATCTAGCCCCTGGAATTTACCTGAGTTTCCTAAAGCTTTAATTTTAAAATACCTGAATAAGAATTGCAGAAACAAGCTGCCGGCTGAGCTAAGATGTGTTCTCGTACTCTTTCACTTCACTTTGCAGTTCTACAGCTCGAAGGCTAACAACAATCCTTCGGGGCTTTTTACAGAGCTACAGCGATGCTAAGCTTGTTTATATTAAAAAAAAACAAACAAACCCACAGGTGTATGATATCATTTTTGCTGCTTTAGGGGACAGGGTTGGTATTGTGCTAGTGAGCCTACAGAGTCACTGGTTCAAATCCAGCTTATTAAAATAGTGACTGACATGTGGGACTGTCTGAGGGCTGTTTGGTGGCAGTGTGACCTGAGTAGGTAGTCTTAGGTCATTTCTCAGAAAGGGACCCTTGTCCATGTCACAGTTGGAACTGGTCCTCTTTTTTTAATACTCTCAGCAGAGTGACCAAGGATTGAATGGGCACAAATACTCAGCTGTCCTCTTCCCCCTGACAGGTGATGCTTGGTTGACGCACGCTGACTGAGCATTGAGGGAAAGCTTGTATGACCACTCTCTGTCCTGTAGATTAGCAGAGAGAGTCAATTTCTAGGGCTGTCAGTTTGGCACATTGCACAGCACTAAATTCTGAAGACGAACCTATTAAAAATCAGTACTTGCTAAAGGGGAAAGAGCATTTTCCAGAAAAGATTTTAAAACAAAAACCCCAAGACCAAAATGTAACCATTGAAGTATATTGCAGCATCCTCCTTTATTGTGTAAAATGAGATGTATATTTTTCTTAATCACTTTAGCTCTGCTTTGGAAGCAAATTGTATTGGTGTTGATCTACAAAAGGCAAGGGACGTATTTGATGAGCTAACCAAAAAGGAGTGGATTGTTAACCAGGTAAAACATCTTGACAGTTTTTGTGCAAATTACACTCAGGGTATAACTTAATTTAACAGGGTGTCGGGTTGCAGAGGCTCAGTTCTCTGGAATTGCTCTGAATGAAGTTGAGACAGGACCCTCTTGTAATGTGACACCCCGCAGGGCGCACACTCACGAGTGCACAACTCCTTGGCTTCAGCATCTTCTGCGTCTGACCTTGGAGTGCTCAGCACCCATTTCATGCTGTGAGCTCCCTGCAGTGAATAGGGTACCTGGGAAAGCCTTCCACACACCGTCAGGAGCCATGCACCCCCAACTTCGCAGTCAGCAATGACTCTCAGCCAGCATCGTAAATCAGAAGGGTTTCTTAGTCCTCTGGAACACAGCACAGAACAGATCTTCTTAGCACAGAAAGTAGGAAGGTTCAGCAAAGTCCATTTTGGGGAGCCCTAGAACCCTGGGCTCTCCCCGCATGTCCCAGACCAGGAGAGTGACTCGCTTCCCGCAGCCCACCGTCAGTCACGTCCAGTTGCTCCTCCTCCGTCTTTTGATCTGTTTCCAGGTCTTGCAGAGGATGGGGCATGGCTATCAGTTACCAGGACACAGAGCGTCTATCCTTTGTCTGGGCCCAGGGTGCTAGGCGGCAGTCACAGCTGCCCTCTAGGGTCTCTGCACGATCACCCACCCTTGTCCCACGACCTAGATACTTTTGTAACATATAGGGGAAACTGAGGCACACACATTATTCCTACAAAACATTAAGTAAATTCCCACTTTATCACACAGGTCGCTACTGATTAATTTGTTAATGAATTAACTTGCAAGGGAATTTTTCTCCATGTGTTTGGGGAAGACATGAAGGTTCTGTAATGCTATCTGCCAGAGCTGCTCAGGACAAGTGTAGGATCCAAACTCTGCTCCCTGTGCAATGATGCATTGCACTTGGATATGCTAACACATGGACTCTCCTGATAGGCTGTTAATTTCCCTAAACCTCTCATCTCTCAAAGTCTTCACCTCCCAAGTATGAGGAATTGTTTTTAAACATAAAAAAGAGGTAGCTGGCAAGTATATGAGAAGATGGGGACAACTCTTTGTCCCATGTCTAAATCGTCTCACGTGTGGTATAATGTCAAAAGTATTTCTGTTTTTTAACACCGTGACTTTGTAATTGGGAGGTAGACAAGAAACAGAGCAGCCGCACAACTTCCAGATGATTTGGATAGTTTAGGCATTTGGGCCAGTAAGTGGCTCATCACCTCTGAATAGAAAGGTGCAAACTAGTACTTAGGAGTCAGCTTTAAGGCACAATTGATAGTCTGTATAAAACAGCTCTAACAAACCAACCTCTCTTCATCCATTTTTTACCCCAATTTTAACATAGATTATTTTTTATTTTAACTACATCTGAACTGCGACTGCACTGAATGCTTTAAACTCTACATACAAAACTCTTCTGCAAAGTTTCAAGTCCAGCATTATGCCAGGTAGAAAGTATTGGCCGTACATTGCACTGCAAATCATTCTCTAAGTGCTCTCTCTCCTCCACCTTTATTTATTTAATTTTATTTTATTGCATACAGATAAACTACAATCTGTTGGCCAATCTGATTCCTGGTCTTCCACTGCGTTCTCCTCATCGTGAAGCTTTGTCTATTTTCCTACTCCTGCCAGAATGCTCTGTGATGTGCAAAGAACAGAACTTGGAGCCTTTTGTTATGCGACTTGCACAGGCCATTAATAGCATGAGTGACCGTTCCTCAGACATCCTGGGTAAGGTTGTTTCACTTTGAGCATGAGGAGAAGAAGCCACTGCCTGAGGTGGTGACTTCAGCACACATTTTAAAATGACTTAATTAGGACCTGGTTAACATACTGATGCAAACGTACACAGTGATAACTTTTGCCTCTTTGCTTCCCTGCTTGTGGATAGTGCTGCTTTCCCAAAACCTTTATATGACGTGTGTGTGTGTGAGAGAGATTTATTCTCTCACACAATTTTTGTTAGTTAGATCCAGAGGTACTAGACTGCACAGTCAATCAATGCAAACCCTAACAAGCAAGGAAATAAAATATTCTGCACTCCATCTGCACTCTACCCCTCAGCTCCTCTTCTCAATGTCATGTGCATCTCTTCCACAACTCACAGACCATATATTTCCACCTTCACCCTAAACAACCAGTGGGCTCCCTTTCTTGTTGTTGTTTGTACTACCAGGTAGAAATCTCAGGCCAGGTCTACACTGCGACTTTAAATCGGTTTAATGGCCGATATACCGATTTAACGCTGTATCCGTTCACATGACGTCGTCATTAATATCGATTTTACCGCCTCCTTAAATCGATTTCGGAACTCCTCCCAAACGAGAGGAGTAGCGCTAAATTCGATAGTTGATAACTCGGATTAGGGTTCGGTGGACGGAAAGAGTTATTGGCCGGGCGGTAATCGAGTGCACACTGACGCTCGGACAGCAATCTGATCGGATGCAGCGGCAGGTAAACAGGAAAAGCCCCGGAACTTTTTTGAAATTACATTCTGCTTGTCAGCGTGGAGCTTGATCGACGGTGTGATGCAGTCTCAAATCCAAAAAGAGCGTCAGCAGGGAGTACGGGAGATACGAGGTCCCTGATCGTGTATGGGGAGACAAATTCTGTTTTGTTCTGCTCCGTTACAGAAACGAAATGCCAAAGCGTTGAATAAAAATGCAGGATAACAGCGGCGTGACAAGCGAACGGGAAGCAGAGACTAAAATGGACGCTCACGATGAAGGGAGGGAGGGGACTGAGGATCCCGCCTATCAAGTCAAGAGTCTCTTGAAAATTCTTTCCATTCTTGGCTGGCTCAAATGTCTGTACGGTTTCAACCAGTGTCTGGCGTGGTTCAGAAAAGCTCCTCAGTTTTATTCCCCCCCACAAGTGAAAAAAGGGAAAGATTTGCTGTGGCTATGGCGTGCTAATGCAATCTACGAAAAAGGCGCAAAGGTTTGTCTGCTGCCTTCAAAGGGAGGGGTGAGGCTGTACCGCACCCGCGGGGCAATGTTTTCTGCCATAGGCACTGTTGGCTCTCAACACGGAAAGTGGGCAATATGGGAAGCTGAGGAAAGCTAACCCACCAGTGCACCGTCCTTAATGTGGTAGCCTTGGACCAGGGACGCAAGCATGATTTTTTGATTGCACTGTGGATGGCGCAACCGATTTTTCTAACATCGGTTTTGTAAAATTGGTTTAAAACTACTTCGAATTAATCGTGCAGTGTAGAGTAGCCTTAGAACCATGAAGCTCCTGGATGGGGCCAGCAGTACGCACGCAAAAGACAGTCACTACCAGAGATCTTAAGTCTTAATTATAAGACCAGATAATTTGGTGGCCGCAGGCAGACTGGAGAAGCATGGAAACAATGAGATAGTATTGGTCAGCGTGATAGGCATGGTCTCCTTAGACACCAGTAGCCCAGTTGTTGTAGGGATTTATAGACATCTTGGCATGGGTTTTGAAGGAGGGTAATGAAGTACTGTGGGATGTTTATGGTAAGCACTCCAAGCTTTGGGCAGATGGGAGAACTGAAAGGTGCTTGTTTTAAGTTTTCAACGTGGAGCAGTGTGAACTGGCATCATAGTTCGTTCGAAGGCAGGACTCAACCTTTGATACCGCAGGGGTACATAGGGATAGATTGTGAAGTGCGCTTGAATTAAGGAAAGAAATGACGTGTGTTTGATCAATAGAGAAGAGGAGCCAGTGGAGAGAAACTCAAGAGCGTGGTGACAAGAGCCTTGACGGGCTAGGAAAATTCCTTGAACTTCTGGGAAAAACTGGTTATTTTTTTTAAGGCTGGGGATGGTCCATAAGTTCAACGTTTGGCTTGTCATAACAGATGCTAAGGGTTAAGTTCTTCCCCTGTAACGGGTTTAACAAGGAACAAACACTCTGACGAGGACCATAGGAAACTGTATTTTCAAACTCAGGAGGGAATGTTGGATCTGTTCGTTTGTCTGGCTCTCAGCTATTGACGAGGGGCTTTTCTATCTTCAAGCTTTAATCTTCGAGTTTTCCAGTCTTGTAAGTACAAGGTAGAAAATATAGTAGGCCTGTTATTGTTTTTTGTATTGTCCTGTGTGTGATTGCTGAATTTAATTGGTATTCTTTTTTGAATAAGGCTGGTTTATTTCATTTTTTTGTCTTTTAAGCAATTGAACTTGGTATTGTCACCTAATACAGAGAATATTTTTATGTCTTTTTTCTTTCTTTTTATATAAAGTTTCTTTTAAGGACTTGTTTGAGTTTTTTCTCTCTGGGTAGGTAGAGGAACGAAAGGAGGGAAAATTCTCTTTGTGTAGATCACGGAGGGTGAAGCTTGCAGCACCAGGGAATTGGTAAGGAGGGAGAGAGAGCATAGAATCTTTTTGTTTCCTTGTATTGAGTTGTCTCTTTGTGGAGAGAGGAGACATGCTTTTGGTATTGCGATGTAAAGAGGTTGCATCAGTAACTCTCAGGTTAGCCCAGAAAGGAAAGCCTGGGAGGTGTAAAAGGAGGTGGGGAATGGGTTATTTCTCCTTGTTTTAAGAATCCAAGGGATTTGGGTTCTTGGGGTCCCCCCAAGGAAGGTTTGGGGAGACCAGAGTGAGGCAGGCACAGTATCCTCTGTCCGGTGGCAGCGAGATCAGATCTGAGCTGGTAATTAAGCTTAGAGGGTTCATACAGGCACCCAGATTTTTGGACGCTAAGGTCCAGATTTGAGAAAGATGCTTATGATAAGGCTTGGTGTTGCTCTCTTCTGCTGTAGTTCTGTATGTGTGTTTTATATGAATGGGTGTAAATAGCTGAAATATGGTGTCGGATTGCATTTAGTGGCTGCATTGTTTCCCTCCAAAACCACGTTGCATTAAAAAACACTTTGAATCATGTATCATTCATAAGAATGCAAGCTGAAAGGTGTGTTTGTGGAGGTAGGCTGGGACACGTGTGTTTTTTTTAGAGATTTTTTTCGTTGTCTTTTTGGCAGGGAAGTTTCATTTACATTAATGTTTTCCCCTCATATTTCAGAAAAATGCTGGATGTCATTGTCAGCATCCTTTTTGGACGCTGTGGTACAGATGTTTAAAAAGGTTGTAGTATCTCAGCTGACATTTTACGTCTCTTCCTATTACCGGGGCACCAAACCTCTCCTAGAAGTGCTTGAAAAGCTGTACTGGGTAAGCATGTGTAGTCTGAATAAATGCATAGAGAATCATCACTGGTTCTAAGCAAACACATGCATCTTAACCCAAATTTTATTCCATTTCAAGGCAAACAGGAAGGCTAACTACACACTACAGTTAAGCAATTTTTACATAGATGAAATCTCCGGAACATTTATCCTTCCAACCGATGTAGAGAGGTGGCGCTTATGGCAAGCTGCAGCTGTAAGTATGATATTGTACCATCTCCTGGTTATTCCAGCGTTTCTAAGGACAGTGGATGGTTAAAAGACAGCAGTTGATCCTTTGTTTCTTAGTAGTGTAGCACCTAGCATCTCCATCTGAGATGAGGGCCAGATTGTGCCAGGCTCTGAAGAGCCGCTAAGCAAGAGACTGCGTCTGCCCAGAAGAGCTCACAGTCTAAATAGAGAAACACACACAGTCATGGAAGGGGAAATAAAGGCACAGAGCTTTAAAGTGACTTGACCAGTGGCACCCAGTAGGTCAGTGACAGAACCAGGAATAGAACCTTGGTTTCCTGCCTTCCAGTCCAGTGTCATAACCAGTACACCCTGTTGCCTACCTCGCAAATTTCTAACCTTAATATTAACTCCATATTGTAGTTGTGGTTTGATTTTTAAGTCTGGGTTTAGTTGCAGTACCTGTTTGGTGGGGGAAATGGGCCCCGGGACCTGCACGTGATGCACAGCAGCTAATCCAAAGGGGTAGAGGGACTGTTAGAATTGTCTCCCAGGCAAGAAGGGGAAGGAGATTGCAGCCTTGCAGTGCCACTTCTTTGTGTGTGGGGGCAGGGTAGAGAAGGAATCAGTGAGTTAAGAGTGCGGAAACTGGGACTTACCTGTTTTATTTTTAAGTATTCAAAAGATATGTACCATTCTCATTGGTAGAATTCGTGTCATGAAGACGATGTTCCCGTCATATTCTGCCGTTTCCCTTTTGTCTTTAACTTGGTTTCCAAGACTCAAGTGTTCCACTTTGATTCAATTTTCATGCAAGAGGTATGATCTGGTCTCTTTATACTGTGAGAAACGATCTAGATTTGTTTGTTTTTTGTGCGCCACAAATCTACAGTGGCATTTCAACCCCAGGAGCATGTGCTAAAGTGAAGGACTTAGAATCTATTCATGGTTTGTTCCCCCAAACGAAGGCTGTGGCTAAACTACAGAGTTTACAGTGGTGCAACTGTAGCGCTGCTAGTGCAGAGTCTATGCCGACGAGAGGGAGCTCTCCCATCGACTTAATGACTCCAGGGCCCGCGAGTAGCAGTAGTTATGTCCATAGCTCTGTGCACACCAGCACTTAGGTCGCTGTAACTTATGTCACTCATGGAGGTGGCTTATTCACACCCCTGAGCAACGTAACTTATACTGACTTCAGCTGTAGTTTAGCCATAGTCTAAGTAAAGTATTTTCATGACCCAGCAGGTGCTATCACTTGCCAGTATAGAGTATTTTGCTGGAGATGTTTATATTTTGTTCTTGGGGAAAATGGCATTGGTTGTTCAAATAATATACTAACATGATCGACTCTGTAGTATGACATGGGGCAATGTGGTTTTAAATTGGGGTGGGAGGGAGGAAAAGAACTTGTAGTGGAGTTTGGGAGCATTGTCTCCCAGGACAATTATTTGAAAATACACCTGCAGTTCAGTGGAATTTAGTCCATTATACATTGGGAGGTAGGGGGCGATTTGTCCTAATTTCCTGTGGTTTGGTGGCAGAATTTTAACAAAGGGCTTCTGGCGCTTCAGCTAGCACCTTACTGTTTTTCCTATAGGAGAAGACTAGTTCCACCTAAATGAGAATTATTTAGATCTTATTAAGTGTGCCGCACTGTGTCAGCATTCTCAACCCTCAGCCTCCCCGGGGACAGGGGGCAGGGTCTGACCAGGCTCCAGACTCTGCCTGTGTGGATTGAATTGCAGGATTTGGGGCCATTCTGATGTAACAAAGAACAGAATTTGCAATTGACCATCAAAAGTTACTCCTTTAAACGTCACTTAAGTCTTATTTTACCAGTGGGTGTTTTGGTTTCCCATAGAGAGACAAGGTGGGTGAGGTAATAGCTTTTATTGGACCAACTTCTGCTTGGGAGAGAGACAGGCTTTCAAGCTACACAGAGCTCTGGGGAAAGGTATGCAAAGTGTCACTGCTAAATACAAGGGGGACCAGTTTTAGCATAAGCAGTTACCACATTTCAAGGGACTATACCAGGTGAAGTGTCCAGTTAACACCCCTCCAGTCATGGGAGCCGTGGGGGGCAGGGGAGCGTTTAGTGGGTTATAGATTATTGCAATAAACCATGAATCCAATGGTTTGCCATAGTCATTTATGTCATGTTTTCCTGGAAAATGACTCTTTTGATGTGGAGTGCATTCACATTTTTATCTAACTCTCCTTATAAAAGAAGTTCTAATTATGCTGCATGACGTGAATACCACTTACTTCTAACACAGTATGTTTCAGATGAAAGAAAATGGGTGTGCAATGCAATAAATTATTGGTTAGAGCTGGGCAAATGTCACATAGAGGGGAAAATGTTTTACCCATTATCCGTGCAGTATCTTTTTCAGGCAAGATGCTGGAAATATAGTTATATATTCATTTTTTTAGGGTGCAAAGGCAGCAGCCCAATTCATACTGAAGCAGAATGAACTGCTGAGAACGAGTCAGCTTCCTGAGTTGCCTGTTTTTCCTCTGCAAGTTAAACGCAGCAACCTGGTTGAAGATACTTTACGTAAACTAAGTCTGGTGGAGGACAGTGTCCTGAAAAAGCAGTTGTTGGTATGGTGCTCAGTCATGTTCTTCCTACTTAGCAATATGAAGGAGATTAGAGAGAAACTGTATAGCTGGTTGGAATTAGGGCTGATTGAAAAAATTTCCATTGCAACTGCCTCTCAATTACCTGAAATTATTTCTTGAAAATTGCCTGCTTTCCAAAGAAATGTCACGTCTTAATTGGGGGGGAAATGAAAACTTTTTGGGTGAAAACTCAATAACATTGTAGTTTCAGTTTTTGATGAAAACTCAGGATTTTCCACGGAAGAAAAAATATTTTCTGGTCAGCTCTAGCTACATTAGGTGTCTAATTAGCCAATTAGCAAGGATTGGTTTCAATGCATTAGGCAGATTTACATACTTGGTTACCCTCGACAGCTTTGAAAATTTTAACCACGGTTTTGAGATTTTAACCATATGATCCCACCCATTAGCAAAGATCAATTGCTGCAAGGTTTGTGGTCTTACCTCTGCACGACCGTGAACATTTACCCCTCTCTATTAATACTTCCTGCCCTTGGATCAGTATGACACCACAGCTTGTGGTTCTTCATTAGAATGCAGGCTGACTTGGTGTGGCTTGTCTGTTGCTTTGTTCAACCTCAGAGGGCTGACAAGTTCAAAGCCAACTTCAGCTTATCTTGAGAGAAAAAGAGAGAGCAATGCGTCGCTAAGCAGACATAACATGCACTGTAGCAGTGTGTTGTGGACATTATTTTTCAGAAGGTAGAGAAGGGAAAGGAAGTGAGTCAGAGCTCAAAAGAGAGGTGAGAATGGCAATTTGTAAGAGCAGGAATGATGAAGTCTTCCCAAATCATCCCTTTGCAGAGTTGTTCCTGCTCTGGTTTTGGAAAGGACTGATTATTTCAAGCCCTAAAGCTGTGCATTACACTGCACTTAGTAGTTTGACTCCGGCACTAAGGGATGAATGTGGCGTTGGCTGTTCCATTTCTGGAGCAATAGTAGTCTGCAATGACTTTGGAACAATGGCTACGAAGAATAGCCATCTTTCTCTGTGTTTTTGCAGGTGCAGTTTGAAGGGGAGTTGAGAGGCCTGGATGCAGGCGGAGTGACATTAGAATTCTTCCTGTACCTATTTGAAGAGATGGTGAATCCGCAATATGGGATGTTCGTGTATTGTGACCCTGCGTCCCCAATGTGGTTTCCTACCAGCGTAAGTCAGAATCTGCTCAAGCCATTCAGAGTTAAGAGACAAAGGAAGTAATTTGCATTTTGACTCCAAGCTTCCTTACCTTCTGCACAGTAGCTGGAGTCGGCAGGGGAGGGTCTTGGAAGGCTGTGGCAATTTTCCAGAGGAGAGGGTCAGTGCCACCTGAGTGTTTTATATTGTGGCATTGGAGAGGGTTCAGAGAATGATTGGGTGCATCGGAAAACTTGTATGCAGAGAGATTGCAAAGACTGGGACTTAGTTGACCACAGAAAGGAGTTGAATAGGAGAGGACATGATTAAAGCACATAAATCAGTGAATGCTCTATACATGATAAATCATGAGCTTTGTTGTCTTTGTCTCACAACACAAGAACAAGGAGACGTTCAACGAAACTGAAAAGTATTGAAGGAAATAATTTTCCACTCAGTGGGTAATTAGACTGTGGCGTTCTCTGTGCCCAAGAATTTAATGAGATTCAGAAAGGGAATTTAATGAAATTTATATGGATTACAAGTTTATCCAGAATTGTTATGGTACAAATAATAGTTTTTAAAGGGATAAAAATCTATGCCTCATGTTTTACGTCATCCTCTAGATATTAGGAATTAGGATGAGATCTTTATGAGAGGCAGATTATACCACTTCTGCCTCCTGTAGGGGTTCTTGCTGCGTCTGACTAGCGGAACGTCTGATCTAGGTCTGGCAATTCCTATATTCCTTCAAGAAATATTTTGTAAGAAATAAAGTTAGAGTATGTTAACCATTCAGATTATAGTCTCTGTCTAACCTCAGTAATTAGCCAGACCACAGCAGTGTGTGGATTACTGTTCTCTATATTGCAACTTTCCATTAGTAAACAAATTGTAACTGATCATCAGAGTGCATCTCTGAGAGTTCAGGTGAGCTACATGCAGTCAGATGGGGGACCAGTTCTATGGTTCTAGAATTCTGAATGACTGGTGTTCTCAGGCTAACTACAAGCATAGTCAAAAACAATTAAATTCCTACGATTAGTAGCAACTCTTCAAGGGGTCATATGCTGCTTTTGTACACTTTATACGGCGGTGGCCCAATTAAGTCTATGTCCTTACTCCTTTGTGAAATTTAGTTTTATTGCTCAGCAAAATCTATTTTTGTCAGGGCGGGGGAAGAAGAAGGTAAATTCCTTCACCCCGATTTCCAAATAAATGTCAACAAAAAAGGGGAAGACAATGCAGCAAATTAAGTCTAAAAAAGGGCTTTTCAACATAATTTTGCTCATTAATTGCCTTTGGTTTGCATTCTGTGAAGTGATAGTGTTACATACACCATCTTGATTGATGCACCCGGGATTAAAAGCATGAGTGAAAGAGCCAAAGTGTACTCGGTGCACAGGGCCGGCACTTCCATTTAGGCGGCCTAGGCAATCGCCTAGGGCGCCAGAATTATTGGGAGGTGGCATTTTGCCGGGGGGGCGGGGG
>NC_133773.1:21677572-21749062 GCF_003597395.2 Chelonoidis abingdonii
TGTATAAGGTGAACTGAAAAATGCTATTTCTTTTGTTTATCATTTTTACAGTGGAGATATTTGTAATGAAAAATAGTAATATGAAGTGAGCACTGTACACTTTGTATTCGGTGTTGTAATTGAAATCAACATCTTTGAAAATGTAGAAAAACATCCACAAACATTTAATAAATTTCAATTGGTATTCTATTATTGTTTAACAATGCGATTAAAAGTGTGATTCATCACGATTAATTTTTTTTTCAGTTAATGGCGTGATTTAACTGCAATTAATCAACAGCCCTAATCTATCTGTCTATACGGGTTTTTTTGAGCACCCCCTTCACCCTAAATGCCTCAGGTTTTACAGAGCCAGGACAACGCTCACAGACAGCCAAGGGAGTTACCAACACCAAAAAGTTTGGAAAGGGGCTTCCTTTCGCCCAGATCTCTCAACCAAATCAACAAAGGAGTGACTTTGCACAGCTCATGTGCTCAGATAGGTTCATGAAGCAGCCTGACAAGGAATGGATGCCTTAGGGCATGTCTACACTGCAAATTAAGGCGGGATTGCAGAGTAGGGAGGCATAACTACACTAATTTTAATTCAGCGTACGCGGGTAACAATGGTAGTTAGTAGTAGTAGTTGCGCTGGCTAAATTCAAGCCGGCACGGGTGTGCCTACCTGCACTGCAGTTACACTGGAATTTGTGGTGTAGACGTATCCCTTGTGTGGGCTGAGCCCAGAGTCCTCCAAACACATCTATCTTGTATTGTCCAGAAGGATGACCGTTCTCTACAACTGGGGCTAGCCCTGCCTCCCTGGATTCCCAACAATACCTGAGCACTGAGGGGTTTTCCTGGGGGAGTGGCTCCCTGCAGCTCTCCTTCGGGGAGAAAAAGCGAGTGAAAGAGTTAACCTCCTCCCTGCTGTCTGCTAAGCAGGGTGCATAGACTCCATCACAGTGCTAGAAGATCCCTTTCCTGGTAACTACAGGCTTCTTCACCCTCTCCACGAAGCAGATCTAATCATCAAAGTGCTTTCAATGGTGGTAGCAGCCAGAGGGATTGTTACACTGCCACCCATGGAGCAGAGCTGGAGCACTAACTGGAGAAGAAGGATAGGCAGGGACTTCAGACAAGTCTGAGTTTTGGATCCCCCTGAGTAGTCTAGACCCTTTTCCAGAAATTTATGGGAGTCTGGACCCTTTTACAGGAGTCTGGACCATCCTAAATACATAAAATAAGCCGGCGTTCATTTAGGGAACTGTCCCAATAGACGTCTGGTTACCCATACGAGGACTTCACACCCAGGCACACGAGAAGGAAATGCCCAGTGCAACACACCAAAGGAGCCCACAGGCTACTGCCTCAACACCCTTGCTTTCACACCAGGGTTTTACCAAGGCGGTGCGGCTGTGATTGTGCAGCTTCCACTCACTCAGACGCCGGGGAAGGACCCCTTGGTCGCCGATCCCAAACAGAGACAGCACCCAGACTCAACACTCCACAAGAGGAATAGACACAGAGACAGGACAGTCTCAGTCTGGACAAACACACAGAAATAATTACCTGACCAGATTCCTGATGTCAGACCGGTCCCTACCAGAACAGATGTGAACCAACAGGTTCAATGGCGTAGACCACAGTGGCTGTGGCACCTTTCTCCGCTAGTGGAGGACCGCTCGGCCAAATGCCCAGTGCCGGCTGCCATGGTCATCCTACAAAAAACAGTCAGGAATCACAACAGCCCAGTGAGGACGGTTCCATCTCGGTGGAACATCCAATTGTCAAAGTTAGACTCAGGACTCACAGTTTGTCAGACCACTCTGTTTTATTAGCACAGCACTCTGGCTAATACACCAGATAATGTGAGCACCATACAAGACACAAACTATCTTATTTATACAGATGAAAGGCAGGAGTTTAGACAAAGGACAAAGAAAGCAACAGCAGGAAAAACCACCTGTGACACATAGCATGCATTTCCACGCCTTACTGATTGGTATTGATCTAAGGCCTAATACTTTTCCAATTGCCCTTAAACGGTGCAATTGTTCTATGCTAATGTCTGTGTTCCTGACACCTGGATTGCAACATTCCAACAATTTTGCTTAAAGGTGCAGACAACATTTCTTTAATCCATTCTTATTTTTACAATATAATTAATTCTACTTTCACACCTCTAACACATTTCCCAGTGAGATACACGAGGTCCATGAAATCCACTGATGGCAGATCTGTGGTTAATGAATGCCCCAAAGTTGCCAAATGCCCTCTCTTTATCAGTAGCCTGATTCAGTCCTCCTTAAAGAGTCTCATTAACTTCAGTGGACCTTGGATTGGGCTTCAAAACAGGAACAGACCTCTTATTTCAGGTGTCTCCGCTACTTAGGACTCTGTCCTACTCCCATTTTTTTTTCAGTGGGAGTTTTGCCATTGACTTGAATGGAGCAGGGTTGGAGCCTTGGGGAGCATCAGAAGGTTCTGGTAGGGTTTCTTTAAACATAGTTTTAGCTCTTCTTAAATGACTGATAGGTTCTGTTTTTGCTGATTTTGCCTTTTCTTAATTACCAGAACAATTATGTTTAAAAAATTTGCAGAGAGAGTTAAATTTTGCATCAATTGACCTTGACGTGATGCTCCTTTAATGTTTTTAGGGCTCAAAAATTAACCAAAAGATTTATGTAAATTTTGTCTTTCTGATCTCTCCATTCTGGCTTTTTTGTTTTTTGTTCTATCATGACCTACTACTTACTTGGTTCTCCAGTTATAATATTTCAACACTTGGGTTTTTTTCAGCCTTCAGTAGAGAAGAAAAAGTATTTCCTCTTTGGGATCCTGTGTGGACTCTCCCTGTTCAACAGGATCATTGCCTTCATCCCTTTCCCACTCGCTATTTTTAAGAAACTTCTGGATAAGAAGCCTTCACTCGAAGATTTGAAGGAGCTGAGTCCTGTGGTAGGAAAGTAAGTGATTTTAGCTATTGATTCCAGCCTGATCTCTAAAAGAGTTTGTGCATGTACCCACATGTATATGAATGGGCTGGATAGTTTGTTGGCATTCACTATATTGTCTGTAGAGTGGAGGAAGGAAGAATAGTCTTGTGGTTCGGACACTGACCTGGGACTTGAGGCAGGGTTCCATTTCCAGCTTTCCCACTGCTTTCCTGTGTGTGACTTTGGGCAAGTCACTTAAATCGTCTGTCTCAGTTTCATGTCTGTAAAATGGGATTAACATTTCTCTACCAAGGGGTTGTGAGGATAAATTGACTAATATATATGAAGTATTCAGATCCTGAGGTTAAAGTGGGGGCTATGTAAGAACATAGATAGGTGGAATCATAAGAGTAGCAAATGTTGTATTATTTTTCTGTGCGTGAGTTCTGTGTCAGGGTCATGCAAGCTGCCTTTGTGAGGCTATCATTGGCAATAATTTACCAGCAGCACTGTTGCTCTTAAAATAGAGCGGATTGCAGTCTTGATCAAATTGAGTTTTATATGCAGTCTTGTAATCGCTACTCTCTGGGCCCATGTTAAGAATGAGGGCTGGTATGACCTACTCTGTAGCATTCCATACTTCGGTCACCCTCGTACCAGGTTGTCTGTCTGGTTTTGCCTATTTTTGTAGTATCTTTCTGTTGGTTGTGATTTGATTTGGGGATTAAGGCCATGTGTTGTAACAAGAGGAGATGCATTGATGAGTACATCTGGATCCATTTTTTTTAGGGAATCAGTAGCACCTTGAGCCACACAAAGCCCTAACGGTGAAGGTCTGTCAGACAGCTGCACGCCCTGCCCTATGTTACATCTTATCCGCTGTCTGTTTGGAGCAGAAGGAGAGAAAGTAGCACAAGCAGCTGTGAAATACAGCATACCACATACATTGCGCCGTTGTGAGAACGTCAGCATAACTAAAAGAGCAGAGCCTGAATAGCTTGTGTTGTCATCAAAGCCCAGAGATTCAGTGTTAAGAAAAACAAAATAAAAAAGGACAAATTACAGTTACTAGTAATTGCGCTGGACAATAAAACATACATACAAGTGCCACTTGCATGCAAAGCAACTTATGCTTTATAACAGGGGTAGGCAACCTATGGCACGCTTGCCAAAGGTGGCACGCGAGCTGATTTTCAGTGGCACTCACACTGCCTGGCCACCAGTCCAGAGGGCTGTGCATTTTAGTTTAATTTTAAATGAAGTTTCTCAAACATTTTAAAAACCTTATTTACTTTACATACAACAATAGTTTAGTTATATATTATAGAATTATAGAAAGAGACCTTCTAAAATGTTAACATGTATTACTGGCACATGAAACCTTAAATTAGAGTGAATAAATGAAGACACGGCACACCAATTCTGAAAGGTTGCTGACCTCTGCTTTATAACATAGAACTCATTTTGACTTCTAAGAAGTTGAAATACCATGTGTTTTATGGGACAACCAGACTTGAGATACAGGTTTTTCCTGGACAGATATTGAGAAAACAAAAAATTCCCAGCTTGACCTGCAGGAGGGAAGGGAGACAGAGATTGATGAGATGGACAGAACTCTGTGGCATACGATAGCAGAGATGGGGGAAGTGGGTGTAGATTTTCTACTGGTTTTTGAGTCTAAAACTTCTCATGGTGGCCTTTATCCTTGACATGTATCCAGTTCTTCTACCCACGAGTGCAGAATTTACAACTTTTTGGTGCTTGTGACTGGAAATATGTTTAACTATAGTATTTACTACTATGGTTAGCATAATTTAATCTACAAACAATCAATCATTTTTTAATTGTATATTGAACATAATGGCTCATAGTTATTACAAATCAATAATAAATGGTTGAGATTTCACTACTCACGATGCAGGG
The DNA here is from genome assembly GCF_003597395.2 of Chelonoidis abingdonii. Taxonomy (NCBI): domain Eukaryota; kingdom Metazoa; phylum Chordata; order Testudines; family Testudinidae; genus Chelonoidis; species Chelonoidis abingdonii. The sequence continues at coordinate 21,682,414 of NC_133773.1, forward strand.
TAATTTATCACATGGTCTGTTATCTAACAACTTATAAGTATATTTTGGTCTTTTTCCCCCCCCTTTAGGAGTTTGCAGGCAGTTCTAGATTATGAGTATGATGATATTGAAGAGAATCTTCAGATACATTATTGTGTGAGTACCTCTGGAAGCTATTATGATACATGTCCATTTCATTTGCTATGCACTACAGTAGTTACAATTGTTGTCACTTTTGAAGTGTTGTTCTTCACTTCACATGGTGGATTGGGCGCTCTTACACTGCTGATGTGGTATTTGGAAACTTTTCATGAACTTACTTCAGTCGCTTATTCATTCCGCCCCTCCACACATGCTATCCAGTTTGGGAGACAATGACTGTTCCCTTTGGAAATTCAGAATAAACCGCTATGGGAATGCAAGTCTAGAGTGTCTTTTTATCAGCTCTTTGAGGCAGGGGCAATCTTTTGTTCTGTTTGTACAGAACCTGGCACAATGGTGTCCTAGTCAGTGACTGGGGCTCTGACATTCTACTGCAACACAAATTATTTTCCCTGCTTCCCAATCTTTGAAAATGAAAACCCCACTTTAAATAAGATACTTGTAGGAACTAACTGATTTTGTTTTAATTATCACAGCCTCTTATTGGAGCAACGAGCCCTTTGGCTCTGAGGCTGGTCTCTTCCAGTCACAGTGGGCCAGATCTTGCCTTGTTGTAAGCAAATGCAATTCCATGGACTTCACTAGTGTTGAATTTAGCCCGTTCTGTCCTGTCCGTCAATGAGCGAAAGCTCTGTTTATGATAGGGAAGACCTGGGCTTGAAGGGGAGATGGGAAAGACAAAAAAGAGGACAGAAATCTTCATGTTTCCTTTAATGCCTAGAAACACACCCATCTGAAAATGACATACACCTCTACCCCGATATAACACTGTCCTCGGGAGCCAAAAAATCTTACTGGATTATAGGTGAAACCGCGTTCTATCCAACTTGCTTTGATCCACTGGAGTACGCAAGCCTGCCCCCTCCCCCGCCCCGGAGCACTGCTTTACCGTGTTATAGCCGAATTCGTGTTATATCCGGCCACGTTATATCGGGGTAGAGGTGTATAAGAGTTCTACCTGTGCACATTACTGACACACCCATGTCTTTTAATAGCTGCAGGAAGTCACTGAAATTGTGGTCACATTTGCACCAGACAGGCATCTCATTCTCTCTTGCCACTCTAGTGCGGTTTTGAAGGTGATTGGATTAAAGGTTTCTGTAACACGCACAACACCAGTGGGAACTTTGCAGCCATACTGATTTCAAATACCGTAGTAGGGAATTGTTTAATGGAGAGAAGGTTGGCTGGACTGTTGCCTCTTGTCACAAGAATGTTTTCATGGTTTCAGGTGTCGTGGAACAACATCGAAGTAGACCTGATTCCAGATGGCAGTTCAATAGCTGTGAACAACAAAAACAAGTATCTTAATGCAGATTGGTTTATTTATTTCTAACTGGTGGGCCTTTCACAACCAGGCCTCAGAGTCAGAGCAATTGCCCAGCTCTTTACAATACTATCCTTTTAAGTACTGCAGTTCTCAGTACCTCCATGCCAATGATAATGAGGCAAGCCCTCCTAGCTGGGAGAGCAGGGATAAGGTGGAAGGTACAGGAAAAGATAAACTTAACACTTACAAACACTCCTGTATAGAGACCTGAGCTAGCCTCTGTCCATCTCACCATCCTCTCTGCCTGGAAGGCTAGGAGTGATTACATGTCTCCTTTGTTCAGTCCCAGACTCCTCTGCCTGGTGAGGTTATGTGAACTCCTGACTTGTCACCCAATAACTGATTTAAAACAACTCCTCCTTTGGCCTGTGTCTGTGAGAGACTCACCAACATTTTCCCCAAATGCGTGTGTGCAATTGCATGATACTGGGACTCTCGCCCTAGAACCGGGCAGTCTAAAGGCACTTGTTGAGACTTTACCCACTTCAGACTCCCAATGAGGACACAATCCCTAATGAAATTTTTGCTATTTTGTTACAAACTCAGGGCCAGATCCTTTGAGTACTGAGTGTAGCTCTTACTGTCATGAGTAGTCACTGGGACTATCATGATTTCAATTCGCAGTAGTAAGCAATAAATCCAGCAATAAATGTTTGGAGGGTCAGATTCTAAAGTACTTCCTACCCCTGGGACACAACACATAAGAACGGCCATACTGAATCAGACCAAAGATGCAGCTAATCCAGTATCCTGTCTTCTGACAGTGGCCAATGGCAGGTGCCCCAGAGAGAATGAACAGAACAGGAGTTCATCAAGTGATCCATACCCTATTGTCTAGTCCCAGCATCTGGCAACCAGAGGCTTAGGGACGTCTAGAAGCTGGGGTTTCATCCCTGATCATATTGGCTAATGTCCATGGAAGGACCTATCCTGCATGAACTTACCTAGTTCGTTTTAGAACCTCAGTAGAAACTTTTCTCTTATAACCATCTTTTTAAACTATTATCTGAGCCTTTAAATGAATGTCTCCCTCTTCCTTAGCGTCAAAGGAATGTCAGTCTTTCTAACAAGGAGAAAAATACTTTAAAAAAAATTACAGGAAAAAATTGTGTGTCAAACTGTATCTGAATAAAAGCTATTCTTATTACTATTGTATTGCTGTGAGGTGAGAAGCAAGGTGACCAGGCAAATATATTCACTGTCCTATGTGTATGAAGAGAAGAACGTTGTGTGTGAGCTAACCAATGTCTCTCTTTGGTTCTGTGAAGGAAGGACTTTGTCAACAAGTATGTGGATTACATCTTCAACAAATCTGTGGAGGTGATTTATGAGGAGTTCAAGAGGGGATTTTATAAAGTCCTGGACAGAGAGATACTTAGATTCTTCCAGCCTCAAGAACTGATGGAGGTGGCAATTGGAAACGCTAATTATGACTGGAACAAATTTGAAAAGGTATGAAGGGAACAGGGGAAAGAATCTTCTCCCATATCATTCTGATTTATCCACTGAGTTTCACTTCTTTAGAGTAAACATTTTCCCTTTGTTTCATTTTGAAGAATGCAGTCTATTGGGGAATGTATACTCCATCACACCCCACCATCAAAATGTTCTGGAAGGTTTTCCACGAGCTCACAGTGGCACAGAAGAAGGGTTTTCTCTGTGAGTATCATGTCCGCCAACAGAAGAGTTTATTTGTCCCAAAAATTCAACTAATGAAAAATCTTTCAGAATAGAGTAGTTACCATGAGCAGAATTGACTCCTCTGGGGTTCTACAAAATCTGTCCTGACATGTACAGTGCCCAAAGATTCTGTGCAGTAAAAATGACTTCTGAATAAAATACTCCCATTGACTTCAGCAGCCCTTAATGTGCATGTTTAGCACCACTGATGTCAATGAGACTATGCATATGTGCAGTGTTTGCAGGATCATTATACATACAATATGATGGGGGCTAATTTAGCTACAAGAAGTCAGGAAAAAGATCTTGGAATCATCGTGGATAGTTCTCTGAAGATGTCCACGCAGTGTGCAGAGGCGGTCAAAAAAGCAAACAGGATGTAAGGAATCATTAAAAAGGGGATAGAGAATAATACGGAGAGTATCTTATTGCCCTTATATAAATCCATGGTGCACCCACATCTCGAATACTGCATACAGATATGGTCTCCTCATCTCAAAAAAGATATACTGGCATTAGAAAAGGTTCAGAGAAGGGCAACTAAAATAATTAGGGGTTTGGAGAAGGTCCCATATAAGGAAAGATTAAAGAGGCTAGGACTCTTCAGCTTGGAAAAGAGGAGACTAAGGGGGGATATGATAGAGGTACATAATCATGAGTGATGTTGAGGAAAGGGATAAGGAAAGTTATGTACTTTCCCATAATAAAGAACAGGGGTCACCAAATGAAATTAATAGTAGCAGTTAAACAAAAGGAAGCTCTTCTTCACACAGTGCACAGTCAACTTGTGGAATCCTTACCTGAGGAGGTTGTGAAGGCTAGGACTATAACATGGTTAAAAGACAACTGAATAATTCATGGGGTTCAGTCCATAAATGGCTATTAGCCAGGATGGGTAAGGAATGGTGTCCCTAATCTCTGTTTGTCAGAGGATGGAGATGGATGGCAGGAGAGAGATCACTTGATCATTACTTGTTAGGTTCACTCCCTCTGAGGCACCTGGCATTGGCCACTGTCAGCAGGGCGGCTCTAGACATGGCTTGGCGTGCTGGGGCCTGGAGCTGCCCCTGACTGTCGGTAGACAAGATACTGGGCTAAATGGACCTTTGGTCTGATCCGATGCGGCTGTTCTTATGTTCTTATCAAGGCCTTAGACTGTAAGTATCTCAACTGCAGGGACTTTGTCTATCTGTTTGCCTTTAAAGCACTATTCACGCCTATGGGGCTATATAAATAATAAATATAAATATGAATAACTGTACCATTCTGAAAAGCATTATTGGAGATAAGTTTTTATATGAAATGTGCTATCGTAAATATTCCTCAAATGCCTATCACTTTATAAAAGGTAACTTGAAATACATACTTCTAACTCTTCTTCCAGATGAAATCTAATTCTGTTCTGTTCTATAGTGTTTCTCACAGGAAGTGACCGGATCCCTGTAATGGGAATGGACTGTATAAAGATAAAATTCAACCCACATATGACTATGTCTGAAGATCACATCCCTGAAGCACAGACCTGCTATCACATCCTGATCCTCCCACAGTATTCTACAATAGAAAAACTCCGGGAAAAGCTGCTTCTAGCGATCGATAACAATCGGGGGTTTGGCAAAAACTGAGTTACAAATATGCACAACATGCATCAGAAACAGAAATGCTGCCTATTCTCTTGATCCTGGATTCCTTCCTCCAAAATTCCTATTGGAATCAGGCTAGTAGTACAGTCTCTTCCTGATACAGTAGAAAAACTTTGGAATAATGTAAACACCACTTACAAAAATGGGTTTGTTTGTTTTTGTGTTAAGTCTTCAGTGGCAGTTCCCAAACACCCTTGTTCAGGAGTGTCAGGATTATTTAGGGTCTCACTAATGTGAAGATACAGATTAAACCCAAATAATATCTATATAAATTTAATAGTTTGACTAAGCCTCAGCCAAGCAGAAAAATGTAGAGCATAACCTAAAATAGGGTTTATAACAGAAACTGTGGCATGCTCTAATGCTAATCTAAAACTGTAGTGCTATAGGATGAGAATTTAACTGCCATATATTGAAAGCATCTAACCAACAAACTATATTAAATTACTGCTATATCACTTAAATCTCACATTAAAAAAATACTCTGACCATTCAGTGTATACATTTTGTATTGGAAACTCCATAAAATATTGTCGAGAAGTATGTGGGAAGAATAGAGAGTAGTTGTATATGTTACAATCAAGTATTATTAACCCTGCATTGTATTAAAAGACAACTTCAAAAAATATATATAAAATATGAGTGTCAAAGGAATTATTTTCTTAGTTTTCAACCTAATACAAAATTATAGTCTGTCTACTGCACCCAGCAGATCAAACAGCGAGTTCCAGTTTTTAACCTTAACTTTAGTTGTTTGTCAAATTTCACTAGCTTCATGACAGCTCTGCCAGTTATTGAAGCAATTTTGACCTACTTTTTTTTTTGGTAGCATCTTAAGGGTCAAAATTGCCTGGCCTCATTTTGATGTTAGCAAGTTGCAAACACTATTCAATACAATGCAGTAAAAGTGACATTGCATGTAAAAAGAACAGGAGTACTTGTGGCACCTTGGAGACTAACCAATTTATTTCAGCATGAGCTTTCGTGGGCTACAGCTCACTTCATTGCATGTAAATTATTCTGACCTATTTGGTGGTTGGGTGAGCAGGGTGAAAAGAATGTTAATGAAGAAAATACATTTGATGGGATAAAGTTCTGTAATATTTGTGCAGTAATGATGTTTCTACTGTATTTAGATAAAGACAACGTAAACTTTTAGGTCCACATTATATCACTGATGTTTAAGTAGAATGCCCCATTGAAATCAATGAGATCTACTTAGGAAGCAATTGCGTTACATGGCCTTTTTTTTTCTTGGTATTTAGCAGCACAGAAGTCTGATTTCCTTGGCCTGACTGCTAGTTGCATGTAGTTTGCTAATGAAAGTCACGTCAAATAAAATTGTAACCCGCTTTTATTTCCTTCATTCTTCACATTGTCTTTATTAGTAAGGAAGTCAATCATCTGGTCCTGTAGGCATTTCTCTAGCGAAAAAAGGAATTGAATGACCTGACTCTATTGTATGCATGATGGACATCTGAGGAAGGGACTTGGGGAAAATAAAGGGATTAGTAATGGAAGAGAATATAAAGGAGAGTAGAGGTAGTCACACTTCCTGCTTGGGCCCAGACTCAGCAAGATATTTAAGTAGCTGCCTGTCTTTAATCACGAGTACCCCCATTTATTTCAACTCACGTAGTTGCTGAGAAATGATGCAGGAGGCTTAGTAAAAAGTTTGCAGTTTGACAAGATCTTGAACTTCTAGAAATAATGAACAACAACATATTGCGGATGCACAAATGGCAGTTTTCGATGGTGTATAATTAAGTGAAATAGATACATTTTCACAGAAAAAGGCACATCACCTCTGCTACATCTGTTAACTGCTCCCTACCCTGAGGACCAAGAACTGTTTAAAAGAAAAAGCAGGAAACTCAATATTCACATATTGTTCATTGACCTCATTCCTGCAAGCGGATGAACTGTTTTTGATCAGACTTTTCAAAAAAGTTCAATCTGAGACAGGCACAAAGCATGAAAAATTTACACCCTAAAGGTTAAAGTTTATCTTCTGGAAACTGGGAGTTATAACATTATAGCGTTAAGCCAACCTTACCTATAGGCGTTACTACTGGACTGCTTGTAATCTTAGAAGTTTAATAGTCAACATAACATTCTCCTAGTTTGCGGAAGGGTGGCATTTTCTGATGGGGGAAAGACAATTGTTAAAAATTGGTCTTCACTGGTCTAAGGCTGAGAATCAGTGGGCGAATGCGTCCTTCATAAACTGCAACTCCAGGGCTGAGGGGTGGAGGTGGGGAGAAATGCAACTTCAGATGGATGAGAGAAACTTCTGAGTTACATCACATACACATACCCACACACACACTTCTTCCCTCAAACCTTGTTCTCTGGCCTGGTCTGGTTTCTGAACAGTGTTAGAGAAACAACTCAAGAACAGCATTCGTTTGTGTGTTCTGCACTGGCCCCGGGGCTGTATTTTCTAAGTCAAGTCTCTGCCATCTTTCAGAAGTTGCCTCAGGCAGAGAACAGGTGTCAGTGAAGTAAGGCTGGAAGTTTTCATCCATCAGAATGTTCATCTTGAGGGGTTCACTTGACTTGTAGAGAAGATGACTGCCTGACTCCAGATATCCTACATCCCCACACACTAATCCTCGTCAGTTAAGGGCTCCCAGGTATCTAGACAATAACTTTCTATCAGAAATGTATTAACTAAACAAGGGGGACCCTTTTTGTTGTGTTTTATGGATCCTGTTAGGACAGATAGAAACACCAAATGAGCCAAGCCTGAGTCTCCAAAGAAAGAAGGCTGAGGAAACAAAGCAGTCTCTCTCGCACAACTCGGCAGCTCTAAGGGACTTTCGAACTACCATATTTGATCTTTTAGCTCAAGATATACATGAGCTCTCTAAAGATCCAGGAGAAGTGAAAGCTTGTTTCACCTATTTAGAAAATGAACTATGAAAAACTGGCATAGAACTGAAGGAAGTTAAAACAGAGAACGTTTCCTTAAGGCAAAAACTAACCAGTCTTTTGAGGAGAAACAAGAAGACCTGGAAAACCGATCACGCAGGAATAATTTGTTGTTACTGGGGATCTCTGGAGGGCTGGAAGGAAAAACATGATTCGCTTTCTCCAGAACATGCTCTCTTAGGTAATGGGATTGGATCCCATTTTGCCTCCCCTAGAGATTGGAAGTGCCCATCAAGTGTTAGGAGCCAGAAGGAGAGAGAACAATAATAACTCCAGACCCATCATCATTAAATTGGTAAGATTTAATGACAAAGTTAAGCTGATGTCTGCTGCTAGGAAAAAAGGAACTCAAGTATAAGGATTTTAAATTTTCTTTGTATCCAGACTTCTCTGCAAATTTAACCAAGAAGACAGCAGCATTTAATGGCATCAAATGAGCTCTCTCGGGGTCAGGTATTAAATACAGCCTCAAATAGACTGTGATCTTCATAACAAAGTTGACAAACTCTGTGAAATACTTCAATATCCCATTGGATGCTTGGCAAAGACTACGGAGTCAAAACTAGATCTCGCTAACAGCATGATCTTGGCATATGTAGGTATTTTGGTAAATACAGGTATAATTCTGGCAGATTCTTAATTTGTATTGTGTATGAGGGAAGGGAGGATCGGTGCAGGCATGCACTGCTAGAATCTGGTCATGCCCATATTGGAAATCTGGGATGTTACAGGGATGGAGGATTGTATGAGGTGTTATGTTTTTGTTTTATGGAGAGGCACTTGGAGGCTGAGAGTCTACTGGGCATCAACCAGCAGCTGAACAATCACTGATTTTTCATGAGCCCTATTTAAAGTTTTGTTCCTGGAATGCACAGTGGCTTAACGAACTCTCCAAGAGATGCAAAACTTTGAGGAACTTAAAATCAAATGAATGTCTCATAGTTTTCCTTCAGGAGACCCATTTAAGGAATGAAGATGCAGACAGAATTAAAAAACTGAGTGGGAAGATGAATATCACTCCTTTTTCAACTCCAGATGTAGGGAAATAGTGATATTAATCCACAAGAACCTAATTTTTCAATGTATTCTGTCATGAGTGGCTCCAGAGGGCAGATACATCATAACTGAAGGCATTTTCAACGCTAAGAGATTAATTTTGGGGAGTGTATATAATCCTGTTGGTGAGAATGCACCCTTTATCGCAGGAAAAAAACATTATTTCCAACAGAACTGATGTCCCAGTGGTACCAGGAGGAGATTGGAATGATGTCATAGATGATATTGTAGACAAATCTCTGTATTCTAAGCAAAAATCTCAGGCCTTTGCAAACTATCCATTATCCTTGCTGAAAGATAGTGGACTAATGGATGTTTGGAGTCTGAAGCATCCTAGAAAGGATAACTACACATTTCTCTATGGTTCATACCTCCTATTCCAGATTAGATTTTTTTTTATATCATCTAAGGTACTAGCCTGTAGAGGTCATCTCTGATCATGCTCCAATTTCTGTTCACATAGATATTGGTTATAGTGCTACAAGATGCTCAAGATGGAAGTTAAACACACATCTGCTTAGAGACCCTACATTTCTTTACATGATTGAAACCTCCATTACAAACCTGTTAAAAGAAAATACAAATACTATCTCTTCTCCTACAACTTTATGGGATGTACCATAAAAGAAATATAGGAGGAGCTAAACATCTCCATTTCCTCTGACAGGTGGGATAATATCTGGCACAATATATGAGAGCATCCAGTTCTCTGTTTTTGCATTTCTTTCAGAACAAAATTTTAATTAGCTATTATTGGACTTCGGGGTAACTGCATAAAGCTGTACTCACCCTGCATAAGTAACTGCTGGAGATGTGACAGCACCTGTGCAAACCTGTCTCATACATTCTTTGAATGTCAAAGTATATCTACATTTTGGAAGAAAGTGTGTGGTTCTCTATCTAAGGTGACTGGGGTAGGGGTTTACCCTACTTCAAGCCTCTATGTGGGACATTCTAGAAAATCTACCTGTTCCCGTGATGGCAGGAAACAGGATTGCTGCAGAACTTTAGAGAGGCCAAAAGAGTCAGTTTACAAATCTGCTGTTCCCCCAACATTCTCTGATTGGCTGACAGCTAACTAATACCATCCTCTTGGGAAAACTGACAATTTATGGAGATACAGGAACCAACTATCAAGACACTTGGTCTTTCATGGGAGTGTTACAAACTGTTTTCAGGTACATTGGATTTCTGAAGCTTCTCCTTTTTGTGGGGTGGGTAGGGTGGTTAGGGAATTATTTTCTTATAACACTTAGGCCAGGAGTATTTATGAATAGTTCATTCTGTGTTATTGTTAAATCCATACTCCTGCTGTGTTTTCTTTGTCATTGTATTTGAATATGGCTGTATGGATCTGTTAAAACTTCTGAAAGATGAAAACAATAAGAATGTTCGTCTTCTCATCCCTGCTCCAAGGGGATGCTGTTTGTGAGGCATGAGAGAAATGCCCAGAAATTGCACCAGACACATAGAACTAATGCTTTTCTTATGGTTGCTTTTACTGAAAGGAAGAGGGAGCGATAATACTACCGATGTAATGTCCAAATTTAAAACAGGGTGGACCGAAAGGGCTGCATTTTCTGACGCAATGCAGGTCACTGAGGGTACGTCTACACTACGGGATTATTCCGATTTTACAGAAACCGGTTTTGTAAAACAGATTGTATAAAGTCGAGTGCACGTGGCCACACTAAGCACATTAATTCAGCGGTGTGCGTCCATGTACCAACACTAGTGTCGATTTCCGGAGCGTTGCACTGTGGGTAGCTGTCCCATAGCTATCCCATAGTTCCCGCAGTCTCCCCCGCCCCTTGGAATTCTGGGTTGAGATCCCAGTCCCTGGATGGGGGCAAAAAACATTGTCCGCAGGTGGCTGGTCAAGCCTCACCCCCTCCCTACGTGAAAAGCAGGCAGACATCCGTTATCACGTCTTTTTTCTGGGTAAACTGTGGCAACGCCATAAAGCAAAGAGCAAGCATCAGGACCCTGCTGAGCTCAGGACGCAATCCGTGGACTTGTAAACACACTCGTGCATTTATCGTGCAGTCTATGCCGAACCAGGACCAAGCAAAAAACCAGGCGAGGAGGAAGGCGGCTACGGCCAGCACGGCAACCGAGAGTGATGAGAACTGGACATCAGTAAATCTCATAAACCGCGGGCCCTGCGCATTTGGAGATCCTGACTGGTAATTGGGCAGGTTCTAGCCATTGAACGCTGATTTTGGGCCCGGGAAACCAAGTACAGACTGTGGGACCACATAGTTTTGCCCAGGTTTGGAACAATTCCCAGTGGCTGTGAAACTTTCGCATGCGTAAGGCCACTTTCATGAACTTTGTGTGACTTCCTTTCCCCCTGCCCTGAAATGCCAGAATACCAAGATGAGAGCAGCCCTCACAGTTGAGAAGCGAGTGGCGATAGCCCTCTGGAAAGCTTGCAAACGCCAGACAAGCTACCGGTCAGTCGGGAATCATTGGAGTGGGAAAATCTACTGTTGGGCTGCTGTGATGCAAGTAGCAAAGCAATCCCATGTAAGCTGCTGCTATGAAAGGTTGTGACTCTGGGAAATTTGCAGGTCATGGGACTGGCTTTGCTGCAATGGGATTCCTAACTCTGTTGGGGGGACGGTATAGATGGAACCGATATCCCTATCTTGGACGGAGCCCCCAGGGCCACCCGGTAGCCAGATACATAAACCGAAGGGGTTAACTTTTTCAGTGTGCTGCAAGCACTGGTAGAAATCACAAGAGATGTTTCACCAACATCCACGTGGATGGCTGGGAAGAGTTATGACGCTCACGTCTTCAGGAACACTAACTCTGTTTAAATGGCTCCAGCAAGGGAATTACATCCAAGACAGAAAATAACAGTTGGGGATGTGAAATGCCTGTCGTTACGCTGGGGGACCCAGCCTACCCCTTGATGCATGCTTATGAAAGCATACAAGGAGCCTGGACAGTAGTCAGGACTGGTTCAACTACAGCTGAGCAAGTGCAGAATGGTGGTAGAATGTGCCCTTTGGCCGTTTAAAGGGGCCTGGGCGCACATTACTGAGTGTTGGCCTGACCTCAGCCAAATCAACGTCCCATTGCTTATTGCTCTTGCTGTGTGCTCCACAATCTCTGTGAGAGTTAAGGGGAGACCTTTATGGCAGGGTGGGAGGCTGAGGCAAAATCACTGCTGCTGATTAATCGGCGCAGCCAGAACACAAGGGCGATTAGAAGAGCACACCAGGAAGCGGTGCGCATACAGAGAAGCTTTGAAACAGTTACCCCCCCCCCCCCCCCCCCCCCCCCCCCCCCCCCCCCCCCCCCCCCCCCCCCCCCCCCCCCCCCCCCCCCCCCCCCCCCCCCCCCCCCCCCCCCCCCCCCCCCCCCCCCCCCCCCCCCCCCCCCCCCCCCCCCCCCCCCTCATCATGGGCCAGGGTACAGTCTGACGCTGTGTTTGTTTCCGCCTTGAGAACCCCCCTTGATTGACTCATTCCCTGTAAGCAAACCCCTTCCACTTCGATTACAGCTTGATTTCTAAGGAATAAAGTCACTAATCATTTAAATCATATATTCCTTTCTTAATTCATATAAGAGGGAGAGAACTGACAAGGTAGCCCGGGTGGTGTTGGGGAAGGATAGGAGGGAAGGAAAAGGCCACTAAAAATTTCAAAGTAATGACAGCTTTTGGTTGGGCTGTCCATGGGGGTGGAGTGGGCGGGTGCACGAACCTCCCCCCACGTGTTCTTAGCACGTCTGGGTGAGGAGGATATGGAACATGGTGAGGGTGGTTACACAGGGGCTGCAGCGGCACTCTGTGAATCCTGCTGCTGTTCCTGAAAGCTGCTACAGACGTCGAGGATGTCAGTTTGATCACGCAGGAGCCTCAAGCGTTGCATCCGCCACCCGTGATCTTCCTCCTCACCCCTTCTGAAAAAAAATTTCCTTCCTGCCCCGCCATTTTTTCTGCATCTCGAGCGTCCCTCCTGTGCTCACGTTGGTCCTCCTGTCCTCACCGTTCACTGGCATCCTTTCCTGTAATTTGATACCACATCCTTCCACTCATTCAGATAGTTCTTTTTTTGCGGGTACACTTCCATGATTTCAGAAGGACATTTCGTCTATGCATCTTTTTTTTTTTTTTTTATTTTTTCCGCCGCCTCACTGAGATAGCCTTGGGATGGAGTAGGGAGGCTTGAAAAAATTTGGGCAAAGCTGCATGAGGAGGGGAGAAAAAAGGGGAGAAAGTATTTAAAAAGAATACATTTTTACAGAAACCAAATCCCCCTTATACTCTATTCACGGTGACACCACACTATTCACCTTACATAAGCACATGTGATGTTCATACAGGTCCGCCATTTTGCATCTTAATACTGAAGTTGCCTGCAGCTCCTGGGTGTTACAGAGATCGCACAGACGCAAGTCTGGGCACAGAAATTCGCTTGCATCGACCATGGTAAGTGTCAGAGCTTCCCTAGCTCAGTTTGAACCTAGCGTTCATAAACATGAGAAGCTAGCATGAACCCTCTAAGCTTCAATTACAGCTTAGATCTGATATCGCTGCCAACAAGCCAAAAATTCCAGTGTGTTTGGCTCACTTCGGTCTCCCAAAACTTTCTGCCTGGGGGACCCCAAGACTCAGAGGCACTGAGTCTCTACACACAAAGGGAAAACAACCTCCTCCCCTTGTCTCCTCTTTATCTCATCCCCAGCTCCCCCTAGGTTATCACCTGGTGAGAACTGTACTTAAACTCCCTGAATGCAAAACAGAGAGGGCAATTAACACCTCCTCCCCCCTCCTCCTTCCCTGAGGCTGGCCTAGATTCACCCTCCGTAATCTAACACAAAGAGAATTTCCTTTCCCTTCGTTCCTTAGCCTACCCAGAGAAATCAACAGGTCTTAAAAAGAAAGCTTATATAAAAAAAAAGAAAGAAAAAAACCATAAACATATTCTCTGTATCAAGGTTGACAAATACACAGGGCTATTGCTTAAAAGAAAAGTATGAATAAACAGCCTTATTCCAAAAGAAATACAATTTAAACATTCCAGCAACTACACACATGTAATACAAAAAAAACAATAACAGCCTATTATTTTTTTCTACCTTTGTACTCACAACTTTGAAACTGAAGATTAAGAAGCTTGAAGATAGAAAGATCCCTCTCATAGTCAGAGACAGACAAAGACACACACCAAAGGGACATACCCAACATTCCATCCTTGAGCTTTAAAAATCTGTTTCCTGATTGGTCCTCCTGGTCAGGTGTTTGGTTCTCTTTGTTAACCCTTACAGGTAAAAGAACATCTAACCCTTACTATCTGTTTATGACAGTAAGCCATTGTCTTTCGCTTCTGCAGCCTTCATATACAACAGTGACCTCCTTTGCCCATAATACCAAGGCAAATCGTTCCCGTTCGTGCTGCGCTTTCCTGTTAACATGCAGCAGCAAAACCACCCCCCATCGAATTCTCTGAGGATGTCGCTTAACCCTCCCCCACTGTGGTGGCTTGGTATCAATGGAAAGAGTCATGCTTAGCGAACAACAAAAAGAGCTCACACCAATCCCACCCCCGCCCGGCCCGGCACCTGCAAGGAAGGATTCTTTAAGCCAACAGCCAAACAAGCCCCAGTTAAAGGAATGGGCCATCTCTGTCCCCTTAATTAACAATCCTCCGAATTTCAGCTAGGTTACCATGAAACAAATCACTCTCCTGAGGGGGTGAGGGAGGCGATCAGGGATGCGAGACTAAGGAAAATAGAATGGATGGTTGCTTTGATGCCATGCATACCGGACCAACCAGCTACTGCATATACAGATTCCTTGGCCTAGCAGCACGGCCTGGCGAAGCGTCCTCACATAGGATAAGGCGCAGCACTATGAACCGCAGAAACTATCCATGCAGCTTTGGTAGCTACCTCTAGGAAGAGCCTATGGAGAAGTCGCCTCGAGAGGACGTCATAGGTCGATAGTGCTTCACTCGCCAGCCTCGTAGACGGTCAAATAACTGCCTGCCCGAAATTGCAGGTGAAGTAACCTCTAGGGACTTATAATTGTCATTTCCAGTCACACAGCCTGTTAGACTTTTCAAACATGTATCCGATCAAGGAAATATAAAACTTTTGCTTAACCAAGTATTTTAGTACACTCACAGGGTCACTTCATGCTTCATTGTCTGGCTAGTGGGCTTGGGAGGGCTGGGAGGGTAATTCCCCGTCTGGGTCGAGCAAAAAGCTCCTGGTCTGTCTGGGGAGAACGGATGGCTGTTGCCTCTGCCAACGCTCTCCTCCTCTTCTCCTCCTCCTCATCTTCCCCGTCCGCAGAATCCTCAGCCATGGCTGAGATTACCACCCCACCTTGGAAAGCCAACGGACAGGGGTGGAGGAACTGGGTGGTGACCCCCGAGATATGCATGCAGCTCAGGGCGTAGAAGCGGCATGTTTTCACGGCCCTGCTCCAGACCATTCCGGGACCTTCCGTTTGCTTCTTTGGTTTTCTGGTAGGCTTGTCTGAGCTCCTTAACTTTCACACAGCACTGTACTGAGTCCCTGGTGTGGCCTCTCTGCATCATGGCCTTGGAAGTTTTTTCAAATGTTTTTTCATTTTGTCTTTTGGGAACGGAGTTCTGCTAGCACGGAATCCTGTCCCTATACAGCGATCAGATCCAGTACCTCCCGTGTGGTCCATGCTCGTGCTCTTTTTCGATTCTCAGGAGACTGCATTGTTACCTGGGCAGATGAGCTCTGCGTGGTCACCTGTGTTAGTGAGCTCTCCATGCTGGCCAAACAGGAAATGAAATTCAAAAGTTCCAAGGGCTTGTCCTGTCTACCTGGCCAGTGCATCCGAGTTCAGCTTGCTGTCCAGAGCAGTCACAATGGTGCACTGTGGGATACCGCCCGGAGGCCAATACCGTCGATTTGCGGCCACACTATCCCTAATTCGACATGGCAATACCGATTTCAGCGCTACTCCGCTTGTCAGGGAGGAGTACAGAAACCGGTTTAAACCGTCCTTTATATCAATATAAAGGGCCTCGTTGTGTGGACGGGTGCAGGGTTAAATCGGTTTAACGCTGCTAAATTCAGTTTAAACGTGTAGTGTAGACCAAGCCTGAGTCATTGCCATAATACATTGGTTGTCCCTGCTGGAGATAATGAATTGGATCCGCTCAGTCACCCAGCTAAAGAAATTCTGGCTCAAGTTTTTATTGCACAACAATGGAAGTAGCTCTGCGTTTTTCTCTTTCCATTAACTGATGCCTTTAAATCCCTGCCCTTTGCTGCCCCTGTGTGTGACGAGTAGGTTTTACTTCCCTCCTCCCCTTGCTAAGCAGAGGGCTCGGGAAAGCAGCATACTTTCGATTTCCTGCAAGGACACACCTCCTGTCTCTCCCTTTTACAGCAGGCAGAAGGGCGGAGCAGTTAGTGGAGATTTAAACCTGTAGCCTCTTCCCTTCCCTTCCCTTCACCAACATTCACACTCAGGGTGGCATCGGACCAGAGCTTCAGTCATACAAGAAACTTTTTATAAGCTAAAAAAATCCTTAGGCTGCCTGGTTCTGTTTTTCTTTTGCAAATCTTTAAAGAGTAAGAACCCTTTTCTCTCTCCAATTACTGCCACAAGCAAAAGCTGAGAGACAGACGTACCCTTTCCAACGCGGATCCCAGCGGACTTTGTGTTTATCGGCTGGTTTTGTTGCATCTGGAGCTGTTTCCACAATACCGTGTGTCGGGGCTGGCTTTCTGTGGAGTGCTGAACACAGCTGGAGAATAAGAGCAAATCTAACAAAATGCGAAGGGGCTGCCAGATAGGCAGGCGACCGGCCAACAGCCAAACGCGTTTATTGTCAGCACCTCCTCAACCAGCAGCAGTAGCATCCGCCTCATTACTGCTGTTCCCAAAACCAAACTGCCACCCTAACTTCTTCAAAAAGCACCCGCAGGAAATCTGCCAGATAAACTGCAAAGAGAACTCCCTAGCGGTCGTGGAGAAAAATGGGAGCGTTCTCGTTTTTGACAAAGAGGGTGAACACAGAAAACTCCGTGAGTATTTGTTTTTCAACCCCAAGGACCAGGTTCTGATCTGGTGTAAACTGACATAGCTCCAGAATTTCATAGCTTTCCAGCAGCCTAGAATCTGGACCAGTATATGAACATTTTCTTATTTGTTGTCATGTACCCAAATCTAACCCCCCATTCAGAGTTAAATGTGTGATAGAAATTGAAGGTGCCTCTGCTGTGATTCTGTAATACATTATTTTTACAGTGCATTAATATGTTTATAGTCTTCCTCTTTAATTTAAACTTATCACAGCAGACCAAGGTAATTTAGGACGTAGGTTGATTTTTCACAGGAAACTCCAAGTAGTTTGTGATTTGCCTACTCTTGCTGTTCAGAAGTCCAATTCCCAGGTCCCTGCTGTCACTCTTATTTCTGTTTTATCTCTTCTCACTACACCAGTTTCCTTTCTCTGTGTACCAAGTAGCAGTTTCGGTTTCCATTCCACAGGCTGAGCAGAGTGTTACTAAGGGACCTGTCAGGCTGCCTACAGCTGCCAGGAAATAATGGGTGAAGTGCAGGAGGTCACTTCTGCACTGCAGACGCCTCCTGATTGCTGGAGGAATAATCCTTTCTCTCTGAGAAAAGGGAATTTTGTTGATATTGCAGATAGTTGACTCTCCTTGACTTCTCAGTGATCTGAGTGACTCGGGCATGTAAATGTAAGCCCTGATCACTGGCTTCATGCTGATTTAGTTTAAGATTAATTTGAATGAGAGGATCATAACTTATGGAGCAGTAACATCTGCATGATAAGGCAAATGAAGGCACTGATTAGTAAAATGGTGTCAAGATCTGTTGCACACTTACAAGTGTCTGAGATTCTGTTATATACTGTGAATGTTAAAGCTGCTGTGCTAAAGCCCCATTTTAGATAAAAACTATTGACCTTATTAGGGTCCCGGCATAATCATCTTCCCCTTTTCACCCTTCTGGGTGGGTTTCTTTGGAAACAAACAAACACAGACTCCTGTGTGCAGGAGTCCAAGTCTAATAAGAATGAAGTTTAAGGGATTTAGTGGGAACACTCCTATTTTGGTAATGGAATAGAGTCTGTGAGAAGAGCACCTACAGGAGGGGTCGGCAACTTTTCAGAAGTGCAGTGCCAAATCTTCATTTCTTCACTCTAATTTAAGGTTTTGTGTGCCAGTAATACATTAACGTTTTTAGAAGGTCTGCTTCTATAAGTCTATAATATATAACTAAACTCTTGTTGTATGTAAAGTAAATAAGGCTTTTAAAATGTTTAAGAAGCTTCACTTAAAATTAAATTAAAATGCAGAGCCCCTGGACTGGTGGCCAGGGCCTGGGCAGTGTGAGTGCCTCTGAAAATCAGCTCACATGCCGCCTTCGGCACCCATGTCATAGGTTGCCTACCCCTGATCTATAGGCTAGAAAAATCGAATTTAAAGAGACGATGGTTAATTTTTGCCTCCCTTTTTGATACTATTAAAGAAGAAGAGGAGTTACAAAATCTAAGCTGACTAGAAGTGCATTGATTATTTCTTTTGTTGTTGCACTAATGCAGGTTTTTATTTATGGATGTAACCATTTTCCTGCAGGAAGGTGAACCCCAGCAGGCATGAGATCCAGACAGACAGCTGCTATATACAACTGTGAAACTGACTAGTTTGTTTTCCATTGTCTAGACTGAGGGGTGTGCAATAAAGACAGACAGCCAGAAAAAACAATGGCAAGCAAATTAGAGTGGTTTAAAAGTCTCCTTCATTTGTAATAATCTGCTGGGCTGACTTTCAGAAGAACTGAGCACTCGCAGCTCTTGCTGAAGGAGATCTGGGTGCGCAGCACCTCTGAAAATCAGGTCATAATTTATTATTAGTCATGCCACATTCCACTGCATTCGGGAGACAAGAAGCAAAGTGGACCTGCCGTGGGTTCCATATGCCACAGAACTGAGCTCTGCAGTGTTTCTTTCTCTATGGGGTGTTGTGAGAAGGCTGGGGAAGTTGGGGAGGCAGGGACGGTGGGTGTACAAACTGTAAGGCTGCCCTAGAACACACCATCACATAGAGCGGGGAGGAGTAAGGTTCAACCATTACTGAAACCTATGACCCATGCTACTACATCCAGGTCAATTGCATGCCACCTAGGAGAGAACTGTGTGCCTGAGAGTGGCCACATACCAGTAAATGCATATGTGCAAAGCTTTGTGCTGAGGTGCAGAAACTCATTCTGTGATCATTAATATAGCGTGAAGTTGCTAGGTAGCTTTTAATATGTTCAGTGTCTCAAAATGATGGTGGGTTTCTATCTTGATTTACTCTGCAGAATGTGTGAATTCAGGAAAAGACAGGATGGTGCATTCCTTGGACTGTGGAGCAGCTCATATGCTTATTCTTTCATCGGAAGGAAAGCTTTCTGAACACAGCGTTTCAGCCACAGCTAATAAGTCGGAGATGAGGTGGGAAATGTCTCAGGGGATGGTGATGATGGTTAGAGAGCAAGACCAGTATTTGGTGAATACCAAATTCAGAGAGTGACCAAAAACGGGGGGAAGTTGGTCCAGAGCTGGGGTCCAATAATGAGCGTAAGCAGAGAAAGATCTGAGCTGAAGTAGCCCAAAATAAGGGTAAGAGATTGAGAGGAGAGGAGACAGTTGAGCAGAAAATGTGGGGCCTAGTGTAACTGACAGCCAGCTAGAGAGTGCAGGGAGAGATAAGAAGGATGGAATGGTCTTCAGAGGAGGATAGAGGAGGGAGGTCCTGAAATAATAACAGGGCAAGGGAAGAGGTGGGGAAGGGATAGCTCAGTGGTTTGAGCATTGCTAAACCCAGGGTTATGAGTTCAATCATTGAGGGGGCCATTTGGGGATTGGTCCTGCTTTGAACAGGGGGTTGGACTAGATGATCTCCTGAGGTCCCTTCCAACCCTAATGATCTATGATTCTAAGGAACCCATCCATCACTGGGAAGGGAAGTAGGAAATGGTAGTACACCTCTACCCTGATGTAACACAAATTCAGATATACATGGTAAAGCAGTGCTCCAGGAGGGGCAGGGCTGTGCACTCCAGTGGATCAAAGCAAGTTCAGTATAACACAGCAAGATTTTTTGGCTCCCGAGGACAGCATTATATCAAGGTAGAGGTGTAGTAAGCCAATGGTGCACGGTGGCAGAGACTGAATTAGAGGGGTATTTTGGGGATATGTTTCCCTTTTGCCTAGGGAAGAAAGAGTTTGTTTTTCAACCAAAGAAAACATGGGTCTAAAATGTAAGTTAGGGGTAGCTTTGTTTATACAGCAAGCATAGTCAATGCCCTGAAAGACCAACCATGCTGGAACAAGGCTTGAGCATCACCGGAAGGGATGCGCAACCCCAAGCTGACTCCTGTGATTACACTGTAGTGCACTGAGCACATTGGAGGATAGCAGAACTTACAAGCAGCATATGAGTGCCTGCCTATTTCTCCTAAGGATGACTGAAAAGTGCATCCTACAGCAGTGGACCAAGAGTTGTTCCTGTTATAAAGGAGGGGGATGGAGCAGAGTCAGGTTTGGAACCTGCTTTGTTTTTTGTAACTCAGCAAGAAATAGACAATTGAGGACTGTTAATGGTACCAGACTAAATGGATATCTGAGTCCCAGATTCCCTTAGCATCAAGCAGTACCTTATTCCATCAGCCCCACTGGTCTCAATGGGACTACTTGTGGAGTAGAGGTACTGCTCAGTGTGGTGAAGGTGGGAGAATGGGCCCAAAGTGACCATGTAGCATCTGACTGAACTGTATTAATTGACTCTCCCACTAACCGACAGGAAGCATATCAGTACACTGCCATCATCTGTGTGATGTTGTATTCTGGAACCTCGCCCCAGTCAGAGTTTAAAAAATATGTAACTATAAGGCCGGATCCTACTCTAGCTCACATTGGTCTAAATCAGGATCAGCTCAGGTGAAGCCAATGGAACTACACCTGGGCAGAAGCAGGGTGAGTAAATGTTAGAATCGAGACTGTACAACATGCTGAAAGTGGTAGAACAGGATAAAAATAGATTCTCAGGCAGGCTCTTATTGGGTTAAGATTAGAATCATTTATGTTGAATTCACAGCACTTCATGTGTTTTTTTTTCCAGGCTACTGAAAGAATTAAGAGACAAATACATTGTCCAGATCGCATGTGGGGACCATCATTCCATGGCACTGTCTAAAGGTATTCTCTTTGCTTAGATTTCCTCTAAATTATTAAATTGGAGTATTGCAACCCTTTCCTCAGAAGTAAAATTTTAAGCATCACAATGAGTTACTGCATTATTATGAAAGGGTAAATACTGGAGAGGAAGCTGTTTTCACAAGGGCCAGAGAGGAAGGGTGATCCAGTGGTTAGGACGGTAGTCTGCAACTCAGGAGACCTAGGCTCAATTCCCTAATTCTGCCAGAAACTTCCTATACAGACTTGAGCAAAACTCTGAGTCTCTCTCTGTGCCTCCGTTTCCCCTTCTGTAACTTAGGGGCAATAGGACTGCCCTCCTCAAAGGAGTGTTGAGGATAAATACGTTATACTGGGATGTGTTCCAATACTATGGTAATGGGGCCATGTAAATACCTGGGATAGATATAATTCTCACTATATTTACATGAATTGGTTAATCTGTATGTCTCGAATTGTGCTTTTCTCTGAACGTGCATGCTTGTTTGATTTTCCTCCAGATGACAGTGTGTGTTCATTTAACGTTAGATGAAAGAGCATGGGGCTGTTGTCATACTACTTCCTATCAGATTTCTTCCTGTCACTTGTTCATGGAAATAATAAAAAAAGACTCCTACTCTGAGTCATAATTAATTCTTCGTATTAAAATTGTGTGAATCATTTATTTATTTCTATAAATGTCAAAATTATTAATTAGGGTTTTTCACTTTTTAAAATATTGAATGTGTTGAAGTGCCACTTTTCCATTAAAATTGTTTAAGAAGGCTACTCATTATGTCTCTGATGGGGCTATTCCAGTGCAGGGATTACAGGATTGGATCCTTAGTAGATAGCAGAGGGCGGCTACATCTAGTAGACCAAACCTAGGGCTGGAAGTCAGGAGATGCTTGGTTTATTCCTGACTCTGCCAGTGAGTCGCTGTGTGCCCTTGGACAAGTTACTTAACTTTACTCTCGCTCTTTCTGCATGTGTAAAATGGAGGTAATAAAGTGCTTTGAGATCTATGGATGAAAGGTCTATGAATTGCAGATTTGCAGGGAGGGTTACGACCCATCACAACTTTAGGGCACACTCCGGATTTTCACAAGTCAGAACCAGATCCAGCGAATTGATTTAATGTCCCGATTGTGGAAACGCTGCTTTTTTACAGCCTGACTCCTTCTCTGCATGTGATGACACCATTTGATAATGTGATGATGCAACATAATCCTGCACTGATAAAACATTATGGAGCAAAGGTAGAGAAGGCTGGTTTGGGACCACCTCTTCCAGCTGCTCCCAAGGCTAACCTCACTGTGGGCCCCTGAAAGCCAGAGCTGAGGCATCTGGGATCTCTGCCATTACTGAGTATTAACTGGGGTCTCAATTCATATATAAAGAAGTTAGGCTCAATCTTCAGGTCCCTGATGTGAAAGTAAGAGGGCCCATTAGGTGGAAACCTGTATGTTTGAAACTGTGATGTTTTTTTTCTCTTTCTTGTGTTAAGGAGGTGAGCTTTTTATCTGGGGACAGAACTCACATGGTCAGCTTGGAGTGGGGAACCAGATTGCCTTTACCGACAAACCACAACTGGTACAGGAGCTCAGAGGCATCCCGCTGGCTCAAATTGCTGCAGGAGGAATGCACAGCCTTGTCCTGTCGCTCTCAGGAGCTGTTTACTCATGGGGGAAGAACGATTTTGGACAGCTGGGACTTGGAGATACAGAAAGTAAGGAAAGACACAGTTCAGTGTGAAAAGTAAGGCGGGGAGGATATTTTCCTAACAGAGGAGCTTGACACAGACACAGAAACTATTAAGAATGCCAACCACCATCAGAGCCATGATGTCTGACAGTGTCTCTGGGAACAGCAAATGCAGATAAATTGGTGTTCCACTTGCTAGTTTGCCCTGATCTCTGCTGCCCATGGAAAAGCCAGCTGGAACAAGGGAGTTTGATGTTTTACTTCCAGAGGACTAATCAATCATTTTACACTCCCACCCAGATAACATGGTCTCATAAAATGCTCGGACCTACGAGTTCTCTCCCTGATCGCATTATGCTCTGCTAGTAGTTTGCAGCCTCCCTCCTTCAGTTTTCTGTTTCATAGATTTTATAAATACAAGGTGAGAGAAAATTAGCTATCCAGATTTGGAAACGTTGGTGGATTTTTAAAGTTAGGATCATAAAATCATATCTAAATATATTTATGGCCTGATTTTCAGAGGTACTGAACACCCACAAATCCCACAAAAGTCAATGGGAACTACAGGTGCTCGGCGCCTTTGAAAATCAGGCTCCTTATCTAGGAGCATAAATATGGATGTAAGAGCCTAATTTAAGGCCCTTGGGTTTGAATATTGGCCCAGGTTTTATTCTTAGTTCTAACTACATAAATATGTAAAACAACCAAATAAACAAACTTGCCAGGGTATTATGAAGTATTCTGCATTGTAACAGAATGTAAATAAGGCTTGTAAGCAAGTTCTATGTACAGGAAAAAGGCTTTTTTTAAAAAAAGAAGAAGTAATACCAAGAATGGTAATAAGTATTTTTCTAGACCTTTATTTGCCTTAGATTTACCAATGTCATCAATCTACATTGTTTTTCTTTTCAGACAAATATTACCCTTCATACATTAGAGCCCTAGAACATAAGAAGACTGTGTATATCTCGTGTGGTGGAGAGCACACTGCCGTTCTCTCACAGGTTTGGTTGAATTTGAATTCATTCACTTCACAGAGCACAAGGGAAGTTGAGCCCAACAGAGATGATACACTAACTAGAAGAGTGTTGATTCCCTGCAAGGGCAATATTTAGATTTATGGGAATGTGAAGCAGGGCCCTGGCAGTTGCTAGCTGAGTTTTATAGGACCATAGTCTACTTAAATTCCTGCAGAACTTTAAATGAGTTGTTGTTCTCATTCAGCCATTGGTTGTCAAAGAACCGAAGGGACATCCCAGTAGTGTCCGGCAGAAGCTGAAACTTTGAACCCAAGTACACGGGGACTGGATGTCTCAAGGCAACGTTTTTATAGTGTCCTCACTGACTGAGAACAATAACAACAACTTGTTTACTCACACGAATAAAGCCCTTAAGCAATAGGACTATTCTCAGGAATACATGTGAGTAACTTTACAGGTAATGGAGGATCAGGCATTACATTAGCATTATTCAATTTGTATTTGCATCGCCCTTTCCCTGATCTATGGTCTGTAGCATGTTCTGACTTGTATGTAGTGTAGTTGTAGCCCAGGATATTAGAGAGACAAAGAGGGTGAGGTAACACCTTCTGTTGGACCAGCTTCTCAGAATCTTCTCTCTTTTTCCAGCAGAAGTTGGTCCAACAGAAGCAATTACCTCACCCACCTTGTCTCTCTAATGTCTTATCTGGATAATCAACAGGACTATCCACGTGACAGAAGTTGTGTCAGCATTCCTGGGATCTGGTCCATAGTTGGCAATTACCATTTTTTAATAGTGTGTGCTATTTTGAAATTGCATGACCTTCATGTCTGTTTGTTCCTCTTCAAGGATGGGCTGGTGTGTACATTTGGAGCTGGAGATTATGGGCAACTTGGTCACAACTCCACCCAGAATGAACTGACACCTCGTATTGTGGCTGAGCTGTTTGGAGCAAGGGTGTCTCAGATAGCATGCGGAAGGTAGGAAATGCCAATGTCCGTGAAGCTTTATAATGACAAGGAGATAACTTTTTGCAAAGCTTTTGGGAGGCACTGGAGGATGTTAGGAAAAGAAAACTCTGACTCACTTTTTTCAGATCCCCTTATTTTAACGGCTCACAGCTGATAGACTATTGACCAGACACGCGTTTTATTTATCAACTTTTCCACACACAGACCCTGCCCTCCACTGAGCTTCATGAGGACAAAGTCTCACTCCAATGGCGTGAGCAGATTTAAAAATCATACTGGACCCATAATCCCTGGCTGCTCTCACCAGGTGATGAAGAATACATACATGTGTCAAACAGAAAAAGACCATCAAATTACCTAACAGGGAAGAAATCTACCAAAATTTCCAGTCAATCCCTGTCCAACATGGGAAAATGGGTGTTACTGAACAGTTACAGTCTAACTGTGAATGATGGAAACTATGAAATTATATTCAATCATTAACAGCCTGATACAATGTCCACTGAAATCAACATAAAATCTCCTGTTGACTCGCGTGGGCTTTGGGTCAGACCTAAAACCACGGAAAATATTTATGCTTGCCAAATGGAAAAATATCAACGCAGAACACTTTGTTTGTAATTCTCACTGGTTCAAAATTAGAAAATAAAAAGCTATCTGGAATCACTGGAACCGTGTTCATTTAACTAAAGATGCACACATTGTTTTTTCAGTTCTGCATGCTTATTGTAAGGAATGCCCTACAAATTTGACTGGAAGGCTTCTGTAGCATGGTTCTCAGTAACTTTAATGGGAAGCTCCCCCATGTACTGCTCTGAAAATGTGCCTGTGTGTATTATCCTAAGTAGCTCAATGGCGCTCTTACGTTGTCCATTTTCCTTCTCTGAACAGATGGCACACACTTGTCTATGTCCCCTCCTTGGGAAAAGTCTATTCATTTGGTTGTGGAGCAGAAGGGCAGCTGGGCAATGGTGACACATCTAATCAGTTGATACCACTGCCTGTCGAATTACCTTCAGATTGGGTGAATGGTGGAAAAGTCAACCAGGGTAATTTTCACGGTAGATCTTTATGTGCTGTACTTTGTTATTTTAGGTCTAAACTAGGGAGGAGTTTGTTTTTTAAAATGAAAAACACATTTTGTTTAACGAGAGGAGTGACAAGAGCGTGGGAGAGAGAGGGCTGGAAACAAGGAGATTTGTCCCTAAACATTGGACAGCCTGAAAGCAATTGAGATGAAGTCACTAACTGCTATCTTCTCCTTCAAAGTGGGCAAACTCTTGAGAATCACACTCACTTCCAAAGGCAAAACTTGCCATCTTTCTCCCTAGCCTGAATAAACGAGTGGTTTCCCTGATGACTAATGTACTAGAGGACTCTGGGGGAAAACATTCCGGCAGGATTGCTTAGCCTGAGGCAACAGTTACCCTGGTATCTTCTTTACCTCTCAGCCTGATGTCTAAATAAGCTGTCACCGGGTAACTGTCCCCTCTAAGGGTAGTTGAGGGGGCCAACCACACCTGTGCCACCATAATTAATTAGTTGCTTCCCACCCTGAGAGGGCAGGACTAAGGAAAGGTCAAGTGATAGATTAGTGAACACCTGGTCCTTTTAAAAGGGCTGTGTGGGATCAGTCTGAGTTGGAACCACAGGGAGTTGGCTTCTGAGAAAGGCCCTGAACTGAGGTTTGGAGGGAAGTGGTACTCCAGGGGAGCAAGTCTAAGGGCCCTGTGCTCTATCCCATAGGCAGCTATATTCTCAAAAGTTAGCCCAGAAGGGGGCTGGGAATGGGGCCAGGAGGGCATTGCTGAAGGGAAACCCTGAAGGGCAGAAGCCCTTTTGCTTGTTTGGGAGTTTTTAGGTTGGACTTTTGCTACCCTGGAACAAGAGACGTTTGTTTGTCACTTGGCCAGAAGGTTAAGCCACATCTCCATCACAGCCAGGTGCCTCGAAAGCCAAGGAGACAACCTTTGGGAAGGAACCTGAGGCAGGGAGTGCTGGCTACACCACAGCGAACCTGCAGGGGGTGTTACTGAGCAGCCATGGCATTGATGTTAAGGGTCAGCTGTGGATTCTGGTATTTCTCCTCTTCAGTCAATGTACTGCAGGCTACTCTTCCTGCTGTGCTGTTCAATCTATTTAATTGTTTCAGTTGCCTCTTCTATGATGCAATGCAATTGTAGAAAGAACATCATGCCTTTAAAGAGTTGCTTAATAGCTACTTACATCATTGTACCTACTGCTGTTCAGCTAGATGTGCTGTGCATTCTCATTCACTGGATTTTTTTTTTAATTAAGTCATTTTAAATTACTTCACACTTTATTCTGAAACTCAGATTTAAATCTCTTCAATTAGTCTTGTCCATGAGGCACTGACTGAGTTTAGTAGTGTCAGAGATGTGGAAACCAAGCTAGTGAAGAGCCATCGACTCTGGTACCAAACTCAATTTTAATGAATAGGACAGATGTCTTCTCAACAGCGCACCCTGGCCATAACTAGGCAGTTCTTCAGAGGATTATGGCAATAGTTTTTCACTGTTGCCCTCCATGCTCCTAGGTTTGTAGCTGTTTCAAGCATCTGGAATATATCAAGATCTCTCTCATATATTGGGTAAACATGCAGTGATATTGAGGGCAGATCAAAATTAGCTTCTTATTCTTTTTTTATATTCCCTTATTTTAAAAAAGTACCATATTACAAAGTTACAGTTGGAAACCGTTATATCACATTTTTCTAACAACAAAGTAAGTACAAGTAACAAAGGAAAATACGGAAAATAATGAGAAACGCTAGCAAGATACCACCACAAGAACTGTACAGTAAGCAACTAAGGAAACAGACTCCCCCTTTATGGGATTATTATATCCATAAGGTGGCTCAGGTTAACCTGCAGTGGTCAGATTTTACCCCTCTCAGAAATGGGGTTCCTCTGGGTTTTGTATTTAGGAGACTGTGACTTTCCTTGGGTCTCTTCAGGCTTGATAACCATTAGAATCCCACTCTTCTGTGGAAGAAGCTCTGCCTCTGTATTGCAGATCTGTAACTAAGACCTTCCATGAACTAGAGACAAACACAGCTCTCCACAGCTGGCTTCTTCCTGCCAACCAGAAGATGCAGGAACTTGCATGCTGCTTTTAGATTGGCCAGCCACCCTCTTCCAGTGTCCCCACGCTGCTTGCTGATCCCATCAAAGATACATTTACTGTTTTCATCATGATAAATAAATGTTATATAGAATCACTTCTGGGGCTGGGAGCTTTTGATTAGTTTTTAAGGTTTGTTTTTATGTGCCTTGTCCATGCACTGAACTTTCTAAAGATAAGGGATTGTTCTTTGGCTCATGCTTTTCTTCTTTATCCCTTCACAGGAAACAGGACCTCCGAAAAGGTGATTAAAATTATTGCGGGAGGCAACCAAAGCATTGTGCTTTGCTTGAAGAAAAAGGTATGCAAAGTATCTCGTATATTTTTAACTACGTGGTTCATGGCCAAAGCTTCTGTTTTGCTGCTATTGAGCCACATATGAATTTAGATTTGCCATCTAGACCTATGATAGGTTTTTCTTCCAAAATCACAGCACTCTCCCGACCTCCCTCCATCCCTACACTGAGACCAAATTGTGTCAGAAAAGCAAATCTCGCGGTCTCTCATGACATCATTTATGTATTTTATGCTTGTGGTATTGTCTCCTGATTGGAAGCCCATTTGTTCACTCTCAGTTTGGCCCACAAAAGACTGTGATCCTAGCTAACCAGAGTCTCATCTACTGGGCTTCTAACCTCATTAACATTCTTGCCCCTTTTATACAGAATCCATATGTTACTTTGAACGGAACTGCCATAGCAGAAGACAAGGAGGTGGATAAATGGATTTCTAATTCGGATCCTAAACAGTGGGAGAATATAAAGAAGTAAGTCAGATGCTCGGTGGGTTTTTCCATTAATACTGTAAATGCTAAATGTTCAAAACACTGTATTTTCTTGGTAATGTTCTTCCCTTTCAAAATATCTTGTAGGGAATGTAATTAAAAGGACTATGGCAGAGACGCAGAATTGGCTATTTGCTTGTTTGCTGCTTTGAGACAGTCCAGCACGCTTTATTGCATCTTTGCTCAGGCAAAACTCACATTAATGAAATAAGGGCTCTAGTGTTTGGCCCTTGGTCACCATTTTCTTGCAAAAAGATGGAAGTGGACATTTCACAAGTACAGAGGTTGAGACACTCCGGCCAGCTTTAGGCGTGTATCCTCCTCTTATTGCAAATATATACTTGCCACTAGTGTTACTGGGAGTTAAGAGCGCACATCCAGGGGGAGACTCAACACCAAAGTGTGATGGCCTTAAAACAAAAGAGCCTGATGCAAAGTCCGTTGAGTAGCTTGGCTGGAATTTTCAGAAGGACTCAGCATGCACAATTGGTGCCCAATTTTCAGAAATGCTCAGCTTTCTTTTAAGCACAGAAATAAGTGGGCAGATTTTCATCATAACTTGGTACATTGCGATGCTGAACACTTCTGAAAATCACACCTTTTTGAGGAGCCTGAAAGAGAGCTGACTTTCTTTTGGGAAATCTGGCCCCAATTATGCATGCTGAGTACTTCAAAAACTGGCTCTTTTGAAAATCTATCCCCACATGGCTAATTTGGATCTCAGTGATTTTCCAAGTATTTTTAATCTAAGGTAAGTGGTAAGGAAAGTGGCATTTAGAACAGCTGGCATCTTTAAATCAGAAACCAATTTGTACACATCTTTGCTGTTTATTCAGACTGAATAGCTGTTGCTGCTGTTTTTATTGGAATGATTAATTCTGGGTTGTTTTTGTTGTTCTTTTAAATTAACAGGACTGTTTGGCTGATCTTTTCATCTGAGGCTTGTGTCAATGGAAGTTTCTTGGACAAAAGGTAGAGTGCACTAATTTGAAAACAAAATAGTACATCAGCTGTGTATAAATTGGTCAGAAAGTAGCTACATTACAATGACTGTAGAGATTGATAGGATTATCTGGATTAGTAAAATAGAAGCTTATAGAATTTTTTTCAAGGGAAGGCTAAAATTCTCCTCTGATCCGCATAACAGATCTTGACCAAGATTTTAAAAAATGAGTGCCTAAAATTAAGCTTCAAGATTCACATGTAGGCACTTAAATAAGTGGCCTGATTTTCAAAGGTGCTAAGCAAACCCAGGTCCCATTGAGGTCAGTGGGAACTAGGGGTGCTCAGCATTCTTGCAGAATCTAATCACTTTGTTGCCTAAATATGGACGTGGGGGTAGGGCTGGCTCCAGGGTTTTTGCCACCCAAAGCAGCGGAAAAAAAAAAAAAGCCGCAATCACAATCGGTGGCATCCCCACCATGCCGCTTTCTTCTTTGGCAGCAATTCGGCAGCAGGTCCTTCCCTCCGAGAGGGACCGAGGGACCTGTCACCGAAGAGCCCAACTTGCCATCCCTTCCTCTTGGTCGCCCCAAGCACCTGCTTGCTGAGCTGGTACCTGGAGCCGGCCCTGCATGGGGGCCAAGATTTAGAACTCTGCTCTCCTTGCATGTTCCCATCTCCCACTAATGTAGAGAAGCAAAGGATCTGAGTGGAGGTTTATCACGTGGCTATGAGAAAAGCACTTTACTCAAAATGAAGATTGGCCAGGTTTGTTACATATTAACATTTACTGTTAATGAACTTGCATTTATATAGCATCTTATACCCAGAAGGATTCCAAATCATTTCACAAATATTATTTTACCCAGCACTGAAATGCAACCACTTCTAGGGTGGAATATGGCAAGCAGCTGATTAACAACACACAGCCACACTATGTGAGAGTTTAGAACAGGGAGTACGGAATATAATTCAACTGATGCCGCAGTGAGAATTTCTTGGTGGACAGAGTATAATTATACGAATTGGAATTAGGGTTAAGCATTTCTCAGAATGTACATTCCCTTCACACCCAAGGAGGGTTAAAATGCTTCAAAGTTTAGCCAGTTATACACAGCAGAAAAGCAGATCTTTCACATCCCTGACTTTTCTTCCCTTCCAGTAGAGACAAACATTTCAGAACCTCCAAAGAAATCTCAGGCATGGATATGTCAGCAGTGCTTCTTTTTTATGAGAAGATGAACAAGAAACCAAGAGTCTTCCAGGAGGTAAGAAGTGGCATAGAAATGATACTTGTTATGCTGATACCCAGTGGCTTTGGATCATCACATTTTTTTTTCACAAAGGGATGCTGGCAAAATGTAGGTCTGGGTTTTTCAAGTGCTTTATAGACTCTACCATAAACAGGAAAAAACCAAATCTGCTGCCTCTCAGAGCTGCTTCCAGTGGAGCAAAGAGAGTTTCGTTTGTGGTTATTTCTTTGTATTAAATTAGGAGTTGCCAAGATACCATGGCGATGAAGGCCATGTAATGACTAAGGTTCACATAATGTTTTCATGGTGGTTTTGTTTTGTTTTTTTGTTCTAAGCTTGTTTTCCTAATTCAAACTCTCCCTGCTAGAGCAACAGAAACAGAAAGGGAAACTGACTAGAAGTGAAATTGATCAATCTGCAAAATGGTGGTGCAGAAGGTGTGCAGTGTGCTCGGCACTATACAAACACAGAGTGTGAGATGGTGCTTGTCTCGAAGAGCTTACTGTCTCTAAAATGGCAGGCATATGGACAAGGATGGAAGAATTACTATTATTCTAATTTTAGTGATGGAGAATCTGAGGCATTGATAGATTAAGTGATTTGCCTAAAGTCACACAGGAAATCTGTGGCAGAGTCATGAATTGAACCCAGATCTCCTGAGTCCCAGTTCAGTGTGTGAAAGAAGATGGGACGTGAAACTGGGAATTCTGTAGTGCTCTTGCTGCTGTAAGTAATAAATTATGGCAAAATTCCACAGGATTTTTTAATTTCTCTTGTCCCCCTGCTCCTTCAATCCCCCAGATGATCTATGCAGTTGAGAAATTGCTGTTATCGCTGTCTTCCTCTCCCAGCTCACCTGAAGCTCTCAGGCTCTACCTGATCATTCCTGTCCTTTTACGGGGGCAGGATTACATGTCTGACTGTCTTCTTGATCAGCTAGCAGCAGCCATCCTGCGTCTCCAACAAAAAGATCTGAAAGTTCTTGGTAAGGCCTATAGCAGTACAGCTGGATCACCTCAGTACTTCAGCACTTTCTGGGGACGGAGTGGGGAAATACTTCCATTGACTTCAGTTGGGCCAGGATTTCACCCCAGATGTTTTCTACAATGGAAAAGGGTTTTGACAAGCTGCTTATGTAGAAATACATATGAAGGGATAACTTGTCTGGAGCAGTCTACAGATAAGAGTATTATATGAGTTTGAGATTTACTAGTTTAGTTTAAAACCAAGTGCTTTATTCGGTTCATTTAAAAACAAAACGAACCGCTGTTGTCCAAAGGACAGATCTTACTAAGGTCTATTTGTATGTTGTCTGAGGTAGAGATGTCAACAGTTGTTTTCTTTACAGAATCCCTGTGGTCAAATCTAGAAATATCCTTTTTCAAGGACCTAGTGAGCATGTATCAAAGGGTTTCCAGAATCAATTTATCTCTTTTCATCATGCAAGCCAGAAACTCTGAAGAAGTTACCTGTGAACGACACTTGAATAGGACTCTGAAAATACTGCAGATTCTTTACCAGGTTGGAAAGCATTTGGCTCTGGTGGGTTAGAAAATACACATATGATTCGAATATTTTTTCATGTATTTATTTCTTGAATTTATGAATGCATGGCTTTCATACCTAGGGTGACCAGATAGCAAGTGTGCAAAATCAGGACAGGGAGTGGGGGGGCGGGGGGTAATAGGCACTTATATAAGACAAAGTCCCGAATATCGGGACTGTCCCTATAAAATTGGGACATCTGGTCACCCTATTCATACCAGAGGTACAATTGCTGATTACAGAGCAAAATACACTTTGTCCCATCTGTGCTAAGAGACTGGAACTGAAATGTTGCTTTGCCCCATTACCAGACCCCATTGGTCCACTACACAAGAATAACCTGCATAGGGGTCTGCAATCAGTGAGTCTGAACTCTATTACCCTCTTATTCTCCCATTAGGGGACAGCCCCGTGTCTTGTGGGCCCCACCCCAGAGGCAGGTTGAAATGTGAGTGTGTTGTTTGCTGGTTGCACTCTAATGCTGCAGAAGTTTTTTCACAATGATCAGCTGCTCTGAGGTCATAATAACTTGAATCCTCTGGAGAGCTAGGGGTTCTCTCCCCTTTTATTACTGTCCTGGATATGCAGCATCACACAGATTCCACCCTCTCTTCCTGTTTCATCCACCACTTTCTTAACTCTCTCTCAACAAGCCCGTGCCCCAGTTCCAGACACATGACTTTCTGAGCACCTCCAATGGATTTGCACCACCGTTGGCATAGAATTTGGGGGCAGATGGGAAGTTGGAGGGAACTTGGGTTAACTTACACACTGAATCTTGGGCTTTAAATCATGGGGACCCTAAGCTAATACCTTTGCTGGAAGCCCTGGGTTTGTTTGAATTAACTCTGCTTGATTTTTATTTACTGACCTGATTAGAATCTGTTTTTCTTCTGATTCCTCCCGTCTCTCCATATTTGCCACGTCTAAGTAAAAGGCCTTTCTTTGTTCTTCTCATCCCCATTTGGTAGAATTGTCTCGCTTGGGAAATCTACATTGCAAGTTCATTATGTCATTCTAAGATACGGTGTAATGCAAAGGGCCTGATTCCCATTTACGCTAAGGCTCCTTCTCCCATTCTCATAGTAAAGAAGGGCCTTAAGTGAGTATAAATGCAATATGTGCTCACTGTCAGAGCTGTGTAAAGGAGCTTCGGTGTAAAAGAAAATCAGGCCCATGGAATTCTCAGTTAATGCACAGAGTATACTACGATTCTTAGCTGTAGGGTTCTATTTATTGTATTGGTTTTGCACTTCTGCCCTTGTACACTGCTTTGCTCCTTTGTGAAAAGTGCTACGGTACATCTGCAATATAGTTCTGTTTTATAGATTAAGTGTTCCTAGCTCATAGGATCTGCTGGCTGTTTCCTTTTAACACGTATATATTGATGCAGGTGAATTCCAGTGCTGGTTTCAAAATACAAGAAAACAACTTCTATATACCTGAAGTGAAAATGATTTGGGGACAGGACTGGGCTTTGAATGAAGGACCAGTAAGTAAAACATCTTTCCAAAACTGCAATATATTTTCTTCTTGTTATTTAGGAAGTTAGAGATATTGGGGTCAAATCCTTGGGTCCGGTCCTTCTATCCCCAATACAGCTTAGAAAGCTTTACATCCTCTCCGGTCCATGGCTATTGGGCATTAGGCTGGCCTCGATACACCATTCAGAACAACAAGCTTCTTCTAAGTTGTGCCAGCCGCCCATGACTTTCAAGGTTGTTTTGGCAGTCAGAGATCGACTGGGCGCTACACCACCTTTTCCATGGCCACATCCCCCCTTCACTGGAGGCTTGAGAGCAGAGTTAGCATAGGAGGAAACATTGGTGCTACATGATCTGGAGATTCCCCCATGCCTGACGTAGCCAATTCATTGGCCAGTCATTGCAAAGCAGCTGCAATGGGAGCCAGGATCTAGCCCATTATATTTCTTCTTATTTTTGTGTTTATCCATTCAGAATTAATGGACTTTTATGCAGTCCTTTGAAACTTTTCACCAGGAAGCCAACAGAACATTTTAATTTCCTTTGAGTCATGGACGGGAGCTACATAACAACTTCAAACAAATTTTCACTCCAGATTTTGTTTGTTACTGAGACTTGCTCTACAAACTAATTTGCACCGGTTTAACCAAAGGCATTGTTTCCGATTCTTGTAGTTAAACTGGTGCAAAGCCCATTTTTTAATGATATTAAAATTGACATAAGCCATTTTTAAACTGATTCAAGAGCGTCCACACAGGGCTTTGCACTGCTTTAATTTAAATGAGTCATATTTAGGAATATGC
Organism: Chelonoidis abingdonii; assembly: GCF_003597395.2. Taxonomy (NCBI): domain Eukaryota; kingdom Metazoa; phylum Chordata; order Testudines; family Testudinidae; genus Chelonoidis; species Chelonoidis abingdonii. The sequence goes on from NC_133773.1 coordinate 21,717,000, forward strand.
AGAAATCACATCTGGAAGAATAGGGTGTGACTTCTGGTCTCATGCTGATTGGATGTATATTCATTATGTCTAACTAGCAGCTGTAATTCTGCACACCATGCTAAGTGTTTGTTACATGAGGCTGTTTTATAGATTTTCACCTTTTCTTAGCCATAGATTTAATCTGGTCTTGTCTTCCTTAGGGAATATGCCCTGATTCCATATATCACTGACAAGCCACTGATACAGCTGCATCAGGGCAGCCCCTAGCATAGATAGTGGGTTATATGCCATGATTTGCACTATGCAAGAGGCAGGTGCATCCCTGCAGATCACAGCTGCTTGTGGCCGTCAATACTAGGGGTTTGCACTAGTTCAGCTACATCCATGGTTTGGCACCGATGGCTGAAATCCTCAGCATAGACCAGGTCTAAACTTCATCCTTGAGGTCTCTCCTGCCTTTATCTAATAGTGGACTTTGGTTTTGAGTCTCATTTGCTCTTAGTTTGCAGAGTTTGATGTCTGTTGTGTGCTTGCTACTTGATTGAAGTATGCCGTGCGGTTTGTTGGGGGGCGGTGTGCTGAGCCTAGTGGCCTGCTCGGCCAGGCTGAGAGCTTCTTGAGGAGGCTTTGATCCCTAAGCCCTTTAGGATCTGTTAACTAGGAGGCAGGGCTACTCTCCCTCTCAGTTTAGGCCAACAAACACTCCCCCACCCAAAAAAGCTGCAGGAATATAAAAGAATGCAAGCGGAAGTCCAGCGGTAGAGTGGGGTCTATCCAGTTTATTGCATTGAATGTATGATTACCTGCCTGTGGGCAGGTGGCATATGTGTGCATTCGGTGCAAGGAGCTCATGGTCCTCACAGACCGAGTACGGGATCGGGAGACCAGAGTGGCTGAACTGGAGGAGCTAGGAGAGACAGAGAGGGAGATAGATGAGACTTTCCTCCACAGTGTAGAATGGTCCCATCCCCACAATCTGAAAGCCTCTTTGCTGTTGAAGAAGATGAAAGTCTTGGGGAAGGAGAACATCAAACTGGAGCAGAGGGAAATGATTCCATAGTTGGGACCCTCCTTCCAGATGATGTCGTGGTAGCTTCTTGCACTGAGGATTCCTCTCTGAGGGAAGAAATCTCAGTTATTAGGAAGAGATGGCTAATAGTGATGGGAGAGTTGATCATTAGAAATATAGAAAGCTGGGTTTGTGATGACCTGGAGAATTGCCTGCCAAGTATGAAAGTTGTGGATCTCTCCAGACATCTAGACAGTCCTACGTTCAGTGCTGAGGAGGAGCTAGTAGTTGCGGTACATGTAGGTACCAGTGACATAGGGAAGGATAGGAGAGAGATCTTGGATGCCAAATGGAGGCTGTTAGATAAGAGATTGAAGTCCAGGACCTCCATGGTAGCATTCTCTGAAATGCTTCCAGATCCACGTGCAGGGCCAGCTAGACAGGGAGAGCTACTGGGTCTCAATGTGTGAATGAGCCAATGGTGTAGGGAGGATGTTTTAGGTTTTTTAGGAACTGGGGAACCTTTTGGGAAAGGAGGAACCTATACAGGAAGGATGGGCTCTTCCTAAATCACAATGAAATCAGATTGCTGGCGTAAAATTGAGAAGATTATAGAGGAGCTGGGGAAAAGGGCTGAGGCCGACAGGTACAGAGGACTGAGACATCCCTTAGAGGAGACTCTATTAACAAGGATTCTCTATATGCTAGTAAAAGTTGATAGAGTACAGGTAGGAACTGAAGAGAAACAGTCAAATGAAAAAATGTCCCATTCAATTACATCACATGAAGGCAGACAACTAAAAAGTGACAAATTTTACAAGTACTTGTATACAAATGCTAGAAGTCTAAATACTAAGATGGGTGAATTTGAGCATCTGGTACTAAATGAGGATATTGATAAATAAGGATTAAATGAGGATTTTGATGCATCAGAGAAATTTGGTGGAACAATGATAATCAATGGGATACGGTAATGCAAGGGTACAAAATATATAGAAATGACAAGAGTAGATTGTGTTGATGGGGGAATGGCACTCGATGTGAAAGAAAGCATGGAGTCAAATATAGTAATAAATAAATAAATCAGACTCTCATAGAATCTCTATGGATAGAAATTCCAAGCTTGAATAATGAGAGTATAGGAGTAAGAATATACTACCAACCACCTGACCAGGATGGTGATCATGATCGAGAAATGCTCTAGGAGACTAGAGAGGCTATAAAAGTAGAAAACTCAATAATATTGGGGGATTTCAGCTATCCTCATATTGACTGGATACATCTGTCACCTCGGGATGGGATATTGAGATAAAATTTCTAGACACCATTAATATCTGCTTCTTGGAGTAGCTTCTTGGAGAGGCAATTCTGGATTTAGTCCTAAGTGGAGCACAGGATCTGGTCCAAGAGGTGAATATAGCTGAACCGCTTGGTAATAGTGACCAAAAAGTAATTACATTTAACATCCTTGCAGGAGGGAAAATACCAAAGAAGTCCAGCACAGTAGCATTTAACTTCAGAAAGGGGAACTACACAAAAATGAGGAAGCTAGTTAAAGGAAAATTAAAAGGTACAGTCACAATAGTGAAATGTCTTCAAGCTTCATAGAAACTTTTTTAAAACACCATAATAGAGGCTCAAATTAAATGTGTACCCAAATTAAAAAACACAGTAAGAGGACCAAAAAAGTACCACCATGGCTAAACAACATAGTAAAAGAAGCAGTTAGAGGCAAAAAAGTATCCTTTAAAAATTGGAAGTCAAATCCCACTGAGGAAACTAAAAAGGAGCATAAACTCTAAGTCAAATAGAATTAGACAGACAGACCAATAAAGAATTTGAAGAACAACTAGCCAAAGACTCAAGAACTATCAGCAAATTGTTTTTTGAGTACATCAGAAACAGCTGCCAAACAATCAGTGGGGCCACTGGACAATGAACTTGCTAAAAGAGCACTCAAGGAAGACAAACCTAAGGAACTGTCCCAGACTGAGGTGTCAGTAAAGGAGGTTTTGGAACAAATAGTAAATTAAACAGTAATAAGTCACCAGGACCAGATGATGTTCACCCAAGAGTTCTGAAGGTACTCAAATATGAAATTGCAGAACTAGTAAGTGTGGTGTAACCTACCACTTAAATCAGCTTTTGTATCAGATGACTTGTGGATAGCTAATGTGTCACCAATTTTTTTAAAAGACTCCAGAGGCGATCCTGGCGATTTCAGACCAGTATGCCTAACTTCAGTCCAGGCAAATTGGTTGAAACTATAGTAAAGAACAGAATTATCAGACACATAAATGAACACCATTTGTTGGGGAAGAGTCAACATAGCATTTGTAAAGGAAAGTCATGCCTCTCCAATCTATTAGAATTATTTTAGGGAGTCAACAAGCATATGGACAAGAGTGATCCAGTGGATATAATGTATGCTGACTTTCAGAAAGCCTTTGACAAGGTACCACACCAAAGGCTCTTAAACAAAGTAAGCAATCATGGGATAAGAGGGAAGGTCCTCTCATGGATCAGTAACTGGTTAAAGAATAGGAGATAAAGGGAAGGAATAAATGGTCACTTTTCGGAATGGAGAGAGGTAAATAGTGATGTCCCCTAGGGGTGTGCACTGGGACCAATGCTGTTTGACTTATTCATAAATGATCTGGAAAAAGGGGTAAATAGTGAGGTGGCAAAATTTTCAGATGATGAAAAATTACTCAAGATAGTTAAGTCCAAAGCAGAATGTGGAGAGTTCCAAAGGGATCTCACAAAACTGAGTGACTGGGCAAGAAAATGGAAGATGAAATTTAGTGCTGATAAATGCGAAGTAATGGACATTGGAAAACATAATCCCAACTATACATACAAAAGTATGGGGTCTAATTAGCTGTTACCCTTCAAGAAAGAGATGTTTGAGTCAAAGTGGATGGTTCTCTGAAAACATCTGCTTAATATGCAGCTGCAGGCAAAAAAGCTAACAGAATGTTAGGAACCATTAGGAAAGGGATAGATCAGTGGTTCCCAAACTTGTTCAGCCACTTGTGCAGGAAAAGCCCCTGGCGGGCCAGGCCAGGCCAATTTGTTTACCTGCCGCATCTGCAGGTTCAGCTAATCACGGCTCCCAGTGGCCGCAGTTTGCTGCTCCAGGCCAATGGGGGCTGCAGGAAGCGGTGCGGGCCGAGGGACATACTGGCTGCACTTCCAGCAGCTCCCATTGGCCTGGAGTAGTGAACCGCAGCCACTGGGACCCGCGATTGGCCGAACCTGCGGAACCGGCAGGTAAACAAACTGGCCCAGCCTGCCAGGGGCTTTCCCTGTACAAGAGGTAGAACAAGTTTTGGAACCACTGGGATAGATGATAAGACAGAAAATATCATATTGCCACTATATGAATCCATGGTACACCTATACTGTGAATACTGCGTGCAGTTCTGGTCACCCTGTTTCAAAAAAGATATATTGGAATTGGAGAAAGTACAGAGAAGGGCAACAGAAATGATTAGGAGGATGGAACAGCTTCCGTAAGAGGAGAAATTAATAAGACTGGGACTTTTCAGCTTGGAGAACAGACCACAAAGGGGGGATATGATAGGGGTTTATCAAATCAAGACTGCTGTGGAGAAAGTGAACAAGGAAGTATTATTTACCCCACCACATAACACAACAAACCAGTGGTCACCCAATTAATAGGCAGCAGGTCGCACAGTCAACCTGTGGAACTCATTGCCAAAGGATGTTGTGAAGGCCAAAACTATAACAGGGTTTAAAAAGAATTAGGCTGTGTCTACACTGCCACTTTCAGCGCTAAAATTTTAGTCATTCAGGGGTGTGAAAAAACACACCCCTGAGCAATAAAAGTTTTAGCACTGAAAAGCACCAGTATTGACAGCGCTTTCTCCCAGCTATAAAGCTACCACTGCTCATTCGGGGTGGATATTCTTTATTGCCGGGAGAGCTCTACCTCGGCAATAAAGCGTGTCTACACTGCTCAGGTCACAGCGCTGTCCCAGCCACACTGTAATGTGGGCAGTGTAGACATACCTTAAGATAAGTTCATGGACAATAGGGCCATCAGTGGCTATTAGCCAAGATGGTCAGGGATGCAACTCCATGCTCTGGGTGTCATAAGCCTCTAACTGCCAGAAGCTGGGAATGAACAGCGGGTGATGGATCACTTCATAATTGTCCTGTTTTGTTCATTCCCTCTGAAGCACCTGGCATTGGCCGCTGTCAGAAGACAGGGTACTGGGCTAGATTGACCTTTGGTCTGATCCTGTATGGCTGTTCTTATGTTCTTAGCAATGAACAAAAAACTATCTTGTCTTATTCAGCAATGAGTCATAGAAGTCAAAATGCCCTATCATTTAAATACTGGTGAAAACCAGATATCTAAAGTAAGGGGAGAAAGAGGGGAGGGACACTAGAATATTTGCCTCCTCTTCTTGAACTCCAAATATATTCTAAATAATGTATTTTCAGTTATTGCCTAATATTGTTCATCCCGTGGACAATGCACTTTACTGTAGTTATTCTCCTTAAATAAAATCAGCTGGTTACACTTTCTAATCCAGTGACTAATGACATTGCAGTGATGCTTTTAGACGAACTATATGACTGAACTGCTTAACTTCCCGTTCTATGAAGTAGTCATTAAAAAAACAGCAGTGTGATTACACTGCAACTGCAGTTGAATTACAAACAGTGTATTATGAAGCATAATGAAATTAACAAGATAAGAGAAGGGAGCAAGGGAGGGGAGAGTAGAAATAATACCAAAGCAGACACTAAAGAACACACCGGCTGAGGTTTTTCCCTGTTCAGTAGAGAAGCTAGTAACCAGTTTTTCTTTTTGATGTAGCATCTTGAATTAGACTATTTTGTATAATATCTATTTTTGAATATTTTCTAAAAGGTACCTATAATGATGAATCATTTTGCTAAATTTGTGCAATGGTTACTCAACGGTCCAGATGTTCCCATTACTGGTACATAACTCATTCTTTTGTAGAGTGCTTTGGAGTATCTGAAGTGTGAAAGGTGCTATTAAAACTCCTATTCTCTTTTTTTAGATTTCTGAGCAGTGGATCAAAAATCAGATTTCAAAGCATTTGGAAATGGTAAGCTATATTTTATATCCAATTAGAAACTTGTCTTTGGACAATAGCATTAAAATGTACTTCTTGTTGTCTCCATGAACTGTACAGGAACACTCAGTCATCCAAAAGATCCCAGACTGTTTGTACAGACAGTTCTGAGTAAAAATTAGTCATAAGAAACAGAGTGATGCAAGATGTTTGATTGGAACAGAGAACCCACCAGAATTCAAGCTGGGTTTGGATTTTAGTCTTTTCAACAAACATCTGCCTAAGTCTGTAAAGGTTTATCTGGCCTGAGAACCACACGTCCTGCCCTACACATACCCTTTCCTGACCTGTTTTCTTTGAGATGGGTCTGGGGTCTGACTCCCCTCAGCATCTCTATAGCGTACAGGTTAAGGGATTGACAGGAAAGAATTACTATCCTTTTCAATTCCTACAAGAGGAGACGCTGGGCTGGAAATAGTCCATTCTTTAGGGCATCAGGAGAAGGGAAATATTGGGTGTTCTTCTTGCAGCAGCTTTTACAAATAAAACTTAATTGTTAACCTCTGTTTAAAACAAAAAAAAGGTGTAAAATGGGTTCATGCTTTGAGTATTCAACACTCACTTAAAATTTCCATTTTTTATATCTGTGTTACAGCAGTTTAATAAGAGCTCATCCACAGTGGTAGAAAAACATTGTGATGTTCTGCAGAGTATAATAATTCATTAGAAATCTATACAAGCACTACATTTCTTTCTAGACCTTCCTGGTGTAAATTTATACACTGTTATCTTTCTTGCTCTGCAGCTGAGGTGATATAACCAAGAGAGGGATGTGATTTTTTTCATCCATGCATTCTCTTGGACAGTTATCTTTTCTAGCTCCTAAAGCCCCAATCTTCTAATTTGTTGTTGATTTCAAGGGGTTTCCATGATGATAAAAGAGTTGGCCCACACACAGCAAATGACAGGAGCAGGCTCAGCCTGTCCACAATAGTTGTATACCAGATTGAAACCTCCTGCAGTAACTTACCAAATATATATTTGACTAGGTATAGTTGCTATAGCGAGTGGCACAATTCTCAAACCATTCAGATATCTCCATACCAGCAGCATTTCTCACACATTTGCTGCAAATTTATTCATAAAATGGTCCAGTCTCAAAGACTGGGGTGTTGTTTTCAGATTTTGCAATTTAGGTGAAATCCACAAATATTGGTCAATCCTGGTATTCATAACCTACGCTCACTGTCCCCTTTCATTGGTTAATATATTGCTTTGGAATGTTCATTGTTATGCCTTTAATAATAGCTACCATTGAAATTTAAGAGTAGCAACAAACAGAATTGGGGAGAGCTGAAAACCTCTGCAAAAATTCAATAGATTTTGAAGAAAATATGCTGAATCTATATAAGCTATCTGGGAATTTCTGCTGCCCATGCTCATTGCTGCAATTATAATACCTAGGGCCAAATTTCAAAAGCAGCTTTCCAAAGTGTACTGAGTTTGCAAGTGAAGACCAAGCATTTGTGCATGCAAAATATGAAGGCCTGATTCTGATTTCAGTGGGACTACTTCTGTAATGAGGTCTGGTGCATTGTGAACCAGGGTGCAGAATATCAGGCTTTAGAGCTGAGGTACTCACAATAGGGAACATAATCTGTAAGTGGCTATTTTAACAGACAAATGGGGAATTTCACTTTGGGACGTTCCTTTTAAAAATACGGCCTTATGTACATAACATGACAGGAACAACTGACAATCCAGGTTGTCTTTATCGCAGTGATATTTTAAATACATTTTCCTCATTGAAAATGAAACTTTCTTGTCATTTCAGAGGGCTTTGTTGAATCTGACTGCATACCCTTGCATCTTTGACATGCAAGATAAGGTTGTGGTTTATGAAATTGACCGCCACGTGCTGTTCGAGATATATAACGTACGTATTGCCAAAGTCAATGAGGTTTTTTTTAACAATTTAAAAACCAAAAGAATGTAAAGCTTGTAACACATTGTCTATTCTGTTTTGTAGACAAACTCTGTCCTGCCACAAGGTCCATGGTTTTTCGATATCAGAAGAGCACACCTTGTGGATGACGTGTGGCAGAAGTTAAGGAGCGCAGCACCTAAAAGATTTGAGAAATTCTTGAAAGTAAGAAATCAAGCTTGATTATTTTGTTACCTCTGAGTATATTGCTGTAGAGTACTTTGCCTTTAATATAGCTAATAACCAACAAAGAGATTTTTCCAGCATTCAGCAGGCATTTTAAAATCCAGTTAAAAATGAAGAAGGGAAAAGTATCATGGAAATTACTTAAAAGCAAGTTTCATGTGGGCTAGAATTAACTGCTCGTTCTTGGCATACCTGCAATTAAGCTTTGTTTGATTAAAGCAAGTGGCTAATACAAATACCCAGGGAACGGGTGCGAACCAAGTCTTAGGACTTATCTACACAGTGGGGTAATGCGCACTACAGGGGTGGAGTATTTTATAAAACACAGGAATGTGTTGCGTATTAGTTGGTCTGGGTACTCCCTGGTGGTGCACTTCAACATAGTTATGTTTGAAACGACAGTGTTAAAGTGCACTACAGGAGAACTATTAATGTGCAAAAGCAGGGTCTACAGGGACCAATTAACACACAACACATTTGTGCGCTTTAGAAAGCACAGCCACGTATAAGGTATTACCCCACCACGGAGACAGCCCTTAGCCAACCAGTGCCAGCTAAAACAGGAGCTCCCAACTGGTCAGAAAGAGGCAGCTCTGATGTTGAGACAGAGAATGGTGGTAGCAAAAGTGACTCCTCTGCATGAGCTAGACCGTACATGTATAAATTGTCCTTATGCATCATTGCCACCTTGATGTAAAATGCAAGAGGATAAGGATGAAGGAGCAGAAAATTCTCCCTACGTAACTTTTTAGCTTAGGTTGGAAATGTGCTTCCATTTACAAGGCAATAGCAAATATCTGTCTCCATGTTAAAATTGAAGAGTAACATCTGTGTGCTGGATACCTATCTGGGTAGTGAGATTTATATATGTTCCTGCAAAATGCATCTCTAAGCCTGTGATTCTGGCTGGTCATATATATGAGGACTCAGAGCCATCCCCTGGGTACGATGAATCGGGGCAACCGCTGGAGTCCCCGCAGGAGGCAGTGCAGAGGCGAATGGGGAGGCGAGCAGCAGCTGGGCAGGGGTCAGGGGCCCCCCTACCAGAACCTCCCCCTCACTCCTCTCTGCATTCCTGTCCCCTCCCCACCAGCATCTCCTGCCCACAGGTGAGCCCCACTCCCTCTCACCACCTACCCCAGATCAGATGTTTCATGGCATCAGGAGGTGCTGGGGGGGAGGGGAGAGGAGTGAGGGTGCAGCATACTCGGGGGAGGGGGCAGAACTGGGTGAGGAAGAGGTGGGGCAGAAGGGCAGGGGTGGAGCGGGGGAGGGCCTGGTTGGAGTGCTCCCCCACCACCCCGGGCAGATTGGAAACTCAGCGCGTATGTCCCGGGCCCCGCAGCCCCCTAGGTACAGCCCTGTGGGGACTGGTTAACTCATAGACTTTAGGGTCAGAAGGGATCAATATGATCATCTAGTCTGACCTCCTGCACAAAGCAGGCCACAGAATCTCACCCATTCACTTCTGTAACAAACCCCTAACCTATGTCTGAGTTATTGAAGTCTTCAAATTGTGGTTTGAAAACCTCAAGCTGCAGAGAATCCACCAGCAAGTGACCCGTGCCCCATGCTGCAGAGGAAGGCAAAAAACCTCCGAGGCTCTGCCAACTGCCCGGGGAAAATTCCCTCCCGACCCTAACATAGGCGTATCGCTAAACCCTGACACGTGGGCAAGATCTCACCAGCCAGCACTCAGGATAAGAATTCTCCTGCAGTAACTCAGATCCATCCCATCACAGACCACGGCAATATTACCTGCTGATATCAAAGATTCATTGCCAAAATTAAGGTTATCCCATCATACCATCCCTTCCATAAAACTTATCAAGCTTATCTTGAAGCCAGATAATGTCTTTTGCCCCCACTATCCCCTTGGAAGGCCTGTTCCAGAACTTCACTCCTCTAATGTTAGAACCTTCATCTATTTTCAAGTCAAAACCTTCCTAGTGTCTTAGTTTATAACGTATTGTGTTTGTGTCTACTTTGGTACTATAAAAGCTCCTCAATCTCTCCCATCCTATATTATCCCCTGATTATATTTATAAAGAGCAATCATAGATCCCCGTCAACCTCTTTTTGGTAATTAGACTTAACATCAAGCTCTTTGATCTCTCTTTATAGACGAAGGTTGTTCGTCCTTGATCATTCCTATTAGCACCGCTCGAACCAGTTCCGTATGAATTCATCCTTCTTAAACATTGGGAGACCGAAGCTGCAACCAGTTCAGGATGAGGTCACACCATGGCTGTATATAAACGTATGAGCTAACACCTCCTTACTTTGCCTGGAAATACCTGCTGATGCATCCTAAACTGCATTAGCTTTTTTAACGGCCAGTTCACATTCGTGGGCTCATGTCATTCCTGGTGATCAACCAATACTTCTAGGTCCTTCTCCTCCTCTGTTTTCCTTCCAAACGATGTGTCGCCCATTTAATAAACTATAAATTTTATTATTAATTCCTAAATGCATGACCTTGGCACTTTTCACTATTAATTCATCCATTGGTTAGCTGTCTCTTTAATGGGGTGCGGGAAGGTTATCTCTGCATGGATGGAGTCAGTGATCTGTGGGTCTTGTCTATCACTAACTATTATGACCCTAAGTAAGATGGTGTCACTTGTACAAGCTGACAGAACAAACACAGCAATAAATCAAAGAATACAAGTCTACCAGATTCATTCTTTGCTACCTCCCTGCCCCTCAGGTCTAACTCTGGGAAACAAGAGCTGCCCCCCACCCACCCCCTTTGGATAAAGCACATGATGACAGCAAACCATGATACTGCCCAATCAGGTAGAATATTTATCCCATTTTCACAAGAGTCTGTATTTAACTGGATGGTAGTTTACATACAAGAATTTATATATAAATAAACCAAACTACAGGTAAATATTCTTAAAGACTTAATTACTGAGAAATCAGAAGACAATAATAAGATGCTCTAGGGAGAAGCAACTAGTTATAATCTGGGAGGGCAGACAGTATTTTTGATGTGTTACTTAATGAAGCAAAGCTGTAAGCAGGGCATTCAATGCTGTAAGGCGTGGAATAAACAGCAGAGTGAACCTGCGTGTTCACACTGCTGTGGTAGACACAGGGTGGGAACTGCTGGCAGGGAAGGACTACCACCAAAAGAAAAAAAAATTGGGTAACGAGTTGTTGCATTTGCTGTCTCTCGTGGTGTGAATATGATAACCAGAGCACTCCAGTGCGTACTGCTGGTAATATCAGTTTGGAACACAGAAGCCTATATGACTCTATGATCCTGTAGTGAGATCTATGCAGATCCTGATCCTCGACCCATGGTAGAGCTCCATTAAAGTCCACTACCCTGCAAGGTCAGGACCTTATTCACTCATCTATCCAATTGGTTTTTCATTATAGTTGGTGCCAGACCAACAGAAATGGAAACTGAAGCCTTGTTTGTAACTACAGCAGCTACACAGTCATCTCCCATGCTGTGCCATCTCATCTATAGTATGTGGGAGGCCATCTCCAATAGGGAGAGCAGCAGTTAGTCTCTGTGGCCAAGCCAATTCTTGGCCCCTAGTGCTGGTCATGGAGATGACTTGTGTTGAACAGACATTGGTTTGTCTGGCCACCACTTTCACAAACAAACAGCCATGAAGAGGTGACTTAGCCGTGAAGGAGTACTCTACTGAGCAGTGCTAATACGCGTTTGGAAAACAGAAACCTGTATGACCCTATAATCCTGTAGTGAGATCTAGCAGAAAACAATGGATATTTTACCAGGCCAGATTCTGAGCACTGCTCCCTTTGTACTGCATTTCCCCAGACAGCATAGATCTGGCAAGGGGCTGGGGAAGAGGGTGTGGTTGCTGCATGCCACACTGCTATCCCCAGCTCATAGGGACCTTTGCCACTTGGCACAGGTTCCAGGAGCCCCCCAGCTACTATCCCATGAGTAGCTGGGCCAGCTTTGCGATCCTGGCAGTCATCATAATGCCTATTTCAGTAATGACAAATGTCATCTTCATTCCCCCCTATGATTTAATTAGAGACATTACTTTTCACTTCCCCATCTAAAATTAGACCTAGAGCGTTACAGGCGCATAAATGGATGCCACCTCCAATATGGCTGCATTTCAGTAGTGACTGAAGAGCTCCTGGTACAGAGTCTACAAACAAAAGCACATGTGGATATGAGTTTGATGTATTATATTCTTTATTTCCATAGCACAGTAAGACAAATGCATTCTACTGCAGACATCAGTTCAAACCACCAAGGCAATTACCCAATGACAGTGATGCTCCTTAAAAGAGGCATAGTGAAACTCACCATAACCTATTTAAAATAATTCATCTCAACCAGTGCACAACATTTATTCTTAGCAAAGAGACAACACCTTTGATAGGCTAATAGTGTAGCCTTACAATACACCCATTGGTTTTGACAGGACATACTGACACAGAGGAGGAACAAGAGAAAATGTTATTTAATTATCTCTCTCGGCAGTAATGAGGCCATTGTGCATCAAGGCTTGTGCAGAAAGTTACATTTTCAGGTGTCATTGGGAGATTAATGGAGACCATTGCAATTTGACAGAATATAATATTAGGGTGCCGGTAGGCCACAAGGTTGGCAAGTCTACTTTTGTGATGCTTCCAAGCTTTTGCCGCCTTAGTTGTGTCTAAAAAGTTTAATACCCATCCAGGTCCAAAGGTGAAAGAACACATAAACTGGTATGGTAACAGGAAGAAGCAGACTGTAGAAACACAAGCTCGTTGTGCTGGTGCAGCCCTCTGGGAACTTTTCATCCACACTGGCTGAATAAAACAGGCCAGCTAAGGACAACAGTGGAACAAGTACAGTTAGTGTAGGCAATGACAGGAACATTTTTCCTCCCCAGTTACTGTAGGCGTAGGTTAGTCTTCAGGTTTTGTTTTAAATGATAACAGCTATCTAGGTTTGCTTTGGTTCCTCATCCTGGGCCTTTCTGTCAATCATCCTTGCAGCCTGAGGGATCATATTAGGAATGCCATCAATGATTGGATAGGCGATGCCCAGCTCTTTGTTAATTAGTTCATTGGTGGATGCTTCATACCTGGTCAAAAAAGATTTAAAAAACTGAACAGTAGATACAGAGACCTGGGTTGTTAAATCATTTTTAAGAAAGTGGGGGGAAGAAGGGGGGGGCATGAAAGGCAACTGAAACAAACATCAATAGAAGTATGTAGCTGGAAACTATGGAACTAGTAGAATTATCCTAACGGAAAGTAACCAGGACACATTCTCAGAGCAGGAAATCATGCCTTCAAATAAAGACACCATTTAGAATGAAGGCAGGGTGTGACTCTTCATTACAAAATTTATAACATTTAAATTATGAACATGAAAACTCCCCTTAAGTGCTTGGGCACCCTACAGCAGTGCAGCTGAGAACTAAGATTTTGTGCAGAAAATGCCATTCAACTCTGTTGTACTTCACAATTATGTCCTCAAGGCTATTCACGGGGTACTTTAGGATTGTGTGTCTGCAATGGAGAAGGAGTAAATATAAATTATGGCAAACTGTAGCTTCCACAGAGCCCGTGTGCTTGTCATGAACCCTAGAAGTTACATTCAGTTCCCACCTTTTGCTGTATTTCAGTTAATTCTAGTAGATATAAATAGCATGCCCATAGAGGGAAATAGGTAAAAATGGAGAGAGCGCGTGAATGGGTGTGACACACACACCCTTCCATTGTAACTCGCTTCCCTCCCCCATGCAGATATACAGTTCAGTTAATGAATAGCTGCAGAAAATTGGAAGTGAGGGACCTGCCAAGATTTACTCCTCGGATGGTGCAGGTGCTCATTCAGATGAACTTCATGGCAGATTTAAAGACCAGCTCCTTTTGTGATTAAAGGCTGTTGCTGTGTTTTTCAACAGGACAGTGACATTTCACTCACACTTTGAAATCAGGCAATTGTCACTGTTCCTTAAAATCTTATCTCTAAAGAAGGGGGGGCACTTAGCTGAACACTAGAAGTTCGGGGGAGGGGGTGTTTGGGGGGAGGGGGAGGAGAGACTATTCCCACAGGCAGGAATTCCTGGGCAAGGCTCCCTGGCTGGCATCATGCAGCAGGTCAGACTAGATGAGCATAAGAGTCCCCTAAACTCTCTGAATCCCAGAGGAGCGGAAGGAGGCTGGTCTCACCTCAGTGGTTTCTTGGATAGCGGGCAGACCAGGAACTCGAGCAGAGCCGGGTCAAACGCCTTGGGCTGCTCCTGGTCCTTCTGCCTGTCCGAGAAGCGTCTCGGGGCTGCACCCGGGAATGGGCTGTTAGCAGCAGCTGCAGCGCCTGCTCCCAAAGGCTGGGGCTGCCTGCACAGCAGCACAGAGGCGAGGATCCTGCTCACATACCGTCCTCGCATGGTCCTGCTCAGCCACCGCCGGGCCTGCTGCTGCAGCTGTGTGCTGACTCACAGGGCTAGCCTCCTCCCCTCTGCAACTGGTTCCTTCCTGCGCTGCACGCAGAGTCCCTGTGCAGCCTGGCTGCTTGCACTTTAGTTCCTAGGAATCAGCCAATGCTGCATTGCTCTGAGCTGTCCCAGCCATACCCCTGACTCCCCCTTGCTTTTCTTGAACTGTGTTATTTATAGCAAGTGCTCTTTCCTTGATAGCAATTCATCTTTCCTTTCAGCCCACGGTAGATGTATTCAGTTATCACTTTCACTTGGCTCACCACACTGTCAGCTAATTAAGCTATTTCGCCTATGGCTCGGAAGGCAGAAACTTTGTGGTTTCTATTTTTTAAACACTTGGAGTCTGTCAGATACTATGGTAGAGGTACTACATCAATACAATAATAGATTAATGGATCAACAGCTGTAGTAATTTAATCTCATTCTATAACAACGAGGACTATAAATCTGTTAGTCTTTAACGCGCCACCGGACTCGTCATTGTTTTTGTGGATACAGCCTAAAACAGCTACCCCCTGGTATTTAATCTCATTCTAAGCATTTCCCTTAGCAGTTCAGCATGTCTAAAAGCTGAGGCTACAGCTATTTGTGCACCTATAGGAAAAGTTAAGCTCCCCTAGAGCTGACAAATTGTACTCACGTGGAGGGGTTAGGGATACTCCCTTGTTGGGAGTTAATTTTTAGTCTATTTTTATTTTTAAACTCACTGTGATGAGGAAAGAATTTGTTGAGTTGATTTCAGTGGAACATTGGAATTTCTTTTGAAATCTCACTTGTTCAACATATTCCAGCTTGACTGCTCTAAACCTTTGTTTTCAGAGATTTATAACTTGCTCAGGAAAAAATGGTCCCAGTGGGAAACTGGAAAAAGAGAATCTAGGGTGTTTTAAACTCAATTAAAAAATGAAAGAGAGAAAAACAAACAAAAACACCAAATACTTAGTGCCTAATGTCATTCAATATAGTAAAAATAATAAGACAAAAAAAATTACATTTTGGCAAGTGAGCTTCCCCGTAGCCCGTATTTTGACCTGAATACTTGCCGACATATAGAAAAAATCTAAACTCCCCTGTGTCAGCAAATGCCCGAGACAGAGCAGCACTTGCTTTGATGTTTGATGTCACACAGCTGCCAGAAGAGGGCACTCTACAAAACATTTCAGTAATAGTATAAAGGTAATTGAAGCACATGGACGCGACATGTGCTTTGAAATGTGGAGAGGGCCAGTGGATTTTGTAAATGCTATTTACTGCTGCTATGATACAACAGGGATGGAGCAGCAAAACACAACTGGGAGGTGAAGTGGAGGAGCAAAGAGGGGGAAGGGAACACGGGGGAGGGGGATTGGAGGAATAGAGAAGTATATTGGAGAAGTAGTAAAATGCATTGGGGAACAGAATGAAAGAACACTTCAAAGAAAGCACAAAGCAAGAGAAGATGAGAGAGAGAGAGTTTCTCAGGCATGAGAGAGCACAGAATAATGGAAGTGGGAGCCTAAATTTATTACAGATGTTCCTGGGGACATTTCCTTGGCTTCTTTTACATTTTACAAGTTGTTGCCCATGTGACTGCTATACATGCTCTAATTTTTTTCATAAGAATGTCTAACGCTCATTTTAAATTAACAAAGTAGTACATTTATTTACACAACAGTCA
This sequence comes from Chelonoidis abingdonii, assembly GCF_003597395.2. Taxonomy (NCBI): domain Eukaryota; kingdom Metazoa; phylum Chordata; order Testudines; family Testudinidae; genus Chelonoidis; species Chelonoidis abingdonii. The sequence goes on from NC_133773.1 coordinate 21,733,333, forward strand.
GGCTTAGCTGTTCAGGCAACTCCTAGCTCGTAGTTATCCCTATCCAGGGGGTCTGAGATTATCAGAAGCCATGACCCAAAAGATCACGTAATTTATTATTATCGTTCGACTGGCAGGAAGGAATTACAGCTTTATACAGCAATCCACATTCGCGGCGTATAAAGTTTTCTGAGAACTGATATACAAATGATGCAGAACAGTAAATACATATCATTTATTTTAATGGCATTGTGTGTGAATATGTGTGTTATATATAACAAATAGGGTTTTTTTTTAATGCAGGTATGGCTAATATTTAATTCATAGCATTAAAATTAGGTAGTACTAACTGATTTCCACTAGATGGTGCTATGCTGCTTATAAAATAAGGTCTAAGCTCAAGCTTCTCTGCTTTCCAATGTTATAAAACTACCAGTAGTGTTTTCTGTAAGTGAATGTATTGTTCTTGAAAGGGGCAAATTTGCACCATGACTTTATGCACAGTGCCTGCTGTGTGAATAAGCAGGAGACAACTATTTCCAAAGCTAAGTGAGTGTAGAACATTATCAAGTCACAGTGATAGCCTTTTCCACCCACTTGGCCCTGATGTAAATAACTGCACAGGTTGCAGACCAACAGTGATATAGATCCTACAGGTGAAATCCTGTCCCCGTTGAAGTCAATGGGAGTGTGGGGTCAGGATTTCACCCCTCGTGCATACTAACATTCAGGTGTGGCTTATCCTCATTAAAGTGAGTGTCAAGAGCTATCTGTCTGGCATCTTTCAACAGCACTAAGAGCAAATATTGGTGAAGCAAAGTAACCTGTGAAAACTGGGCAGGGGAGGAATTAGAGGTTTGGATTTAAGGATAAGGATCTAATTTGTCAGATTATGATACCAGTACTGCCAACTTCAAGCATTCAAGAAAATCACGAGTCAGGCCCCCAAAATTGTTATTGCTAGCACAAGACTCACAAATTTATGACCGTTGACAACACTGTGGTGTCGCTTATACCTTTTCCGTCTTCTATCTCCTGTCCATTGTAACAGACGATGATCATTCAAGGGTAAACACACTGAGCGTTTCATGCTGAACAGCCGCTGCAGTTATAGGTATTCAATTTGTTATTGCCGCTTGTGGAAACAAGGGCCCCAATCCTGCAATTTCATATGCATTGACAGTCCCTTGCACCTGCATGAAGCTCACTGCAGCTTTCAGGGACCAAGTAACTGCCTAGTGCTGGGAGGAGTTGTGCAAATGATCATTTCAGTGTGGACACAAGAGCAGTGATTTTGTTGGGGTCTTTTGGGGCTATTCAGGTGCAGTTCGTTGGAGAACAAGGTATTGATGATGGAGGGTTGTCCCAGGAGTTCTTCACTATCGTTACAAGGAAACTGTGTTGTCCAGAAGCACGGATATTCAGACGTTTTGAGGACTCCAAGCTGATTTGGTTCCCCTCCCAGGTGAGTTATTAAGATAATACTATTTTTTTTAACCTCACTTTCAAAATAAAAGTCTCCTAGCTGGTATTTCCCCATATGACTGTCACCCCCCTTCACGTTTTTATGAAGTGGGTCACCCTCTGGGTCATGTCTTCTGTGAGAAACAGAAATGCTGCAGGTCTCCCTGTGGACAGTGCTTGAGCAAGCTCAGCCTCCATTAGGGGAAATCCCACCAACAACCAGATTCTCAGTTAAAGGAGTTTCCAGTTCATATTTTGGGCTGCGGAAATGCTTGCTCCTTTAAATAACAGGCATAGGGTTCTGTATGGATGCAGTTACTTCTTTATGCTTAGAACATGTTCACTGCATTCAGGAGTGTGATTGTAGGACATGTAGACAAACATGAGCTTCTTTTGAAGCTAGGTCGAGTAACAATCACAGTGAAGCTACAGTGGCACGGACTAGCCCTGTCTGCTCAGGACCCTGGGCATATACTTGAGTGAGCGTCATCTGCAGCTTCACTGCTATTGATACTCAAGCTAGCTTTGGTCTAGTGAGATCAAAGTTAGCTCAGGTGTATCGACATATGCTGTAATCACACCTCCCAGCTGCAGGTTATGAGCTATGAGAGGAACTCAGCAGCAGAATGATGAATACAATTCACAGATCCAGATGCCCAGTCCCCTGCCTCTAGCCACTAGCCACACTCCCTCCCCCCTATAATAAAAAGTCAGTAATAAGGGATTTGTTTTGTTTTTCAAACACACAAACTAGATACCTGGAAGCGAAGACACCTTTTTCCTGATTGGCACTCTCTTTGGAATGGCACTGTATAACATGAAGATCGCTCCCTTTCATTTCCCTCTAGCTCTGTACAAAAAGTTGCTGGATATTCCACCCACTCTAGAAGACTTAAAAGAGCTGTCTCCTACAGAAGGGAGGTATGATGAAACAATTTCCCAAGCTTTGTGCCATGAAATAAAAGTGCGGGGGGAGTCTCCCACTAAAAACAGCTAAATGCAGTTATTCAAGTACATGCCTTCTTTTGATATGATAATTCTAGGACATGGACATGCTCCAGAGATGAGACACTCAGGGTACATCTGCCCTGCAAGTGGATTGCTTCCTCTGTCGACTGATCACGTCCATATTGGGGACACCATCATCGACAGGGTGAGCAATGCACTGTGGGTATGTATCTCACAGTACAGTGTTATGGGAAGGACGAGCGCTGGTCGCTGGGCATCTTGGGATTCTCTCCAAGTTCTCCCACAGCCCCCTCAGCTGCCGGGAGCAGCATCACGAGCAGCTCTGTCAGGTCTCCGTGCAGTCTGTCCCCCTCCCACTGCAGCAGCAGTCTGCCTGCTGCTGTGTTCATAGTGCAGGGCAAACGGGAGCATTCCAATGATTTGCTCTTTGTTCCCCAAATAAGCAGCACACAGATACTTCCTGGAGCTTTGAAAGGGGAGGGGCGCATGCCTGCAGGGCAGCAGAGATCAAAACACTGGGCAGAGCAATCAAGGCAAGCATTGTGGGATACTGCCTGAAGCCAGTTCTGTTGACAAAACAAGCAGCAGTGTCTACACTGTCTCTGTCGACAATAAAGGGAAGGGAAAAGACAAAAGTTTCTCCTAGGGGTGGAAGTGTTTTGTTGCCAAAACTGGGTTTTTTCATGACAAAAATCCCATTGTAGTGTGTACGCTCTTGTTGTTTTGTTGCCAAATGGCAGTTTTGGGTGACAAAACTTGCCATTGTAGGCAAGCCCTAAGACTGTTGTTGGCTATAATTTAGACCTGGCTGAAACAAAGATGCATCTCATCTAATAGTCCCCTGATTGGCGGGTTATATATTTCTGTTGTGATTCCATTTTAACCAACTTAAATGTTTAGTATAACAGAAGTATTTCTCTATGCTGTGATCATGTCAGATCTGAGAAACTAAGCTTTGGCTTCAGAGTAGCAGCCTTGTTAGTCTGTATCCGCAAAAAAAACAGGAGTACTTGTGGTACCTTAGAGACTAACACATTTATTTCAGCATGAGCTTTCATGGGCTACAGCTCATTTCTTTGGATGCATAAAATGGAACACACAGATAGGAGATATTTATACATACAGAGAACATGAAAAGGTGGAAGTATGCATACCAACAGGAAGAGTCCAATCGAGATGAGCTATCAGCAGCAGGAGAAAAAAAACCTTTTAAGTGATAACTGAGATGACCCATAGAAGATGGGAGGACAATTTAACATAGGGAAATAGATTCAATTAGTGTAATGACCCAACCATTCCCAGTCTCTGTTTAAACCTAAGTTAATTGTATCTAATTTGCATATTAATTCAAGTTCAGCAGTCTCTCTTTGGAGTCTGTTTTTGAAGTTTTTTTGTTGCAAAATTGCCACCTTCAAGTCTGTCACTGAGTGGTTAGAGAGGTTGAAGTGTTCTCCCACTGATTTTTGAATGTTATGATTCCTGATGTCAGATTTGTGTCTCTTTATTCTTTTGTGCAGAGACTGTCCAGTTTGGCCAATGTACATGGCAGAGGGGCATTGCTGGCACATGATGGCATATATCACGTTGGTAGATGTGCAGGTGAACGAGCCCCTGATGGCGTGGCTGATGTGATTAGGTCCTATGATGGTGTCACTTGAATCGATATGTGGACAGAGCTGGCATCGGGCTTTGTTGCAAGGATAGGTTCCTGGGTTAGTGTTTATGTTGTATGGTGTGCGGTTGCTGGTGAGTATTTGCTTCAGGTTGGGAGGCTGTCTGTAAACGAGGACTAGCCTGTTTCCCAAGATCTGTGAGAGTGAGGGATCATCTTTCAGGATAGGTTGTAGATCTTTGATGATGCGCTGGAGAGGTTTAGTTGGGGGCTGTAGGTGATGGTTAGTGGCGTTCTGTTATTTTTTTTGTTGGGCCTGTCCTGTAGTAGGTGGCTTCTGGGTACTCTTCTGGCTCTGTCAATCTGTTTTTTCACTTCAGCAGGTGGGTATTGTAGTTTTAAGAATGCTTTGGTTGCATTAGGTTTTGAATAAGAGATTTCAGCTATGTACAGCAGGAAATGGTGGTGGTGATACAGTAAATAGCATTCTTCTCGTCAATTCAATTTTGAACCGATGTCCTGTCATCATAGATGGGGATACTGTGGTGCTTGTTCTAGCTGAGAAGTAAGAGACCAGGATCACAAAGATTGCATGGCAATTTATTTTGTTTGTTTTTTAATAGCATCTCTATTAACTCCAGTGTCTTGGACAAGTTCCAGCTTGATTACTTGCATTCTGCCTACCCAACCTCCTCCCCCTGCTGGTTCACTTCTGATTTCACTAACGTGCACAGCACTTATCACCATGGCAACTAGGTGCTTCACACAAAAATTAAAAAAACAAAGCATGAATGACATCAGTGAACCAGATTACTAAAAAAATCTCCACTTCCTGTCTTAAATTGCTGTGTGGTGCTGCTCTGCACTACAAAATAGTTCTTCTCTACCATCCCCCTGGTCCATGATGGAATTCTCTTTACTCAGTAAACATAGCAGCCACAGGCCTTGATTCTGCACCCACTTACACGTGTGAATAACCGTCAGTGGGACTATTCATGTGTGTGAGGTTATTCGCATACGTAACTGTAGGATGGAGGTCCGAGGTCCCAGCCCTACAATCACCTGGGTGCAAGCTGACGCATACTTCTGCATGGAATTCCTTTAAAGTTGGGGGGGCTCTGCTCAGGCCACATGAAGCTAATTGCTGGATCAGGCCTGAAGTTTATAGACCAGTTGTAGATCAATTTGTGGGTCATTTGGAATGAATGGTGCTAGATAAGGTGTAAGACATAAAATATGTGTATATGTACGGAATTAGAAAATATTTTGCTAACTTGCACTAACAAAATTATTTAGAGTCTGTTTCCGTATTGCTGCTTGTCTGACAGGAATCTTCAAGAAATCCTGGATGAAGACTATGCTGACATCCTTGAGAACATGATGATCGATTTCACAGTAAGCCATTATCATCCTACTTACGGGCCCAGGTCTGCAAACACTTATACACAGAGTAACTTGGTTCATGAGTGGTCCCGCTGAAATCAACACAACTGATCATATAAATTAAGTCCTCACCTTGATAAGTGTTTGCAGTATCAGGCTCTGTGGAAAGAATACAAATGGGCGTGTGTAGCCAGCATTCTGTTTTTTACTTTGCCTTTGACTGTTGTAGATAATGAAGGAACAAGGAGAATCTATAGTTTCCATCGAACTTAAAGAAAATGGTGCAGACATTCCAGTCACAAAGCATAACAGGTAGTTCTCTCTCTCTCTCTCTCTCTCATACACACACACTTTTCTTTAAGCATCTCGTGTTTTAGTTTCTGTCTTGGAAGAGGTATAGATTTATATATATATTGGTTTTAAACTGTAAGATTTTTTTCATGAGCGAAATGTTTGTTACATAGGACAGAACGATAGTTGGAAGTAAAAGTCCTTACAGTGTATCAGGGATAACCTCAACACAAGGGTAACTGGGAGATGATAGTCTTTGGTCTGTGTTATGCAGAAGATCAGAAATGGTCCCGACTGGGCTTAAAATCTCTGAATCTGAAACCTTATTTAAGCCCTATATATAATATTTTAAATGGGTAGATGGTCTAGAGCTACCATTCCAGGGAATTATTCCTATCACAAATAAAAAGAAGACTCAAACTGAGTTAAACGTGTGTAAATCCAGAATAATTCTGTTGACTTCAATGGGAGTTACTCTGGATTTATACCACTGTAAAACAGCAGAATATGGACCAAGGATCTGTGTTCATAAATGTGCAAAGAGCACAAAATAAAGAATACCTACCATGGCTTACTCTGGGGCCCTTGGCTACTACTAGAATATAAATAATTAATAAGAATTACCTTATAATGTATAAAAATAGCATGGAAAATGCATTCATGGGGGTAACTGAATTGACAGTCATTTATCGTGGCCATTATTGTTTGTTTATGTACACAAGTAATCCTACTGAACTCAGTGGGATGGCTACACATGTGCACAAAGTTTCTTGCATGTGTTGGATTAAGGCCACATTCAGGAATGAACTATTGCAGATTTCCCCTTTAAAATCTCACTCTGTTTTACTAAAAGCAAGAAATCAATAGCATTCGGTTGATATTTCTGCAGGAAAGAATACGTCGATGCATACGTGAATTATGTGTTCAATGAATCGGTAAAGAAGCCGTTTGAGGATTTCAGGAGTGGGTTTTTAAGAGGCTGTCCAGCTAAAAAGTGGAAGCTCTTCCTTCCTATCGAGTTCCTGACTGTTTTCCGTGGACATACAAAATATGACTGGAAGCTGCTGGAAGAGGTAATGCAGTCCAGCAGAGCATGCGCCTGCTTTACTTGCTGAATATAGGTTCTCTGTCTTTGTTCTTTTGTTGAGTACAAACCTCATGAATGAGGTTCAGAGGCCTGGTAAGAGATGAGGGGTTTTTCATTTAGGGCAGTGGTCCCCAACCTTTTTGTCTGGTGGGCACCAGATGAAGGACCATGGTGGCGGTGGAGCATCCGCCGAAATGTCACCGAATTTCTGCGGCATTTCGGCGGCGATGCCTCTTGATGATGTCGCTTGTCGGCGGCAAGCGGCGTCATCAAGAGGTGTCGCCGCTGAAATGCCGCAGAAATTTGGTGGCATTTTGGCGGATGCTCCACCACTGGCCAGGACGCAGGCGCATTTTGGGGACCTCTGACTTAGGGTGACCAGATGTCCCGATTTTATAGGGACAGTCCTGATTTTTTGGGTCTTTTTCTTATATAGGGGTCTATTACCCCCCACCCCCATCCTGATTTTTCATACTTGCTGTCTGGTCATTCTATTTTCACTTTGGTTCACACCAGTGCCCCAATGTATTGTTCCTAGTGGCTACTAGTCATTTTGGGACTAAACAGGTTGATGATACTCCTTTAAATTCTTTTGGGTTGTGCTGTTATCCTATTTTTAGTGCTCTGTAGCCAAAGAAACATGATCTGGAGGTCCATGCTGCAGCATACAGCACCAAGCATGCTTTGGGCACTCAAAGTAAGACAGTAGAAGAGTGGTGCCTCTGCTGACTATGTGTATGTACAGCACCTAGAAAATTGGGCCCCAGTCATGGCAGGGGTCTCTAGGCATTACTGTCATACAAATACTAATAACAATTTTCAGAGCTGCACCTGTTACACTCTTGTTGGAAATTTGCCCCATATGAAAGAGGCCCCTTTGGTTTTCCTGGTACCACTTCTTAAGATTTAAAAAAAACACACACACAAGAGAAGAATTAGAGATGGGCATAAAGCAATACCTCAGATCTGACCTGAGTCCTTCCCTCCGACCAACTTCAAGCTGCAAAGTGGTCATGTTAGAAATCCATACCCAGATCTGGATCTGAAATGTACTACACTCCCCTTTCTAGAGCTGGTTGAGGCAGACCCTCGCTTAGAATGCCCTGAACTTCTGTGGAAGAGAGAGTGGAAGTGCTGTGCGAAGAGATGCCCCAAAATGGAATCCATCATAGCAAATAAGTCCATTATGGCAATATTAAAATGTAAGACAAACATTTGGTACAGTTTTTCCATTCTATCTTAAAATAAGTATTTAAACAGCTGGGATTACAGGAATCGAATCTTGGAATCGCCTTGTGTCTCCAGAAGAAAGGATTAGAGCCTTTTATCTTTCTTATGAGCCAAAGCCTGAGTCATTCAGGACCAAGTTTTCCCTCAGTTCTACCCGTGTAAGTCAGCCCAATGGCCTAAATTCATCTAGTTCTCTGTTACCCTGCACCTTATATAGTCATTTATACCCATGCTAAGTAGGTGTAAACACTTTCATTGTGATTTGGTGGCACTGTGCCTGGCACCCCATGAAGTACAACCTGGGGGCAATCAGGAAGTAGACCCACTGGAGTTACAAAAAGTGGAAACTAGGTCAAATTACAAAGGATGAAAATAAAAACCCAACACCACAAAAATATAAGGAGAAAATTATAAAGACCAAGGCAAAAAATGAGATTAAACTAGCTTGGGACAGAGAGAGAACAAGAAGAAAGCATTTTACAAGTATATGAGAAGCAAGAGGAAGACCAAGAACAGGCGCATTATTCAACAAGAAGGGAAAGACCGAAATGTTAAATGCTTTTTTTGTTTCAATTTTCACCAAAAAAGTTAGCCACGATTGGATGACTAGCATAGTGAACATCAGTGTAAATGGGGTAGGATCTAAGGCTAACAGAGAAAAAGAACAAATTAAAAATTACTTAGACAAGTTAGATGGTTTCTGGTTGGTAGGGCCTGATGAAATACATGCTATGTTACTTAAACTGGCTGAGGAGATCTGAGACATTAGCAACTGTCTTGGAGAGCTTGTGGAGGATGAGAGAGATCTCAGAGGACTGGAAAAAGGCAAATATAGTACCCATTTATACAAAGGGGAATAAGGACAACCCAGGGAATTATAAACCAGTCATCTTAACTTTGGTACCAGGAAAGATAATGGAGCAAATAATCTATTTGTAAGCACCTAAAACAAAATAAAGGTGATAAGTAACAGTCAACATGGATTTATCAGGTATGAATGATGTCAAACCAACCTAATATCCTTCTTTGAAATGGTAACAAGCCTTGTGGCTGGGGAGAAGCAGCAGATGCAACATATCTCAACTTTAATAAGTCCTCTGATATTCTCTCACATGACTCTATAAACAAACTAGAGAAATATAGCCTAGACAAATCTATTATAAGGTGGTTGCACAACTGGTTGGAAAAGAGTACATGGAGAATAATTATCAGTGGTTCACAATTAAGCTACAAAGGTATATTGAGTGGGGTCCAGCAGGATCTCTCCTGGATCTGGTTCTAATCAATATCTTCATAAATGATTTGGATAATGGCATAGAGCAGCGGTTCTCAACAGGAGGGCGGTGGACCCTGTGGTTAAAACCCAGAGCCCAAGCCACAGCACCTACCACGGGGTTGAAGCCCTGATCCCTGTCTCCGCCCCTGCCCTGCGCAGGGCTGAAGGTGGGAGCAGCAGGGCTGAATGCTAGAGCCCCAATCCCTGGTACTCCCCATGGGGCCGAAGCCCTGAGCCCGTGGGTAGAGTTGGGCGGGCGCAGCAGGGGACACAGGTTGGTGGCGGCAGCTGCTGCTCTGGCTGGTGCCATTGCACAGGTAGCCAAGGCGTTCCCTTGTCTCCTGCTGCTGCAAGAGGTTGAAGCTTCTCCTCAGTTCCCAGTCCCCTTTGCTCACGCAGCCGGTAAGAGCCGTCTGGGCTGGGGGACCTGGCTCCGTGGCTGACAGAGCCCACGGGGAGCAGCTACCACAGGGGAAGCCCTCCTGGCACACAGCCGCTAGCTACACCCTCCCTGCACCCTGAGCTATCCCCCTGTCCGCACACAGCCCCGAGCTACTCCCGTCCGCACACAGCCCTGAGCTATACCTCCCTGCACCCTGAGCTACGCCACTATCCACACACAGCCCTGAGCTATCCCCTGTCCGCACACAGCCCCTAGCTACACCTCCCTGTACCCAGAGCTACTTCCTGTCCACACACAGCCCTAAGCTACCCCATCTGCACAGAGCCCCTAGCTATACCTCCCTGCACCCTGAGCTACCCCCCAACCCCTAGCTACCTCTCTGCACCTTGAGCTACCCCAGTCCACACACAGCCACTAGCTACCCCCTGCCTGCACCCTGAGCTACCTACTAATACATCCCAGAATGATGATCAATTTTTTGCAACAGTGGTACACTGTTGAGTCATTGAGTTTCATCCTGAGCTACCTCCCTGCCCGCACACAACCCCAGCTACCCCTCTCCCTGCACCCTGTGCTACCCCCTGTCCACACATAGCCCCTAGCTACCCCCTCCCTGCACTCAGCTATTTTCAAACTTTTTGACCTGAGCACCCACTTTTGAGTTATAATTTTTGCTTGCACACCCACCCCCTCCCCCCCTGAACCCAGACAGGCAGGTAGCACTGCTGAGGTGAGTCAGGTGGTGGAGGTGGCACTCCCTTCCTGGACCCCACCATGGGGAGCTGTCTCAACCCCCACTGGCCCCAGCCCACCCAAAATAGAAGACAAACTACATTTATGCCTGAGCCCCACAGTCCAGAGCCCCAAGTCCTTCCCTCCCCCAGTTGGGCCCTGGAGTTTTTGTAGCATGTTGTGGGGGCTTAGAGAGAACACTTATGAAGTTTGTGCATGATGTCAACTGGGGAGGAGTTGCAAGCACTTTGGAAAACAGGATTAGAATGCAACATGATCTTTTGGAGAAATCTGAAATAAATAGGATGAAACTCAGTGAGTCAACAGCGTACCATTGTTGCAAAAAAGTGATCATCATTCTGGGATGTATTAGTAGGAGTGTTGTAAGCACACCATGAGAAGCACTGAGAAGGCCTCAACTGGAGTATTTTGTCCAGTTCTGCGTAGTGGGCACCACACTTCAGTAAGGATGTGGACAAATTGGAGAAAGTCCAGAGGAGAGCAACAAAATGACCTCTGAGGGAAGACTGAAAAAATTGGGTTTGTTTAGTCTGGAGACGAGAAGATTAATGGGGGACATAACAGTCTTCAAGTATGTAAAAGGTTGTTACAAAGAGGAGGGTAATAAATTGTTTTTCTTAGCCACAGAGGACAGGACAAGAAGTAATGGGCTTAAACTGCAGCAGGGGAAAATTAAGTTAGCCGTTAGGAAAAACTTCCTGTCAGGATAGTTAAGCACTGTAACAAATTACCTAGGCAGGCTGTGTAATGTCCATTATTGAAGGATTTTAACAACAGGTTAGACAAATACCTGTCAAGAATGGTTTAGGTAATACTTACCAAGGTGTCTTCCAGTCTAGATTAACTGGGCAGGGCTGTTTTTATTCTCTTTGACAGAATACAAAGTACAAAGATTACAAAAAGTCTGATCAAACCATCAAGAATTTTTGGACTGTGTTTCATGAACTCCCAGAAGAAAAGAAGAAGAATTTTCTTGGTAATAAAACAGGCACTTTAAATAATGCACTAAATATTATTCCACCTAAGGCTAATATATAGCCAGTGGAGGTTATGGGTCATGAATCAGCATGCAGCTGAGGCATGAGGTATTTGTTTAGCTTCACAGCAATTACCTCATGAGAGTATTTGACTAAATGGAAGAATATCTATTTCTCAATTCTTCATCAGTGTAACCCCATTGACTTCAATGGGATATAAATGAAAGAATGTGACACTGGATACTAGTAGAATAATGAGCTACAACCACAGCAAGAAATCAGGTAGTTCTGCTGGAAATATTTTAGAAGTCTTTGTTAGTGGTTAGAGCAGAGGACTAGGAGTCAAGACTTCCCCCCCCAGCTCCCTCTTTGATTGGATTAACTGATTTCTTAGTACAGCGGGGGTGCAGATTTCTGTTAAAATATTTTTTCCAACAGAAAATGCCATTTTTCCAGGCAAAACTTATTTTTTGCTGATACTCTTTGATTTTCCAGGAAAATCTAAACAAAATGTTTTGGCTCAGGTAGATCAAATTGAACATTTTGATGTTTTTAAATGAATCAAAAGGTTTTGTTTCAGGTCAGTTCAGCATGAATCTCTGCTCAACTGAGCAGCTCTAGAGCATTATGGAATATGTAGTTCAGTTGCCCCATGCCCCCATTTTCTTTTTTGGGCAACTACTTCCTGGCTGGACTCCATTTCCCATGATGCACCATAATGGGTCAATGAGTGGGGAGACTGTGATGCATCATGGGAGATGCAGTCCAGCCAGGGAACCCCGTCCATAGAGGAGAATGGGGGTATTATGCACCAGCACTACAACTCCCATGAGGTGTTGTGACAGCTCGGGAAGGCCCCAGATTAATGTTGAACCAAGTCAAAATTGAACCTTTTACTTTGGTTCACCAAACCAAAATGAAATGTTTCAAATTTGAGAGTGCTGAAACATTTAATTTTGATTGAAAATGTTGAACAAAATGTGTAACTGAAATGTTTATGAATTTTCCACCCATGAAAAAAATTGAAATTTGGACTTATTTTCCTGATTTGGGATGACAACAAATGTCAAAATATCAGAAATTCCCCACAGGACAGAAATTCTACTAGATCTACTAATTAATCTCTCTCTCCAAGGTATTTCAAGACATCTATCACCACAGTACCTTAGTGCAGGATAACCATAGATAGCAATTCCTATGTGTCTTTTTGTATTTAATTTTATAAATGTTGAGGTGAAGTTGTGGCACAGCTCAGAAGGAGGGGGCACAAAAGAGATGGCTTGGTCAGGGACTAAGAAGAGTCCTTAATTATGTGAGTGGTCCTTACTGACACAAGTAGTCCCTGCTTTATCCAAGAAGGTTGCTGGATCAGGTTTGTAGTTTTTAAACACAGAAAGCCTAGCCTAGCGTTTCTAACTTAAAATATCTTTTTGATTAAAAAAGAAAAGAAGAGATCATGCTCATTATAAGTCAGCAAGTAAAAGGATTCAAAATACTCAAGTACGCTAAGTGCAAAACAAAAAACACAGAATAGCTTATACAATTACCTGTATATTTACTTTGTTATTCTCTGCCCCCAACCCCACTCTCCAATAATATTATCTTAATATGTTTTCTGTCTATATCTTGTTGACTTTTTTTTTTCCTCCCCTCAGCTTTTCTGACAGGAACGGATCGAATCCCTGCCGAAGGCATGAGACATTTTCAATTCACTATTGCAGACTTTAAAAAAGAAAACCCAGACCTTTTCCATCCTATTGCCAATACCTGCTATCACATCTTGGTGCTCCCGAGATACAGCAATGAAGAGATCCTTCAGGAAAAGTTCCTGAATGCCTTAGAGTTTTATGAAAAATTTAGTCTATCATAAATTGTGGCCAAGAAACAATTTAAAAAACATTTTTCATGTCTTACTTGCAATAGTCTTCTATTGTTAGCTCTTGTGGGAGGAGAAGCCACCAAATCCTGTTTTTTATTTATACTGCACCTTAAAAACATTCAGATTCATTCATCCATTGGGATTGCACTTTAACAAAGGAGGCGATTCTCAGGCCTGCAAAGTACCTAACATTGTAGAACAGGTTTGTAAAAAGACACTGAACTAAATAGCCAAATGCAACATTGACTAAACAAAAATGTTTTATTGTTATTGGTTAAATTACTTTTTTCCCTGCATAATCTCTTACAATGGTTATAAAATATGTGTGTGTGTGTGTGTAATATATATATATACTGAGTGTGTGTGTATATATATATATATATATATATATATATATATATGTGTGTGTGTGTGTATAGAGAGAGAGATTGATTTTGTGATATGACAGGTGTATATATACTGCATAGGAATTTCAAAGGTACCTATTGGAGTTAAATGCACAGTTCTCCTGGAATTTCGTTTGGATTTGGGTTCAGCAAAAAAGAGGTTAATCAGATGCTGGTAGGAGGGGTTGGTAAAGACAGTGATGACTAACTCTACAGTGTTCTTATTGGGCCTGATTACTCGGCAAAATAAGTCACTATCTTTGCCAGTTGCAGAAGCCTGAATTGTGTTCACATGGTGACCTCAAGAAGCAAGTCAACAACTATATTATTAACAAATAAGAATTAACACTTCTCCTATAGGTTTCCCAATGCATCCTGTCTTAACTGTGTCTTTTTTTGTTAGGCCTGTAAGGTCTTTGGGGCAGAGATTCTCCATACTTTGTATCTTGTATAGAACCAAGCATGCTGTCAATGCATTCTTAGTAGTAGTCATGCCAAGGGGAGAGGAGGATGAAATTTCCACTGATCAGATATACTAGTGATGAGTTCTCTAGCCTTACCCACTACCTAAGGGGGCTTGAACCTGCAAATTCATACTTAACTGAGCAGTCCATACTCTGACAACCACTGCCTTTGACTCCCCTAAGTAAGAGTTTTCAGGATCAGGACCTAACATGGCAAATATTTTATATTCTGTCAGTCATTTCCAGGCTTCGCTAAAAGCTGTATTTTTAAAACATTAATGCAAGGGCCTTGCATTCCCAACAAGCTGTAAACTTATTATTTTACTGTAAGTAGCTTTTTAAAGAGGGTATGTGGTGTCCTAAGCAAATAGATTTCATTTTCAAAAGCATGATGTTTTTTTAAATAAATGTCTCTGCTACCGTAAGTTAAACTCTTAGGATCCAACTCCATGTGAGTGGATCTATGCAGGCTTCCTGGTGGGCCCTGGGAGATGCCTGTACTTTGTACAGTTAAGGCCCAACACTGATAACATTATGCAGGGTTGTAAACACTGCAGACTATTCTTCTGTATTCTTCTGTATAGTTTGTTTCTTCTAAAAAGCATATAAATATTGCATCTTTTTCACTGTCCGACAACAATGCTCATTGCTTACCCTGCGTACCATATGTTTGTTACACATTGTTGAATATGTCAGTGGGCAGGTAGCTAAAGCAAGTTTCATATGTAAGAAAGTGTTTTACTGGCCCTTTTGCCAAATGTGTTGAAATAAATGACGATAGTCTTTCATAAGTACAGCTGACAGTGTTTTTCTTTGTTGTACAGCTGCCGGTGGACTGTTGTGTTTCCTTGAGTTTCTCTCTTCATAAAGCCCATTTTGAGAAGCGGTTACAATAGGAAGTGAAGGCTGAGCTGAGTGTTTAAGTCCATTATGTGCAGCATAATTATGTTTCTAATCCAATTTCATATTACATTAGTAAGCCAGGTCAAGGCCATTGCTGTGTGGTGAGATATTTGCTTTATACTCGTATATAAATCTAGGACAAACATTAGATACAGTATTCTTCACTACCTGTCCTAAACTGTTCTGTGTTGCTGCTGTGTGCTGCACGGACCCTATGTTTTGATCCAGAGGCAGCTGTATTTCAGTGATAAGTGAGGTGATTCCTGTAGAAGTCTGGCCCCACACTCCCTTTCCTTCTGTCAGTGCAGAGGAAACTAAACTCTTGGATCTGAACAGGGTCACAGGGGGAGCACCAGCTCTACCCATGGCTCCAGATTCCCACAGAAACTTCTCTGTGGGCCGGGCAGGCCTGGCTATTCTCTTTGGCATCCTGCTCCTTCCTCCTAAAAGTGTAGGCCAAAGCAAAGCAAGTGCCATATGTTGTGATGCCTCCTCCCACACATACACAGGACTTTCAGAGAAGAGCAGCAGCTGAAGTCTCTGGCTCTGTGGCCACGTCTACACTACGGGATAATATCGAATTAGCTAAAATCGGTTTTATAAAACTGATATTATAAATTCGATTTCATGCGGCCACACTAGGCACAGTCATTCGGCGTTGTGCGTCCATGGTC
>NC_133773.1:21752592-21755150 GCF_003597395.2 Chelonoidis abingdonii
AAGGCTGTTTATTCATTTTTTCTTTTAAGCAATTGATCCTGTATTATTGTCACCTTGATACAGAGAATATTTTTATGTCTTTTTTCTTTCTTTTTTATATAAAACTTTCTTTTTAAAACCTGTGAGTTTTTCTCTGGTTAAGGCTAAGGTACAAAGGGAGGGGGAAATCTCTTTGTGTTAGCTTGACTAGGTATGAATCTGCATGCCTCTGGGTGAGGGGGAGAGACTCTTAATCTCTCTGCATTTGTGTTTCAAGGAATTGAAGCAGGAAAATCTGGGGGAGGTAAAGAGGGGGAAGGGAAGTGGGTTATTTCCCTTTGTTATAGACTCAGGGTATCTGAGTCTTGGGGGTTCCCCAGAGAAGGTTTTGGGGAGACCAGAGTGAGCCAAAACACTGGAATTTTTGGCTGGTGGTACCGATATCAGATCTAAGCTGGTAATTAAGCTTAGAGGGTTCATGCTAGCTTCTCAGTTTATGAACGCTAAGGTTCAAATCTGAGTAGGAAGCTATGACAACTTGTTTTATTTCTTCTGAGACAATGCAGGGACAATATGGATGAGAAAAGACCTGTGTACTTATGTGCTAAAATACTGTAAGGGGAAATAATTCCCAGGCTTAGAGACTAAATAAATAAATACAAATTTTTAAAAACAAAAACATACAGTAAGCCACCAGACACAAGAAATATTAATCTTAACAAGAGAGGATAGAGACTGTAGGAAATGTAGGGGCCCAAATTCTCTGCTGCACTGAGTTTCTGTGTGGCACAGCAGAGGGGGGCAGCTCCTTGAATCTCAGGGTAGATCTGAACCCATGGTTGGTTAGAGCAGCACCTATGCTGCTCTGACTTATGCCAGCTGACTGCAGCAGTTGGAGCTCAATGCACTCTTGTACCTCCGGGCCCCCTCACAAATCTTTCTCCCCCATTCTGCAGGAATTCTCAGCTAGCCAGATCTGGCTGCTTCCTGGCCTTTTGTGTACCACCAGAGAAAAATCAAAGGGGCCAGAATGCACAAGAGAATCTGCCCTCTAATATATACCAGTTAACGAACATTGGTGCTCTGATGTTTCTGTAAAAAGCTAGTAGAAGATGGGATGAAAATTACAAGTAAGGAGGAAAGCAGGCAAGAAATCTGTGAACTGACTAATCTGAGACAAACCAATAAAATGTAAAAATACATGACACACACACTGCACCAGTAGGGATGACATAGCTGCCAATCTATCAAGCATCCAATCACACTGCCTAAGCACTGGTACAAAATAAAGGATCAAATTGATTTAACTACAGAAGACGCTGCTGTTGTGCTGAACTACTCTTACCTAGTTGGATGGATTTTTTTTTATTTGTCTGAAGTTTTCCTTTTCTGCCTGTGAAATGGCTCATACGTTCTTTAGTCCTCCATTGTGGCAAAGCTCATGCAAAGAGATGGGAATTATGCGGTGATCAGAACATACACAGTATTTCTAACCCCAAATATTCAAGGAGAATGAGTCAGCTCCCTGCACCCAACAAAATAATGATTGTCTTATAAATTATGAGCTTTTAAAGTAAATCATACAGTTTGGATATTTTTTTTCTTCAGGTTTTGAGTCTTTAGGGTGCACTCAGGTCACATTCTTGAGCTTTTCTCAGAAGCCCCAGTGCTAGAGAAACTTGCTCTTTAGAAAAGGAAGCTGGGAGTCTCATGTCTTTAATAGCTTGGGCTTTCGTTAGCTTGGGATTGTTCTGATCTCTTCTGGGAGTCAGTTCCCTAGTGCAGAGTCCTCTGTTGAAAAGCTCTACCCCTGCAAGCTGCACTAATGATTACAGCTGTGTCAATGGTTCCTGGCAAGAAGGTCTCAGAATGCCCTAGGCTCCTTTTGGATTGGTTTTCTGCTTGATTTTTGGGGAGTACAAACATACATTGTTTTGGGAATTATTTTAATATTACCTTCAAGTGATACTACATGAACGCTGGCACCTTTTCTCTTACTGCTGCATACTGAGAAAGCTGATCATGTGGCTAACCAGCACCTCTGTGCAATTGGCACTAAAAACTGGATTTAAAACAGGGCTGTTCCTCTTCCCTTCCCTCCCTTTTTTTGGTCACTTGGCTTCTCAGATTGTAAACTCTTCAAGGCAGGGATTATGTTTTCATATTGAATGGACAGTAGCTAGCACTAGCAAGTAGCAGCAATGAGAATCATGATAATTGTTTGGCTACTAACATGCTTAACTTTGCATGCTAGAATTCAGGCCAGATCCTCAGCTGGGGTAAATCAACAGTTAATAGTGCTACACTGATTTACCCCAGCTGAGATCTGCTAATCAAATGTCATGCTTCTGGGTGCAAACTGATCATCACAGTAGTCAGGAAGTGTCACAAACGTCTGTCCCAGATCTGGACTTTAGCGTACAAAATCTGGGTGTTTACTGTGAACCTTCCCCAAGCTTATACCCAGCTTGGATCTATCTCGCTGCCACCAACTAGGACTATTGGGGTTCCTAGTTACCCCCAAGTCACCCCAACCTTTCCCTGGGGGACCCCCAAGACCCAGACCCCTGGGTCTCCCT
>NC_133773.1:21755961-21837908 GCF_003597395.2 Chelonoidis abingdonii
AATCCAGTTCTCTGATTGGTCCTCTGGTCAGGTGTTTGGTTCCCTTTGTTCACCCTTTACAGGCAAAAGAAAATTAACCCTTACCTTACCTATCTACTTATGACAGGAAGGAACTTACTCCAGATACAGAATTGAATGATTACCCAGATAGCTATCAAGCTACCTGGAAGAGCATGAACATGGTATTTTTACTTTGCTTTGGCCTGCCTCTAAAGAATTAGGCATTAGCTACTGTTGAAGGAGAGACAGAAGATTTAATGACTTGAGGTATGACATCTCCTATATTGCTAAGTCATAATGACCAATCACAGACCAATGCTGTATCTGCATGAAAATACAGCCTGCAACTATGAATTCCTGGGTCAAGAGATATGATACTCTACATCACCATGGAGACAACATGAGCCGAAAGGTAAAAAACAGAAAACTGTAACATTCCACAAACTATGGAAGGTCAGATTCTTAACTGGGCCTAACAAACCATGGGAGCAGAGGGAAGAGCACAAAAGATATTTGTAGCTCTGCATTGCTGGGGCAGGATCTGCCCTGGCCAAGTCACTAATGTGGTTTAGAGCAGCCCTGGACAATTATTTTCCACCAGTTCCTTTCAAAAACATCTTTCCATCAAAACATGAACAGTACCTGCTTGCCTCCTGAAAACAGAAGTCTCCAACAGCTCTCCCATAACAGTCCTTAATGGACAGAAATCACATCTGATTGTCCGCTTGTGTGGACAACTGTGGTTGTTTGCACCACAGTGAGGTCAGCCCTGGATCAGCTATTACTCAAGCTGGTATTCTGTATAGCAGGAGAAAGAAGGTCTGGCCAAAAGTACCCAGGCTCTGGAGTATTTGTAATCATAATCTCACATACAGTCGGTCTCTTTTCCCCTCCAGGCTGGCAAATAGGTGTCCAGACTCTAATTGACTCACATGGATAAGAATGCAGCGAGCTGAAATGGTATTTAAAGAGAACTGTAGTCTAGGGCTTGGAGTTTTTGAATGGAAGCTAAAAACAGCAGCATTTGAAACATGGAGCTGCCATAGGTTCACCATATGCCTCTGAGTCAGTTTGCATCTTGAGAAACTGGTAGCCAGTTGAAATGAAGCCTCTTAGAGATCTCCCTATGCAGCCGAAGAAGTGAGCTGTAGCTCACGAAAGCTCATGCTGAAATAAATTTGTTAGTCTCTAAGGTGCCACAAGTACTCCTGTTCTTTTTGCGGATACAGACTAACACGGCTGCTACTCTGAAACCTGTCTTTAATGGCTGAACCCCACTGCTGAAGGAGCATATTTCCTCTACAATAACTCCTATGTCACAGGGGGGGTTAGAGGGTTATTTTACTACCTACTTGTGAAGTGTTTTGAAGAGTAGTGCTATTCAGATGCATAAGTAGTAGTATGATCACCAGATAAGTCACAGTTAAAAATTCATACCATGCACAAAGATGGAAGAAGTGCAACCAAAACTGGACTCTGAAACACACACTGAAGATAGATACCTAATTACCTATTGGAAGGAGCTTTACCGAATAGATGAATGCTGCTACCTCATCACCTTTCTTGAGCCTAAATTGCATTTGGAACATTAACCCCACCTTGGGATGTGTTAGCCACTATCAATTTCCCCCTCTTCCGTTGTGGATTCAACTCCAGACCTCTTAAAAACAGGCCAAGGTAACTAGCTTCTCTTGGCCAGCATTCCATCTGCAGAGCTAGTTGGCTGCAGTGAGGAATGCATTGTCTTAAACTGATAGTTGTGTCAAGAATCCCTACCCTCAGCTTAGGGTGACCAGACAGCAAGTGTGAAAAATCAGGACAAGGGGTGGGGAAGTAATAGGTGTCTATATAAGACAAAGCCCCAAATATTGGGACTGTCCCTATAAAATTGGGCCATCTGGTCACCTTACCTCAGCTTGTCTGAAAACCAGGCTGTCCAAAAAGAATTGCATACTTACATTTAAAAGCATCACTGTAATGTTTTAATCGTTCATGTTCATAATAGCTGCATGATCTCTTCAGAAGTGAGACAGTCAGAAAGCTCTGCTAATTATATTTCCTAGGTAGAGAAACACCCACAGCTTGCTGAAGACAATAATCCCTGAGTCAAGGTCTGGTTCCTCTGTAATGACCAGCATTGCTGGAATCCAATATATGTAGATTGATTTGTTCAGAATTACATGTGGAAATATAAAAAAGAGTCGAACGTACTGCTCTTCAATCAAGTGAGGCTATATAAACTATTAAAAACCATATTGTTAATGGTATTTAGGCACCTAATATACCGATAGGTGCCTAGTGGGATTTTAAAAATGCATAGGACCCTAATGCCTATTGATTTTTGCATCTTTTGGTGCCTAAATACCTTTGAAAATAACTAAAGCACTACAAAGGTGAGTGTAGACCAGGCCTGGATTTTGTGCTGTAGAAAATGTATACACATGGTATCTCATCGTTGAGTAATTGCATAGGAATGCCAAAGAGAAGGTGAGTGAGTCAACACTCACCAAGCTGTCATATGCAGACTGAAAAACCAGATGAAGAAAGTTGGCAGCACATGGAAACCTGAGCACAGGATGCAAGAAATATGTGAACATAACAGTAAAAAGAGGAGCAGTGGGAAGAGAGATTATTTTATTTATTGGTACTGCAATAGCTTGAAAGGATCTCCAACTTGAAACCTAGCCCATTAAAAACATACTTTAAAAATAGTTTCAGGTGTTACATTTGCCTTGAGTTCCTCTCACAAATGTTGTGGGTTTATAATCACATTTTCCTATACTTCTCATGGTTTCTTTCTCCTCTTATAGCTCCATCAAAGACCCATGCAAACAGAGGAAACTAACAGCTCTCCCAGCGCTGCATGTAAACCACATCCTCTACAGGGGTAGCTTGCAGTGCTGGGAGCTGCGCTCCCAGCGCTGGGGCCGTGATTACACTGAGGCTTTACAGCGCTGTATCTTGCAGTGCTCAGGGGGGTGTTTTTTCACACCCCTGAGCGCGAAAGTTGCAGCGCTGTAAAGCACCAGTGTAGCCATGGCCTCAGTGTGCTAAATGCAACATATAAGAGTGGATTGAACTCCATCAGTACAGAACCCTGTAAAAAGCTTCAAGTGTAGCCATACCCTTATTTTGCTTAAAAGAATACCATCAACTTACAAATCACACTGCTGACTGAAAATGTTTCACGTCCTGTTATTACAAGTTGCCTCTAGATTACTATAAATAAGAGATTAGAGGAAAAATATATTTATCTTTTTATTTATTTATTGCTTTGTTGAGTTTGTGATTTGGAAGAACTTTGTGTTTAGTCAATTTCTGTGTGTTTCTCCTCAATACTGTTAGTTTCCTCTGTTTGCATGGGTCTTTGATGGAGCTATAAGAGGAGAAAGAAACCATGAGAAGTATAGGAAAATGTGATTATAAGCCCACAACATTTGTGAGAGGAACTCAAGGCAAATGTAGTACCTGAAACTATTTTTAAAGTATGTTTTTAATGGGCTAGGTTTCAAGTTGGAGATCCTTCCAAGCTATTGCAGTACTAATAAATAAAATAATCTCTCTTCCCACTGCTCCTCTTTTTACTTTGGACTCTGTAGGGGAAAGAGAGACTATAATGCAATTACCTACTGAAATGCAATTACCCTTTGGGAAGAACGCAGCAGCTTTTAGACAGCCCAAAGCAATACTGCACAACCATTTAAAATCAGAAATTGAGTCCTCATTAGTTATAGCTGTGTTCTCACTGGAAACCCCCTTCCCCCTCCCCGAATTTACAATTTGCCTGAAACATGGTAAAAAAAAATCTGAGCCTCAGGGCAAATATTTTTTACCAAATGTCTCCAAAGACTCCAAAAATTATAAGATAAAAAAGGGAAATAATCATTTTGATATGATATTGTTATAAAAGAAGTGATGTTTCATGCTCATACAACTAAAAATAATATTTGGACAGAAACAGAGAAAAGGTGAACCTCACTTAAATAAAATATTTTTATTTATGGATAAAGGCCACAATTATGCAAAAATGTATGCACATGCTTAACTTTGCACATCTCAGTAATCTCATTGCTTTAAATACAACTACTGATGTGCTTAAAGTTAAACATTAGCTGTATGCAGGATTGGGTGTGATTGCTAACAGGGTGACATTTTCAAACATACTCAGCTTTGAAGTCAGTGGGAGTTTTACTACTGGTTATCCCCAGAGAGCACAAAAGACAGGGATTGCTGGTTAGAACATAAGAATGGCCATATTGGGTCAGACTAAAGGTCCATCTAGTCCAGTATCCTGTCTTCCGACAGTGGCCAATGCCAGGTGCCCCAGAGGGAACAAACAGAACAGAGACAATCATCAGGTGACCCATATCCTGTCACCCATTCCCAGCTTCTGGCAAACAGAAGATAGGGATACCATCCCTGCCTGTCCTGGCTACTAGACGTTGATAGACCTAGCCTCCATGAATTTATCTAGTTCTTTTTGAAACCTGTTATAGTCTTGGCCTTCACAACATCCTCTGGCAAGGAGTTCCACAGGTTGACTGTGCGTTGTATGAAGAAATACTTCCTCTTGTTTGTTTTAAACCTGCTACCTATTAATTTCTTGTGTTATGAGGAGTCAATAAATAACAAATAACACTTCCTTATTTACTTTCTGCACACCAGTCATGATTTTATAGACCTCTATTATATCCCCCTTAGTCATCTCTTTTCCAAGCTGAAAAGTCCCAGCTGTTCCATACCCCTAATAATTTTTGTTGTCCTTTTCTGAACCTTTTCCAATTCTATCATATCATCCCTCTTCTTGAGATCCTGCACAAAATCCCACCACCTGAGTTCCATGGGGGTCTGCCAGATTTATGGGGGAAGGAGAGGTGGAGTCACTCTGTCTTTCACCTCTTTCTCAGCAGAGGAGACGTAAGCAGCAGAGCTCCTTGCCAGAATTATTACTGCTTCAAACAAATGCCCAGGGTTGGGTGGCCTCTACATCCTCACTCACTCCCCTTCTATCCAGGGGGTAATCTGCAGTAAACTCCTTGAGATGAAATGGGTGGACATTTCTTGTCCCTCTGGTTTCTCTTGGGGCACACACCAGGACAATTTTGCCCTGGCAGCAGCAGGCACATTTAAACACTGAGATCTTCCCCAGTGCATTTGTAAAAATGCCTCCTTCAAGAGCTCATGAAAACCTGCCTGTCACAATCAGAAATTTTACTTTAAAGAAATTAAAAGCTGTATGCAGTGTGTTGTGCAAGGCATTGCCTGCCTGTGCCATATCCTCAACACTTGCACACGGGGGTGGACAGTCCCCATGTTAGCCAAGTTATATGAAATCAGTGCAACCTCTGGTTAAAACAAAAAAACTGTTGTGATTATTATGCAAATAATATTATGCCAAGTCTGATTCACGGCCTGTGAGCCTTACACATCATCATGATCCTTTGCAAAAGTACCAAACTGACAGGTTCCGTGGGGCATCCTTATTCAGCAAACTTGTTTTTTATCACGTAGTGTAGTTATCCAACCCTCTTTCCTGAATAGGGGCTCAGCGAGCACTCTGAGGTGAGGGCGTCATCCTGTGAGTCACTCACAGTGAGCACTCTGAGGCAGGAGCTCATTCAGTGAGAACGCTGAGGTAGGGTCCTGTGGGAAAAACCAAGAACAGCTCTGGGTGGCTCGAAAGTTTCTCTCTCTCACCAGCAGTTGTCGGTCCACTAAAATATATTACCTCACTCTGTCTCGCAAATATCCTGGGACCAACACAGCCACAGCTCCAGTGCGTAGTGCATGATTGTTTAATTACTGATGGTATCATAATGCATGTGCAGAAGGAGGGTGAATTTAGGTTGCACAGGCAACCGTAATGCTGGCCTTTCCCAACTGTAGAGTGCTTGACTTTGTAACTCTAGTCTTTTCACATATTTAATGGAAAAGATATATTTATCACGATATCTCACTATGTCCCTGCGATATCAGCTCTATACATGCAGTCTCTCTCGCTCTCCCCAAACACTCTCATTTTGAAACCAGAACGCTGGCTGTCCTCCTGGCATTTTATTTCACCCATTTAAAAGCCTAAGAGGAGACGCTGGAGCTCAGACCGTTTTCTATGTACCTCCTCCCCACTTCATGCGGAGCAGCCGCCTATGAACATCGTCCCGCAGCCAGTGCTACCGATGTCACTACGTGCCCCGTACACACCCCAGCTCTGCCAGGCTGAACAAATACCTGTGCGCCCCCATCCTCCTTCTCTCCTACCAAGCCAGGCCTTGGCCCCACCCTGCCAGATCCCTTCTAGGACATGGCGATTGGTGCAGGCTGGAGAGTTTCTGGGGCTCCCATTGGACTTCGCGCCGTGTCAGTCACGGATGTTGGCCGGTCTGCTTCCTTGCTAGGGCTCGGGGGAAACTTCCTTGTTGTTACTGTGAGTGACTCGCAGGGTGAAGCCCCGGCCCGAGCCAGAGGTGCAGCCGCAGCTGGACGGAACGCGGGGAGCAGCTGCAGCCGCCGCCGCGGGAGGTGAGTAGCGCTCGCTCGCTGCAGCCGGGCAGCCCTCCGCGGCTGTGAGCCCAGCTTGCTGCAGATTTCAGATCCCCCTGGCAGGCATTTTTGCCATGGGCTGGGGGGCAGGTAGAGCTGCCGCGCTCAGCTTTCCGGGGGGTGGGCAGTGGTGTGAAGCTGTACCCAAGTCAGCCCCTGTAAGCTCTTTACTCCAAGCCTGCTCTCCGCCCCGGGAGTTTCCTGTGTCGACAGTGGATGTGGCTGCTGGGAGGGAGATAGGGAGATTATTGCTGGCTTTTATTAACCAGAGATACAAGCAGGTTTGCATGACTTTACCCCTCCCCCTTTCAGGTTTCTGTGCACAAAGTGACAAGGGCCAGGGAAAAATACCCTTGCACAGCCCAGCCATACTGAACTGTGTGAAGACTAAACCAGCTCACTTTTCAGTGAGCCCACAGGGATTTGTGAGCTATGTACTCAGCTGCCGAGGAGAGCGAGCAAAGATTATAACGCTTGTAATCCATGGTAGGCGGCTTCTTGCAAGCTGCTCTTCCTCTTCCATGCAGCCTACCAGCGTTAGCAGCATTAGCATCCAGGCTTTTCCTGGGAGATGGGGGGTCTGCATGTAAAGGACTTGTCTGGGTGGTGTGAGGTTTTCATGGCTCTCCGGGAACTGTGGTTTTTTCACAACTCAGCTGATACACACTGCAAAGTGACCATTTTTATTAGCGAAGAAGCGGCAGAATTTGTCAAGATCCAAATGATCTACCCTGGATTTTATTTAGGGTAGATCTTACTTATTTACCTTGTGTCTGATACCTCCAGGAATGTATGTAGAAGGGATGTTGCTTAGTTAAGTCTTTATCCTTTTACCCATTTCAGCATCTTATTCTCTCCTTGGCTGGCTCTCTGTAGGGGGCAGAGACCAATTCTTAATTTCATTTTGGCCTGATATTTTCAGAGATGCTAAGCAACCCTGACTCAGTCAGCCTCAGGAGCTCAGCGGCAGCATCTTTGAAAAGCAGACCACGTGTTCCACCAGAGCATGAGGCTTATATACCTTTGTGTGTGTGTGAGAGTGTGTGTGCAAGCCTCATTCCCGAACTCCCCCTGGGCTCTGAGGATAATGAGGTCAAAGATAAACTGGCTTATGCTAATAGTGAGTAGGTCTGCGTGGTGACTTAAATATTTGGGTCTCCTTTAGGAATTACAGTATAGTAGAGTGAAGTTAATACACTAGCCTACCTGTACATTGATAGAGAAGTGCCTTTTAATAAGAGGGTTTTTATATGCAGTTGCAAAAGTCTCAGGAACTGTAAAGGTGGGTCCTGGGGTGTAGCTCTACAAAGGAGTATACTGTACTTCTGCGCACCTCTGTGCCATGTGTCTGCATATATGGAAAGAGTTTAATTGTAGTAGATGAAAAATTCATGCATCTAGACAATCTTAAATCACTATTAGCAGTTTAATGGCCTGTACAGTGCCATTAAAGATACTCTAGAAAATTGCACAGGCAAGGATCCTGCAAGTGATTTTCACGCATGTATAATTTTAGTCATGTGAGTAGTACCACTGACTTCAATGGGACTGCTCTCCTGAGTAAAGCTATGTGTTTGGCAAGATTAGGTCCTAATCTGATGCCCATTTGCATATGATTTATTTTTAAGAACAAAAATTGGCTTCCATCCAGCATAAGGCATGGCAGATGTCCCAGAAAAATGGATTCTCAGAGTCTTTTAAATGCATTGTAGGTAATTTATTTGTGGCCATGTCCCCCAAACAAAGGAGCACCTTCATTGACCCTCTAAAAGTCTAAAGCATATAGCTAGTGCATTCTCTCTGGGGTTCTAAATGACTAAAATAATCAGCTGAACTAGCATTTTGCTCTCTAAAGCATTCTCCCCGTCCTAGTGATCATGATATTTAGGGTTTGTGTACACTACAAAATTAGGTCAAGGAATGGTAGATTGTCCTACAGCCACTGCAGTAATTACATTGGCTGTTGGTGTCCACACTGCCTTCCTGCCAGTGATGCATGTCCTCACCAGGACCGTTTGCACTGACTGAAGTGGGGCATTGATAGCCAGAGTATGGGGCACTGGCAGCTGCATGGGGCTCACAGCTGGACTCCTCCCACTGCCGGCTGACAGCCAGAGCCAGAGAGGAAATGTGAAATAATAGCAGCAGTGAAACTGACATGAATGTCAATTTCACTACTGGTAGGCTCGACCCTGTGCAGTTGCACCCCCTGTGGGGCTCATAGATCTCCGCACCCTGTGTGTGTGTGGGGAAGGCGCTCCTGGCTCACAGCTTCAGTTGTAAGTCAGGGGGTGGGCTCATAGCTTGGGTTGTCAGCCCTGGGTGGGAAGAGGTGGGAGCTCTGGTTGTGAGCCCCGCATGATGATGTAAGTAATGCAATGTCTACACAGACACTGTGTCACCCTAACTGCATTGACCTAAGCACTACACCTCTCGTGGAGGTGGGGTTATTAAGTTGATGTAGTGGGCGACTTGCTTTGGCTGGAGCACCATTGTAGTGTAGACACTTAAGAGTTAGGTCGACAAAAATGTAGTGTAGACCAGGCCTAAATTTTGTACCCAATCTCTTGAATGCTGGGTATCTGAGTATGACTAGACAGTAAAACACCCCCAGGGAAACTGATTCCCTTTGGCAATCTCACACTAGTGGGAATAAGTGCTGTGGCCAGAATGCCTTATGTTATTGTATGTTGTCCCCCCCCCCCCCCGCCCAGTAATCCAGTCTTTACATGGTGTAAAGTGGCGGGGGGGGAGGGGCAGTCTGGCTCCAGCAGACTCATGAGCACCCATGCATGTGAAATTTCAAATGGTGTGTGTCACTGTCTTTCAATTTTGGGGATCTCAGTTTTGTTGCATTCAGGCCATGTCTGTGCTACCATTTATGCTACTCATGGGTGTGGAAAAAAACACATGAGCGTCTCCCACTGACATAGGTACCACTGCTCGTGGAGGTGGTTTTACTGTATCGAGGGGAGAGCTCTCTCTCGCTGGTGTAGTGCAGCTACACGAGTCATCTTACAGCGGTGCAGCTACATCAGTACAGCTGTGCCTCTGTAGGCTCACTAATGGAGACATGCTCTCAGGTTAGTAGATAAGGGCATCATCCTGGAGCGTGCTAAGTGCTGGGGAGGAGTTCTGAGCATCCTCCACTTTCATTAAAGAATGGGAATTGAGGGTGCTCAGTATCCTTTAAGAAACATTTGGTACATTGCAGGATCATGTCCAGGCATCATGTGGTGTATGCTGTCTCCAAGAAATGAGATGAGACAGAAATCGATGATGCCGATATTTTCAAGATGTGCCCATGTAACTGAAATGATCATGCTGTTGTCATCTTGACTCTCCCCTTGTGCCTGCTTATGATCCTCACTTGTGTTGAAATTAGATTGTGCTCCTTGGGGTCAAGGGCATGTGTCTGCCTTTGAAAATGGCAGAGCTAACTCAGAGAGAACTCCACTGGAATGTTACTGCAGGTCTCAGGCCAAGAGCAACAAGTAAATGAGCCGTCCCTGGGTTGGCCTCCCAGGCAGACACCTCGGAGAGCCCCCTTAGCTATTCTGTTGATGCTGAGGCTTGTGATTATGTAGGTGTCAGAAGCTGTCTGAGGGTTCAGTGAGACTTCACTTAAAAGTGTGTCAGTGCTCCTACCTGATCAACTGGCAGGGTTGTCAGTGGAAAAAATGTGAAGCAGTTCCTCTGTCTCACCCCGCCCATCCTCCAGAGACTGAGAATCCTCCTGGTGTGGCGAGCAAAAGAAATTGGAATTGGGTGTTGTACCTGGAGCTCCTGGAGGCTAGGGCAAAGGTGGTCCCAAGGTGGTCATCTGACCCATTCACTCACCCACTGCTTCTTACACATTGCCAAAGACTCACATCCCAGAATTTTAAGCAGTCGACTGGATTTTTATTTCCGTAGTGCAGTGATTTCAACTTTATTTTCAGTATCAGTTTCCTCTTTCAGCCCTGTTAACCCCATAAATAAGTGTCTGTGTAGTGGCCGTGCTTCTGGGATATAGTCACATTCTTTTTTCCCCTTTATGTACTAGATCAGGGGTAGGCAACCTATGGCACAAGTGCTGAAGGCAGCAGACGAGCTGATTTTCAGTGGCACTCACACTGCTCGGGTCCTGGCCACCAATCTGCATTTTCATTCAATTTTAAATGAAGCTTTTTAAACATTTTAAAAACCTTATTTACTTTACATACAACAATAGTTTAATTATAGATTATAGACTTATAGAAATAGACCTTCTACAAACGTTAAAATGTATTACTGGCACGCAAAACCTAAAATTAGCATGAATAAATGAAGACTCGGCACACCACTTCTGAAAGGTTGCCGACCCCTGTACCAGATGTTAAAAGGGACAATGTCCTCACCAGGGCTATGAAATAGGGATTGGGAAGATTGTTGTTTAAATTGTCCCATGTGCTGAGGATACTTTGCTTGTACAACAGAAGTGAAGGTGCCGTGCATTCTGTCACACGTGGAACGGTTCTTGTAAGCCTTCCACTTTTTTGCTGCCTGTCCTGATTTAGCTCGAACGTTGAGGTGTAGCAAAACGAGGGACTCTGGGACAGGAATTATTTCCGTTAGGAGAAAAAACATTGGACTAGGGGCTTAGCGAAGGGACCGTTTGGTAAATTCTGTAATTATTGGGGCAGTGTCAGTAGAAGAAGCACATTAGTTACCGCTGCAGTCCAGTGAATAACAATGAAGGAAAAGTTTATTTGTTCGTGCTCCACCAATTGGCAGCCATCAGTGTTTTGGGAGTGCTCAGCACTGGATGTTGTTTGTTGTGATAACTGTGCCGTGTTTACTTTCACTCACTTTCCCAGAGTGGTGTGGTTATAGCAATAGCTTTTGCTTCTAGTTCTTGAGGTTGGTTGGAACAATAAGTTCCTATAATCACATGAGGAGGCTGTTAGATGCCATGCTGATAAAAAGAGCTACCTCTGTTTGTTAGATGTAGAGTTGTGTAGGACAAAAAGGTGTTAGTGTCCTGTGACTTACAGGGGTGGTAATGGGCCACTTCGTCTTAAATGGTTCCTCAGAATACGTATTAACTACTTGTGCTAAACCAGGGGTGGGCAAACTTTTTGGCCTGAGGGCCACATCTGGGTATGGAAATTGTACGGTGGGCCATGAATGCTCATGAAATTGGGGGTTGGGGTGCAGGAGGGGGTGAGGGTTCCGGCTGGGGGTGCGGGCATTGATCGTGGGGCCAGAAATGGGGAGTTCAGGGTGCAGGAAGGGGCTCCGGGCTGGGTTAGAGGGTTGGAGTGCAGGGGCTCTGGCTAGGGTTCATCTAGCCCAGTATCCTGTCTTCCCACAGTGGCCAATGCCAGGTGCCCCAGAGGGAATGAACAGAACAGGGGATGGATCACTTGATAATTTCCCTATCGTCCATCTCAGCATCTGGCAGTCAGAGGCTTATTACCAGGTGTGTTGTATGTAAGACATGGGTGGCAATTGTTAAGATCTACTTGGCATTGGTGAGGCCTCAGTCGGAGTATTGTACGAGTCCCTCCTCCCTTAACACGCTCGGCCCCTCTCCCCGGTAGCTGAGCCCGGGCCTGAAGTGAGCCACTGCTGCCTCCCAGCGAAGCTCTCTCAGACAGAAGCAACTCTGTCTCACTCTCCACCTGGCTGCCGGGGGAGCGGTTGAACATGCCAGGGGGAGGGGCAGGGAGAGAAGGACAGAGCCCCTCTCCCACCCCACCAGGCCAATCTGGAGGGGCACTTGACCCTCATGCCTCCACTGCATGTTACCTCTGCCATATTAGACAATTTTGGGGGCTTTCATTTTCACAGGATGGCACCTCTGGAAAAATCAGATTCCATGTCCTAGGGGTGTCTCAAGCCGCACACCCATAATGATTAATCTTTTTTGTGTATATGTATATATATATATATATATATATATATATATATATATATTTTCCCTTTACCTGTTGCCTGTCCTGGAAGATTTCCACATGGTGGTCATCGGGATAAAGGCTTGTCTGCGCTACAGAATTAAGTTGACTTAAGTTACGTTGACGATCATAAGCTGCTTTAATTACATTGGTTGTGCACGTCATCACAACGCTTCTTGTATCAGCGAAGCGTGTCCCAGTCGTTGCTCTTGCATCGACAGAGGGAGCGTTGCATTGTGGGTAACTATCCCACTGTACAACTTGTCACCCTCTGCCTCTGGGAGCTCTGGGAATGGATTGTGATGCATCATGGGGGGGCATGCTCGCCATCCCATGATGCATTTATTTCCATCCCATCATTCCACGGGCTTCCAAATTCGTTGAGTGCCGTTTTTCAACAGCCCTTGTAAACTGTGCACCCGCCATCTCTGTCTAACAGCATGGATCCTGAGTTGCTGACCATTGTGGTGATGAACGTTATGAACACAACACGGCTGGTCCTGCATTATTTCATGAACTGCGAAAGAGAGAATGACTCGGTGGTGCCTGCCCTGCTGGCTGCCATGGAAACAAATAATTCAAGATTGCTGCTGGCATTCACGGAACAGCTACACGCGGTGGACCGTCGGTACTGGGCTCGGGAAACAAGCACTGAGTGGTGGGATCGCATTGTTATGCACGTATGGGATGATGAGCAGTGGCTGCAGAACTTTCGGATGCGCAAATCCACCTTCCTGGAACTGTGTGCGGAGCTTGCCCCAGCACTGCGACGCAAGGATACCAGAATGAGAGCTGCCCTCACTGTTGAAAAGCGAGTGGCAATCGCTGTGTGGAAGCTGGCAACTCCAGACTGCTACCGGTCAGTTGCAAAGCAGTTTGGAGTTGGCAAGTCCACTGTGGGGGCTGTGGTAATGCAAGTGTGCAGGGCCATTAACCGCCTCCTGCTACGAAGGACTGTGACTCTTGGTAATGTGCAGGAAATAATTGATGGCTTTGAGGCAATGGGATTTCCTAACTGTGGAGGGGCAATAGATGGAACTCATATCCCAATTTTGGCCCCAGATCATCTTGCGAGGGAGTATATCAACCGAAAGGGCTACTTTTCGATGGTCTTGCAGGCGCTGGTGGATCACCGGGGCCGTTTCACTGACATCAACGCAGGGCGGTCAGGAAAGGTGCATGATGCACACATTTTTCAGAACACTGGACTGTATAGAAAGCTGCATTCTGGAACATTCTTTCCAGACCAGAAGATCCCAATGGGGGATGTTGAAATGCCCATAGTGATCCTGGGAGACCCTGCCTATCCCTTGCTGCCATGGCTCATGAAGCCTTACACTGGGAAACTAGACAGCAGTAAGGAGCGCTTCAACAACAGGCTCAGCAGGTGCCGAATGATCGTTGAACGTGCCTTTGGCCGATTAAAAGGTCGTTGGCGCTGCCTTTTTGGCCGGTTAGACCTCGATGAGGAAAATATTCCCATGGTCATTGCGGCCTGCTGTATTCTGCATAATATTTGCGAAGTGAAGGGGGAAAAGTTTCCCCAGGAGTGGAGCGCTGAAGTTGAACGTCTGGCTGCTGATTTTGAGCAGCCAGATACTAGGGCAATTAGAGGGGCACAGTGTATGGCTATTCGAATCAGGGAGGCCTTGAAAGAGCATTTTGACCATGATTCCCAGTAATGTGTCTAAACATTTGGCCAAGCACTGTTTACTTGCTGCCTTGAATGGTACCTGTAGTGCTTGCTTCCTGAGCTTTAATTGTAGTGAGCAAATGTTCCTGCCTTTAGCCACTGTGTTTAAATGTTAGCACTGACTAACGTGTGTATGACACAAATAAAAAGTCAATTTGTATCAAAGAAGAAAGTTTAATAACAGGACAAAACAATTTTTTTTATCAAACTAGGGGTATGGAAATGAGGAACAGTCTCAGTTACGGCTCTCACAGCTGAGTGTAACTCCGACTTTCACTGTGAAACCAGTCCCTCGGAGTTGAGTGCAATGCGTACTGTGAGGGACCGGGAACATGCTTAGAATTTGGTGGGGAGTTTGGGGAGGACATGGAATGGACTTCTGTATTAGCTGCAGGGGGACTTGTGCTCTGACAGCCGTGTGATGAGGGACTTGAGCATCTCTGTCTGGTCCTCCAATAGCTTCATCATCTGCCCCTACCCATCTCTCCTTTCCTGGGTATCCATCCTGTTTTTCATTACTTGTCTCCCTCCACACTCTTATTTCGTTATGTGCCGTATCTGTTGACTGCAGCACTTCATGAAACATATCCTCCTTACTCCTCTTAGTTCGCTACCTTATCTTACAGTGGCACTTCACTGGTGTGGAGGAGTGGGTCCTCAAGGGCACATCTGCAGAAACCAAAGAAATAATGAACAGTGACAGTCTTGTGAGTGCGCTCACAGCTGTGAATCATAACATTTACACACACCTCTTTCTCACTGTCCCTTGGGTAGCACATGGTCAGCGCAAGCCCCAAATACGGTGAGTTCAGCAGGAGGCACGAGAGTATTGGAAAGAATGGACTAAGGGTCTGGGTGGTTTCCAAAGGGAGTAACTAGAAGCCCCAAGGGAAACTTTTCTGAATATTGGTACCGTTTTCCACAGACTAGGGTAATCGAATCCAATATCTCACTCCTAAGGGTAACCTAAGATGCAAGGGTACATCTCCTGCTTGCATGTGGCTTCAGACCAGCTCTGTA
The DNA here is from genome assembly GCF_003597395.2 of Chelonoidis abingdonii. NCBI lineage: Eukaryota > Metazoa > Chordata > Testudines > Testudinidae > Chelonoidis > Chelonoidis abingdonii. Next base: position 21,771,133 of record NC_133773.1, read on the forward strand.
TGCTGCTTGCCTATGTGCCGCTCTGGTCCCTGCAGAAATTATTGTCATGTGGTGCGGCAAAGTTTTGTACAGCAATGGGGAGAAACAAGGCAGCTCTTCCAAGGAATTTTTGGCAGAGGATTGCAGAATACCTACAGGAAAGTTCCCTGGACATCTCTGTGGAGGATTCCTGGGACATCTCGGTGTATGTTAACAAACTTTTCTGCCAGGCCCCCACTGTGTAGATGCACAGGCTCTGCTGCATGTCCCTTTCATGCCCCTTCTTCTGCATGCCACTAGCAATCAGCCTGTAGGTATCAAAGTTCCTCCAGCTGGAGCGAAGCTACAACCCCATAGACCAGGGGTGGGCAAACTATGACCCATGGGCCAGATCTGGCCTGTTGGGGCTTTGGATCCAGCCCATGGGATTGCCACCCCCGTGGCGCTGTGGGCCCTGCACTGCTCCAGGAAGCGGCTGGCACCACGTCCCTGTGGCCCCTGGGGGAGGGGGAGAAGAGGGCTCTGCACGTTGCCCTCGCCTGCAGGCACCGCCTCCCACAGCTCCAATTGGCCGGGAATGGGGAACCGCAGACAAAGGGAGCTTGGGGGGAGGTATCCACAGGCGAGAGCAGTGCGCGGCGCCCTCTGTGCCCCCTCCACCAGGGGCTGCAGGAACATAGTGCCGGCTGCTTCCAGGAGCGGCGCAGGGCCAGGGCAGGCATGCAATGAGCCTGCCCTGGCCCCGGTATGCACTGCTGCCACCTCGGAGCTGCCCTAGGTAAGTTGGTGCCAGGCCAGAGCCCCATCTCAACCCCCTGCCCTGAGCCCCCTGCTGCACCCTGCATCCCTCCTGCACCCCAACCCCCTTCCCTGAGTCCCTTCATACACCCTACACCCTCCTGTGCCCCAACCCATTCCTCTGAGCCCCTTCCTGCACAGCACACTCCCTCCTGCACCCCAACCCTTTGCCCCAGTCCTATATTCATGGCCCTGCATGCAATTTCCCCACCCACCCTCTGGCCAAAAAGTTTGCTCACCCCAGATCCAACAGCTCTGGTGTTCTCCATGCGGGAGTGCGTTTATTGTGGAAAGCCGGCATGGTCTGCTGGGAAGGTGCTCTGTGCACGGTCCATGCAGAGCAAACAGGGAGAGGAATTTCAAAAATTCCCAGGCTTCAAAAGGGGGAGGGGTGCATATCTATGTACCTTCAGGGCATGGAGTTCAAACTGTTGACTACAGCAGTCAGGATGAGCATTGTGGGATACAGGGCCGTCCTTAGGCATACGCAGAATACGGGGCCCCCCAGGGCACCTGAAAATTTGGGGCACCACTGGTTCTTAGTGTCCACCCTCCCAACTCTTCATATCTCTGTTCTGACCCTTCCTGCAGACTCCCACAGCTAGCTGCTGCGGCCTGGTGACTCTGAGTCTGGAGGGGATCTAGTTAACTTAAAAGTGAAAAAGCCTTCCAGCCTTCTAGACCTATTAGCACAACATTGAAACTGTTAGAGGCATTCAAGTGGTAATGAAGCATTTGCCAACCCGCAGGTATATACTGTCAGTTTCTGAATTTACTGGGCAAAACAGTTGTGCAGGACTGTAATATTTACTCAGAACATGTTAGTCTACAGGAGCTTAGTTTAAAATTTGCTTTAAAATATTTCATTAGTGAGTTGGTGAAGATTATAAAATCACATCTCTAAAAAATCCTTGCATAGATTTTTAGATGCACAATCATCTTTAGCCTTAAATGCTTGGATCTTCAGACATATAATTTTTTTAATAAATCCTTCAAAAGACCACCCTTATCTAAAATACATATTTTAATTTTACTTACTATAGTAAAAAAAACTTGCTTCCAAAGTCTTCCTGTCATTTCTGTCCATCCTTTTCTCCCTTCACACACCTCCACCCTAGTTGAAGAGAGCCCTTAAAGGGACAACACCCCTTCCGGGTAGCTGGACAAAGAGTTTCCCTTTCTTTACTTCTGACTGTCTGATGAACTAGTTTTAAGAGAACCCTCCAGCAAAATCAGTACCTAGCAAGATATAAAATCCTTTGTTATGCCTAAAATCTTTGGAAACAAATTTTTTAAAGTTGGTGAAATTTCATAAACATGTCTGTCGTTATGGAGATCACACAAAGTAAATTAGTGTTTCCTTTTTCTAAGAGCAATGAACATTGTTATGAACACACTAAACCTCTGTGACGGATTAATTTAAAATAATGTTTTCAGTTGTTTCAGTGAGTTAAATATGTAGTAATCTGGAACGATTATTTTACGAAGGCTTAAGAGTACATTTACAATATAAAATGAGCTTAGAAATACTGATTAAGAAAATGTAAAACAGAGGAGAGCTACATCATGTATTTCATAATATTTAATGTTGTAATCAGCAAGACAGCTGACTCACCCTTACTACAAAGTTTTTGCAAATAAATCTCAGACAGACTTCTGGGCATATCAGAAAACCTGTGACCGACATTTTTTATTCCCAAGTTTAGTGCTTTTAATTAGATACCTTCTGCATGTCCAGTCTTCACCATCTGGCATGCAGTGGAAAACAGGCTCCATTTTCTTTAGAAAGAAATTGCAGAAGAGTGTTTTTTTTCAAATGTCATTTGCTTCATTTGGGTTCAGGGATTTGGCTGGAAGGGGTTGAGCAGGGTAGGGGAGGAAAGAGAGGAGGGAGACAGTAGGGAGAGAGCGGGGCCGGGGTGGAATGGGGGTAGGGTCTGGGGTAGAGTAGGGATGGAGTATGGGCAGGGCCACAGGCAGAATTGGTGGCCTGGAGAGCTAGCCTCACCAAGCAGTAGCTTCACCCACCGCCCATCAGGGTGGATTTGATATAAATCAAATTGATTTAAATCACTAGTCAGGAAAACTCAGTTTAATCATGGATTTCTACATCAAAGTGCATTCTTGTTGGTTGTTATAACCTTAATACATATTCTTCACAACTCAGAGATAGACGTAGATTTCATTTCTAGAAGGTACTCACTATACATTTCTAAAGTGATTTATTTTGAAAACCTTTCAGATAAGTTTTACAGCTATATCAGAAAATGAATGATTGTTTTGTCATTTCATTTACCAAAGGTAATTGAAGCAGATATTTATGAAGTCGTTGGGAGGTGAACTTTCTCCAATTCAACAGGTTAATCATTAATATTTGGAGGATTTTCTTGCCATGTTGTGTTGGAAGGAGAACATCACCAGACAGACATTTAAAGTGTTTTATTTAACTAAAACAACAATGTTACCTATTCTGGATTATTCTGGATTTTTTTCTTCAGCAGCAAACATATAGTATTTTAACAAAACAAGCATATGAATTTTTTAATTTAGTTAAACATTCAAGTTTTTTAAAATCAGGTTTGTTCTTGTTAAAATTGTTTTTAACTAAAATAGTTAAATGAAATAGTTAAAAAACAAAAATTGAATCGACTATGTCAGCCAGGTCAACATGAGAAACTTAAAATATTGTCTTCTGCAGCTAACTCAGTCATCTTCACCTTCAGTTTCCTGTTTGTTCATAATCTGGAAAAGAAAAACAAACTTTCCTGCTTTTTCGGGTCCCAAACGATTTCTCAATTTTGAATGAATTAGTCAAAAGGAAGAAAATATTCTTTCTACACTGGCAGAGAAGCTACTGCTGTTAAAAGTAAGATTATCACTTCAACAGTCTCTGAATCCGATTGCTTAAGCGACCGCCAAAATGCCGCCGAACACCCAGAGCGACTGAAGGGCCCCCGCCGCCGAAGACCAGGACCGCCGCCGGGCCAGGGCTTGTGAGGCATTTCGGCGGCAGGGGGACCCTTCAGTCACTCCGCATCTTCAGCAGCACTGAAGGGCCCCCCGCCACTGAAGACCTGGAGTGACTGAAGGGCCCCCCACTGCCGAAATGCCGGCTGAAGACCCGAACCGTCGCCAAGGCAGGGCTCGCAGGACCCCTGCGGGGTCTGGGGCCTGGGGCCAATTCCCCCTCTCCCCCCCCCCCCCGGGCAGCCCTGTCATCAGCAAACATATTTCTTGCACTGTTCGCCCTTAGCTCTAAAGTTTTATAGTTGATATTATGGAGGGATGATTGCTGGATGTCCATGTCATAGCCAACTCCTCTTCAGCAGTTAAGGTTTGACCCTGGTACCGAGTATTGAGAATATTTGCAAGAAAATAAGATGAAGATAGTGCTTGTCCCATTTGTTTTTTTTAATGCTTGTAATTTAACTCTATCATTGAATATATCTCTTTTTTAAGATCTCACTCAGTTACTTCCAAATTTCAACAGAGTCAGCAATAAAACAGCTATTTCCCTGCATTTTCTTCAAGGCTACGGAAATAGGCTTCAGAGTACTCAGCATGTGTTCAACATTTCTCTGAAGCCCAGTGTTGAGAACTTTTGGCTGTGACAGTGCCATCTATTTTTTCACGATTTTGTTCACAAACTGTCATCAGATTAGGCCAGTTCTTGAGAGAGTGCTCAAAACAGTCCGCTACTGCAGTGATTCTCAAACTAGGGCCGCCGCTTGTTCAGGGAAGCCCCTGATGGGTGGGGCCAGTTTGTTTACCTGCCGTGTCTGCAGGTTCAGCCGATTGCAGCTCCCAGTGGCTGTGGTTTGCTGCTCCAGGCCAATGGGAGCTGCAGGAAGCGGCATGGGCCAAGGGACATGTGCCCAATTAGGGTGACATAACCAACCACAGGTCTGTGCTGGTGCTGCGTCACTCTAACTGCGTCTCAAAAAGCTCTGAGCTGCTTGTCGAGGCGGTTTTATTCTGTTGGCATAGCAGGAGAGTTACATCTGTGGGAGGAGCATTTCAGTGCGGTCACCTCCATTGTTTTGTTGACACCAGCTGACTTTTGTCGACAAAACTGTGTTGTGTAGACAAGGCCAAAGATTTTTTTTTAATAGAGCTTTCAGACTCAAACTCCCAAAACAACATGAAGTTTCCACTCACGACATTAATGGCAAGGAAGAGTAAAAACATTAAATAGAATCGGCAGTGGAGCAGGAAGTTTCCATTTTGAGTCTTGTGGATAAGTATACAGGAAACACTGCGCCCATTTGAACATATGACACACAGAACTTGCAGCATTCTTGCATAATGCATTTATAAAAAACAAAGAATTTTAATTTATACTTTAAAGTCCACAACATCTTAGAATTAAATCAGTAACAGATCGGGACTTACAGGACCTTTGGAAAATCTTCTGATTTGTCATTCTTTCAAATAGATGCTGCATTTGTGTCTTGTTCTGCTTCCTGCAAATATAGCACTTCCTGGGAAGTGTCAGTAAAAAAGCCTGAGAGACACAAAAGTGCCCTTTGCAATGTCCTCCTAAAAACTCTTTAGAAAACTCATGTTTGTTGTCAGTTATACCACCATGCTTTCAAAAGAGCTCAGCACACAGCATCTCCCATTGTTTTCAGTAGGAGCTGCTGGTTCTTCTGCACTTGAAAATCTGGCCACTTAATTTATGGGGCTAAATGGGGGCTGAGGCCCTTTGAAAATCTGGACCCTAGTTTGTATTTATATTACAGGGGTTCCCAAATTTTTTCATTGCATGGATCCCATTTTAAGAGGTGGTTTTGGTGGCCACATTTCCTCCAATTGTCAATCACTTACCATCCCTGTGCCAACTGCTGCAATTGCTTACATGGAAAATTAAATTAAGGGAAATAATTATTCAATTATTTTTAACTTTAGCAGCTGGAAACAAGATAGCCAGCTCTCCCCAGACCATAGCCCTGCAACTCTTCGGGAGCGGGGTGTGTGTGTGTGTATCCAGCTCCTACATACACACCCAGAAGATTTATATATAGGTAATATGTTGTAAGAAATCAGTGTAGCTTACCTGTATAAACAAATGCTGGAGACCAAATTTAATGTTGGTGTGACTCTTACAGTCAGTGGAGCAGCACCTATTTTCACTATCACAGATTTTGGACTTGGACATGTAGGGCTGCTGTTGTGTGGATAGCTGTCAAGCAGGTTGCATGCTGAGAAGAGAGTCATGTCCCAGACAAACGTTGAAGCTGCAGCCTCACTCTGGATCACGCTGGCTTTGTTGCTACCCAGAGGTTGGATGATGGGCTTCTTGGAGAGGGAATGTGAGTTTAATACAAGTAGATATCATTTGAAAAACAAACCATCAAAAATCTACACTCACCACTTTTACTGCGCTGCAGTATTGCCTGTTCTTAGGGAACTGCTGTGGTACACGTAGTTATCACTGCCTGGTGCCTATCAGCTGGGATCTGTTTTAGTGTCAGCTACTGTGCAAGTTGTCTTTCACCCGGCATCTATGTCCAGTATAATTAAAAACCAAAATATATGGAAGAACCAATTTGCACAGGGGGACAGAGCCCTGTCAGCTGGGACGGGAGGAATCTTGACAGGCGACTTTCACCGTTCAGAAGGAGCAATTCCCCACTGGTGCAGAGGATTTAGTCTATACCGTGGGTGGATTTGGGGGGTGGGAGGGGATGGTTGGGAGGGAACAGCCCTGAAAGTTTAAATAAAAAGGCCAACAAAGACAAATGGGATTTGCAGCATGTTTTAAAGCAACCCAGGAAGGGACTCTCCCATACCCATTCCAGGAGAAAACTCCACCCTTCTCAGTCCCGCCTTAGTGGAATTGAGAGCAGGTCACCTCAGCCTACCTCAACCAAGATAGGGTGAGAGATGATCACTCAAATGTTCAGGGCTTCGATCCCCAGGCTATTTCCTTCTCTTCCCCCATCACCTTCCTCCCCCAAAATAGTATTCTTGAGTCAGTCCTATCGTATTCCTAGAGCAGACAAAGGAATTCTCTGAGGCTTCAGGGGTGGAATTTTATTGTTAGTGCAACATGTTTTAACAAATGACCCAAATACTTTGAGATTAGGTCTGATGGGAGAATTTACAAAAAATCTCACAGTTGCTTCTTCTGGAATGAGAGATTGTTTCTCTTGCTGCTGCCAGTATAAACCAGGAGTGAACTTGGCTTATGGCAGGGGTGGCCAACCTGAGCCTGAGAAGGAGCTAGAATTTACCAGTGCACATTGCCAAAGAGCCACAGTAATATGTCTCCCACTCCCTCCCGCTCCCAGCATCTCCCACCCACCGGCAGCCCTGCTGATCAGCGCCTCTCCCCGCTCCGTGCACCTCCCCATCACCTCCCATGCAGGAAGCTCTTGGGGGGAAGGGGAGAGGAGCAAGGGCACAGCGGGCTCAGGGGAGGGGGTGGGAAGGGGTGGAGTGGGGGCAGGGTCTGTGGCACAGCCAGGGGTTGAGCAGTGAGCACGCCCCCAGGCACATTGGAAATTTGGTGCCTGTAGCTCCATCCCTGGAGTCGGTGCCTATACAAGGTGCTGCATGGGGGGGGGGGGAGGAGGTAGCTCAATGCCTTGAGCAGTGGCCTGCTAAACCCAAGGTTGCATGATCAATCCTTTGAAGGGGCCATCTGGGGTGACAAATCTGTTAGGGACAGTACTTGGTCCTGCTGTGAAGCCAGGGGACTAGCCACAATGACCTTTAATAGGGGGGTAGGGATATCAGTGGTACAAGCATTGGCCTGCTAAACCCAGGGTTATGAGTTCAATCCTTGAGGGGGCCACTTAGGGATCTCGGGCAAAAATTGGTCCTGCTAGTGAAGGCAGGGGGCTGGACTCAATGACCTTTCAAGGTCCCTTCCAGTTCTAGGAGATTGGTATATCTCCTCTTATTATTATTTATTATTATATTAACTTCTGAAGAGCCACAGGTTGGCCACCCCTGGCTTATGGCATTGTCAAGTACTGGCTAACTGCATGTTTTCTTTTTTCCTTCCTCTTTTGTCTATCTTTGTCCCGTGTTACTGTTCTCTCTGAAGGTACTGGCTCTTAGATGGTTTAGTGGACTCAACAGAGGATGGGGAGCCAGGCGTTCTAGTATGCAGGTTTGGGCAAGTCACTTTCACATCAGTATCTTGTTTGTAGAGCTCTCTGAGGTGCTAAACTGTTGTTGTGATGCTCCATGGGAATTGTATGTGGTGCACCCTTTCTCCTGGACTGTTTAAATAACTTCTTTGCAGATATCATCCTTTGAAAAGGTGGTCTATTGTAATTGCCCAAAACATTGCACTATCATAGAATATCAGGGTTGGAAGGGACCTCAGGAAGTCATCTAGTCCAGCCCGCTGCTCAAAGCAGGGCCAGTCCCCAGGCAGATCCCTAAATGACCCCCTCAAGGATTGAACTCACAACCATGGATTTAGCAGGCCAATACTCAAACCACTGAGCCATCCCTCCCCTGCAATATGGTTATAAACTGCTGTGTTTTGAGCCATTAGTTTCGAACATTGTAGTGGATTTTTAAGGGTCAGAGGAAGAATAGTTTTGTCTAAATAACAATACTTAGCACTCTTGTATAGTGCTTTTCCCTGCTAGATCTCAAAACACTTTAAAAAGTAAGCACCATATCCCTGTCTTGTACATTGCCAGGGCAACTAAATAAGGCACAGTAGCTGTGACACACTGAGTCTATAGCGGAGCGGGAGTGGAGCCCAGGAGTCCTCATTCTACTGTTTAATGCCCAATTTGTTGGTAAGGATTAAAGGTGAATCCATGTAGCAAATACACAGACATGACGAGATTAGACAGGAAATATTTTTCTGTTGGTTCCGCTTCCTTCTGAGAACAGGATGTGGTTGCATCACTTATTCATCACTTTTCATTTCTCTTCTTCCCCAGGAAGGAAAAAGGCTACATGACTTGCTGAAGGGAGAGAAAATGTTATGTTGGGGATGTTGGTCTTTTGGCCAGCCTGGGATAGGTAGCAATCTCCAAGCAACCATCCCTGAGCCACAGGTGTATGGATTCATTCACGACCAAAACATCAAGGAGGTGGCTTGTGGAGGAAACCATTCTGTTTTCTTATTGGAGAATGGAGAAGTTTACACCTGTGGCTTGAACACCAAAGGACAGCTAGGCCATCAGAGAGAGGGAAGCAAGCCAGGTATGTGGATTTTTTTTTTGTTTTTTTGATACTTCAAACACCAGTTGCAGTGGTGGGGCACGTGTATGAATTCTTTGTGATTCAGCAATGACTGGAGCTGATGGGCATGCTTAGTTGTACAGAATTAGGGTGCTGAATAAGATAGGTTTGGTTATCAGAATCTATAGCTATAGAATGGTGGGATGGGGAGAGAAATAACCGTGACGTATCGAAGCATTGCACAATGGTAGAGGCGTCAATACAGGCGTAGATGATCTGGGGCAGAAGTTTCCTACTTTGTGTCAATGTGACTTGCTTTCTCTTAGTGTTGTAGCAAGGGAGGGCTGTTAGTTACAAGGTTCTCCCCTGCCTCTAAGACTTTACTGTGTTCCCCAGAATCAAAGGTCTCATTAGTGTAGGGGTTGACGTCTTGCTAGGAGCAACCCTGGGGGCTGCTCCTGCTCCTTGTGGTATCAGTGGAAGCTTGGTCATTGCTATCAGTGGGAGTGAACCTATTTTTAGCACAGTTGCTGATAGCAGGGTTTCTTTAGACAGGTGGAAAACGAGGGTGTCTTCTGAGAACCCTGTAGCAGGGTGTCATGGGGTACGGCCTTCATCACCAGACTGGTGCCTCCTTGAGTTGGGGATTAGCTCGAGGCCAACACTCACATCTGTGGTCTGCACACCAGCACTCTGTCTCTGTTCCTGCCTACGGCTCCTCTCAGTTTCCAGAACGGCAATGACTTCTTTGTGACTCCGGCTAGGTCATCATCTGTGTTTTGCTGTCCAACAGTCCAGCCACTTCCCCAGTGGCGAGTAGTGGGGACCCAGGCCATCCCAGGGACTGTGTAACTAGCAGTCTCCTGCTGCTCTTCTGTGCCCTCTGTCAATCCTACTCTATTTCCCTTGGCCATTTCCCCATGACCCCAGCACCTTCTTCACCTTCACCTAAGGGCACTCAGCTGCTCAGTCCCAGCAGCCAGCCAGCAGCTTCATCTTGTTTCCCTGGTTCCTGCCAGCAGCTGCTCTGCCCAAAGTGCTTCGTTCTCTCAGCCCTTCAGTGACATGGTCCTTAATCCCCGGGCTCCATGAGAGAAACTGGTCTTACTCTGCCTTGCAGCTCGCTTTTATCTGAGCCTGGTGGGCCTGGATTGGTTGCTCCCTACAACTCTTCCCTGATTGGCTGTGCTTCACACAAGGACTCGCCTCCATTGCTCCTTCTGGGCAGGGCATGATTAACCCCTTTTATGCCTGTGTGGGGTAGGGACCCCATCTGACAGGATTCTCAGATGAATCTGTGCCACAGTCTGTCCCTGTCCCTTCACCTCTGGAACAAGGTATTTCCCCCCCCACACACACACACTTGCCTCCCCATTCTGTGTTAGCCAGCAGAGCCTGTGTGTACAAATTGTGGGTTCTCAACCCCTCCCCTGCCATGTGCCCACAAGCGTGAGTCAATCCCCTTACCTTTATTTTTTTGGAAGGAGTTACAGACCTTCGTAAAACTGATCTCTCTAACAGTAACATCCCAGTTTGCTTGGATCTGCTTTATATCTTTCTCGCTCCAGTGTGGTGCAAAGAGCTGGATTTCTTGGCTGTGATTTTTACTGAAAACAGAATATTAAATGGTTTAAAAAACAACAACCCCAAACCAACACTTCCCTCCCAGGCATCCCCAATCCAGGTCAAGGCTATTTCTGCCCTGCAAGGTAGGGGTGTGATTCCCCTGCTCACGCATTTATACCCACGCTAGCTCTGATTGAGGTAGATAAATAGCAGCCTATTCACAGTAGCTCAGGTAACAGCCACGGAGACATTTGAACTTTTTTGCAGATAACGGTTTAAAGCTCTGACACACTAAAATGGGAAGACAACAAAAATCTGTATCACAATACGCTTCAGAACACAAGGACGTATTCAAAAGTTTTAAAAAAACAAAAACAGGAGAAAAGGATGAAGTTGTGTGTGCACTGCAGATGGTGTGGTCCAGTTATTAAATGTAAATATTTATGGGCTAATAGTTCTAAGTCTGCAACAGTAAACTGATTATTGAAATGAAAAGTTTTATTTGGGGAGTAGAAGTATATTGTTTTCTTAAACTCAGAGGTGGTGGTGTGTTTTGAGTTTGGTTTTAGTTCTGCAGCAAACGACATTGAATTCCATTCATCAAAGCTTTCATCTACTGAATACTTTTCCCCCCAGTCTTTCTGGCCACCAAAATAACCCCCCATAGTTACCCAGAAAAATTATGAATTGCTTTTTCCACTGATTTTTGACCTGTTTTTGTTGCCGTAGTAATAAACACAGATACATTCCTAAAAACAAATTAAGTAAAATAAAAACAGAAAACAAAGAGCCGCACTCATTTTGTAAAGGGGGGAGTGGCCCAAATAAAATAAGGTTGGTGGGTGACTTGGAAATGGTTGTGTTCCCTTGTCCTATTGCAATTCCTTTGGTCCTACAACTTATTTTTCGATTTGTTATTTATTTATGAAGGATGGGGTTTCAGAAGTGCCTAACTCACTTAGGAGCACAAATCCCACTGACTTTCAGTGGGACTTGTGCTCCTCTGTGACTGCAGCATTTTTGAAAATCCCACCGAGAATCAGAGACAAAAATTTAAAAATCACGCACTTGTGTGGCTTAGTACCCACTTGGGTCATTTTTATTCAGCTGGATACAAATATTTCTTCCCACAGATCTTATTGATTAGTTGCGTTGCTGTTTCACATAACGGCACCCTGATGTTGCTTGGGTCTTCTGTGCAAAGGTACTATATGGCGACATAATAAGAGACAGACTGTACAGAGTTTTCAATCTAAATTCACAAAATAGACAAAGGTGGGAGGGAAAACGGAGACACAAAGAGATTAGGTGATTTGCTCTAGGTCATATTCATGTCTGCATTCGGAATAGAATCCAGCTGTCCTGAATCCAAGTATGGTGCTCTGTCCGCTAGATCATGCTGCTTCCCATAAAGATTTTGCCAAGGCTGCAGCATGGAATTGGGAGGATGGGATAGGAAGCCCTTGGATTGATCCCAAGTTCACCTCTCCAGCATAACCACAGAGCCATTGCTCCTACTGCTGATTATCTCAAATATTTAATTGCTTTTGAAAATGTTACCCAAACCACATGCTCTCTGAGAGCATTTCAGTGTCATTTGTAAGTCATTGTGTCGCTCATGCTATGGTTCAAAGCAGTGCTTTGGGTCGCACCTCTCCAGAGTTTAGTGCTGACTACGTGAAAGGTAGCTGGGGATGCTCAGGAGCGCAGTACTCAAAAAGGAAGGAAAGCGTCTTCCTATCTCAGATTCCTAGTTTCTTTATACACATGCAAGAGTCTGAATGGTGAGAGTGGTTTTAAAGATTCTGAAGGCTCCCAGCCTGCTGCTCCATTGGCTGCAGGAGGCCTATCTGCAAGGTCAGGGTCCAAGTTACTAAGCTTAACTTGTGAGTAGGGGCGATAGGAACTGGGTATTCCGGCTGCCCTCCGCCGGATTTTTATGGCTAGACATTGAAATGACCTGACTTATTGTCCTACTCTCTGTTAGCAAACTGTGAATCCATAAATAAGGCTTCGCTTTCATAGAATATCAGGGTTGGAAGGGACCTCAGGAGGTCATCATGTCCAACCCCCTGCTCAAAGTGAGGGAGCTACGGAATGGGTATACTCGCTGGTGTCCCAGGCTGCTAGCGGGGGAGGGACTGGGTAACAAGTTTGTATCTCCTTCCGATCTTAGCACCTGCATGTGTGTGGTCGGGGGGCAGCGTGGAAAGTAGCGGGGGAAGTCTGGTGGCCAGTTGTTGAGCGTTGCTGGAAAGGGCTGCCAGTGCTGTTACTTTACTGCACTCTCCATTGATCTAGGCTTTGGGGCCCAATATGTACCCAGACTCCTGTTAGTTTATTGGCACAACCTGGCTGTGGCTGAAGCAGTGGAAATAGTGTGTGATCCCAGCTATGCCAGTGGGTTTGTGGCTGTCTGGATTACCCCCAGAAGTGGGTAGGGTCCCCTAGGAGGCTGTTGAACCCAAGCTGGGCAGAGGATAGACACAGATTTGTTGTGTCTCCCAGGCAGCCTTGGCTGGAAGGGCAGCTGCCAAGCCCCACCTGGAATGTGGAAAGGTTTACGTTGCCCTACCACATGGCTTTGCTGTCTCAGAGAACAGGGAAAACGTTCGGCGGTCCTGAGCCTTCTGAAGTCAGTGGGGAAAAACTAGGTGACTTCAGTGGGGTAGGATCAGGCCCCCAGCAGTTTGCATCTCTAAGGGGAGATTCCCATTCCCCCCCCTTATCGCCCTGTGGGAGCTTTTTGCAGTTGCTGCATCAAAAGTCTCCAGTAGTGTTTTGGGATCGTGCCATCATGTCGTCACGTCCAAGATGGTTCCTTCCCTTGGTGACATTTGCTCTTTAGCAAAATTCTGAGTGGGACTTTCAACAGCGCTGCACATCAGCCTAACTCTGCTCCCATTAAATCAATGGAAGTTTCACCAGCAACTTCAGTGCGAGTAGAGTTAGACCAGCACTGAGCACTTCTGAATGTCCCACTTTATGTCCCTTTCCTAATTCCAGCTGACTAGTGCATTCTCCTGCCCCACATCTGTGCATCCATCAATTAGATGGTCACTTTATAATGCCTGCTTCTGTCAATGTCCTTAAACATCAAACGGTAGGATGTCTGTGTTCAGGTAGCTCCTCCTGGATGAGTGTCCCACATGTTCAGAGAGCAGCTCTGGAGATGCAATAGGGCTCAGAAAGTGGTAAGTTAAGAGGTGGGGTGTATTGTCACCTCAGGCAGGCACGTGGCTGTAATACAAAAATCATACAGGAACAGCAGGTAAAATCCCAATCTGAAAGGCTGGACTCTGGTCCTCCCTCCAGTCTAGGGTATCAGACCCACTGGGGCTCGGCTGTCAGAGTAGAACTTGTAGAGATTTCTTCTTTTCTGCTAACTCCCTTCTCCCTGATTCGACCACTTGTGCAGAATAGGCAGAGCAGAGCAGTTAGAAGTGGAAGAGCCTTACTGAAAGGACCCTCTGCAAAGACAGGGTATATTTCCTCCTCTTTGTGCTCTTCTCTTCCATCCCCCCACCCCCGAGAGTTACCAGTTTAATGTCTGACATGTCTCCAACTTCACATGATGACTTTTTATTGGAGTCGCTGTAAATGTGCTCCCAAGACTTAATTTGTAAGTTTTGACTGAGTCACCCATGGGTGTAGAAGCTCTTTGTCCTTTGGCATGGATTCCTTAGAGTCCCATCTCACCTTGGCTGCCCTGCATGATCCACAGCTCGTGGTGCTGCCGAAAGGGGCATGTCGCTTCAACAGCAGTTGCTTTTGCATGGAAGTAGCAGAACAGGTTGAGGGGCACTAGGCAAGGGTTCTTGCTGGGTGTATGGTGTTGGCACCAGGGGGCTACGACCCCAAATGGGTCTTCAGTGGCTCCCAGTGGAGCAGACTACTGAAAGGTCCACAGTAATTAACTTGCATACACTGCAGTTTATTCGCGAAGGAATTACACAAGAGGTAAAGGGTTACATTAAGCACATAACTCCAATGTTAGACATTAAAAACTATACAGTAAGAGCGATACATTCCTCTTAGCGAGCCTCTCTTTCACAAACATACACAAACAGGCCTGTGCTAGCCTCACACAGTTCCTGCTTGGCAAACAGAGAAGATGGTTACCGAATTCTATGGATGACTTCTCTCCAGGTCTGGTCTCCTTAGCCCTCTGGTCTGTCTTGGATTCCCTCGAGGCCAGGCCTTGGCTATCTGGAGACCCCTCTGGCTCACAGTCCTACTTGAGCCCACGGAGCATAGTTTTGGCTACTCTGTCTAGCAGCGTTGTTTCTTTAAGCGACAATTAAGAAATTCCACAACAGTAATTTAATTTGCTTGATTTTTATACTCTTTTTCCTCAAAGGAGTTATATATCTTAAAAGCATCCCCAGTGGGCATGTGGCTACTAATTTTTACCTAATTAATACTTTAGGAGGAGACTGCAAAGTGATGCCAACTGAACATTAACCCACATTCACTCCCTTATCAATCATTCTCTTCAGCCCCCTGTGTGATGGCCTTCAACAGGGTCGAGACGCCCCGGTCAGCCCATGCTCCACTCAGAATGTTCTGCATATGTTGTTTGCTTTCAAGTGGACATATTTGCTGACCCAAAGATCAGTACTGATCATTCCTGCAGTATGGAGCCAGTCAGTTTCACCTCTGCCATCTGCCTGATGCTAAGAGAGAGATTTTGCTCCCTGAATCCTCTTTTGTTTGTTCAGTATGGCCACACCATTTGGGCACCATCCCAACGTACGGTATGCTGTGTTGTTATTCATGCCGCACCAGATGTGTGCTGAGCCATTTAAAAGATACAGGCTCTGTTTATTCAAGTTTTTTTCCTTGTACCTGGAGGTATGGTACCAGCGGCTCCATTTGGCATTGTAGGTCCTTGGTCTTCACGTCCTGCAAGGGCCCACTTTTTCAGATGGGCCATGTCTCAGGGAACCTATAATGCTAAGATGGGGGTTGGGGTAGGGTGGAGAAGGAAGCCTGCACCTTTCCTCTAGCAACAGGAAGCAAAGAAAACCATGCTTCCCTTACCACCATTGCCTGTAGAGCTGCAGATCGACAAGGCATCAGTGTGTCAGTTTGCATTATGTAGGCTATCAACGCAGCTTGGGGCTTGACATGCAAGTAAGCTTTACTTTAAAAAAAAAAAAAAAAAGATTTTGGAGAGTTGTAGGAATATCCACATAATGATCCATATCCCCTGGATTTCTCTGTCCCTGACGGCCTGTACTCTGCAAATTGAACTGCACTTATTCTAAACTCCAGTACACGGTTAGCTGTGTCCGGAAATCTCAGTGCTCGCTCCAGAACCCTGCTAACAGATGTGTATCTTAAATGGAAAGGCTATGCGGCTGCTTGGTCCCCGCTTAACCTCTTGCAGCTGGATGAGGAGTTAGCTGTGCCAGGGCTGCTTCATTTAGACTGTGGGAGGAGCGTGAACGGGAGTCGTTGCACTCACTGGAAGCAGCCCTGGGAGGGAGCAGGTCCCAGATGGAAAGCAGTGCCTGGGGGAAGGCGGGGTTGGTGACTGTACGGACTGGGTGAGCAGTAGGGTAAGATGGAGAGCTGCTTGGCAGGATGGCAGCAGTGGCACAATTGGGAGGGTTGTTGGTTTGCAGCTGTGCTCCCCTCTCCCTCGTCAGTTTCCTTTCTTGTTTGCAGAAAGACAAACTGAAACAGGAAAGAGAGGAAATAAAGGCGGTTTAAGCGCCAGTGACCTGCTGGGCTTGGTGCTCCCACCCATGCAGCCTGAGTGAAGAGGTTTTTCACAAGGGAGCTAAAGGGAATGTGGAAGATTCTTCCCCCTGCCTACACAGGAAATGTCAGCACAGCTCAGAGCTGCAGGAGTGCACTTCCTTAGCCCTGTGGCAGATCTGCTCTCTGCTCTCCTGGTTTGTATCTGCCCTGCCTCCAAGCCCTCTGGTGTCTTCTCTGCACTGCAAAATAGAACTCCACAGTGCATAGGCAATAACGCATGGTGTCCCTGTAGACTTTCCATTCTGCACTGTTTGCAGCAGAAACACAGCGGTTCTGCTTTTAGGAGTCAGTTGTCAAATCAGAGGATGCTCCTATTTTACGGTCTTGTCCTGGGTGACTTTTCCGGGGTAGGGAAACCCGAGCAGAGCAGCACAAACCATTTTGGGACCACTCAACTTGTTAAGAATCAGAGATTGCAGATGGAAAAGTATCTTGAAGTGATCAGAAATATCTCTTCTGCAACCACAGAAAAAGTTAACCTCTCTTCAGAAAACAGTCCAACCCCTTTACCCCTGTAAGGACACCTTCAGGTCATCATTCACAATCACAACACATTTTTACTTGAGCGACTTTCGTGTAAAACATGCCCCTCCCATAATTTATTGATTGTTCAATTTTGGCATCATTTGTCCCCTTTACCCTAGTTCCTCCCTGCCCAAAGTGTATAAACTCCTATTAAAGTTCATTTTGTTTTTCCAGTGAGACAATAAAGAAAATCGTGCTGCGAGTTTTAACTCTTAGCTAAGGGAGCAATAGGACAGATTCTAGCAAGTTAGGGGAAAATTGTAATCCACCTGGCACTTGCTTGTTGCTGTTTCTCTTCTGGCAAGACATGAAATGTCCCAGAGGCCTGGTAATTACCCCAACAACTGGAACTTCAGATGTAAACCTGCATTCTGCAGTTCCTCAGTTCCACTCAAACCACGAACAAAGCACTTTTTCTCATCAAGATAATCAATTGGCTCTCTCCAGCCTCTCCCTTCTAAATAAGGTCTCTTTTTGGAAACCAAAAAAGCTCAGACCAATTCAAGGTTCGCAGCAGCATCTGAGAGGATCTGGCATTCCCTCCTTTTCGGTAACACATAGTGCAGCTGTGAAAGGCTGCTCTGTCTTATTTCTTGGCTTACCCTTTAAACCACCTGTCTAAGGGAGGAAAGCTTACAAACACTCGTCTCTACTCTTTTTTTAGAATGCCCTTTGAATGTTGTGCAAACAAAGAAAACTAAATTATTCTGTTCGTTTCTTTAATGTAATATCATTACAGCTTCCTGGCCTTACTCCTGCACTGATGCTAGGGAGCATATTTCTTTATGCTTTGCCACTGCTTTTCCACTGAACAAGCACTATTAAATTACTGAATTGCTTAGCCTTGAACTTCACAATGTTTTTACTATGTTTACAGGAGAAGACTGGACTTTTCCTGAAATCCACATTGATGCCTATGTTTTAGCTGGGATATTTTTATGACTCATTTGTACTTTAGCCCTATGGCAATGGCAGAATATCCAGCATTTTGATGTTTTCTCCAAACAGCCTGAATATATTCACAAGAACTACAGCAAGAATCTCGCCCCCTCCTTTTTTTTTTTTTTTTAACTAGATGGTTCCAGAGACAGCAAGCTGCTTTCATACTGTATCTATCTGGGAGCTGTGAAATCACTGCCTCATTGCACATCCTACACTTCCTCAAACTACCACTTTCTTCTCTTACGTATCTTGCTAAAGCAACAATTTGGTTGGAATGCACTTACTTGTGAATTTAGCTTACCGAACGATTCATGAACCGGGGTCAGAGTAAACGCCAGTCCACACCAGGGAACTGTCTCATAGTACTCGGAGTGTGTGTAAATGACATCAGTCTATCTCAGGGCTGAGGGTTACTTAAGTCATTTTAAAATGTCAGTAACTGTCTGAAATGCTGCTTTCAATCCCCCTGCTCTCGTAGTAGTAGGATATTCTTGAGCAGTATTTGTGAAAGTAATTTGGATTGCACTGGGGGGAGGGAAGCAGCTCTAAGAGAAATGATCATAGAAATACAGGGCTGGAGGGGACCTCGAGAAGTCAAGTCCAGCCTCCTATGCTGAGGTAGAACCAGACCATGCCTGACAGGTTTGTCTAACCTGTGCCAGAGCTAAGACCCACTCATCTGCCATGGAACATTGTTCTCTTTGTTGTCATACTACAGCAGACCAATGGTCCTTCAGCTTGGGTACCTAGGCGCCCACACTGATAAATACCAAATACTATGGAGAAGGTGTTCAATAATCACCATAACACACCCTCCTGGGCTATGACTTGACTGAAGTACATGAACAGAGGCTCTTTGGGTGTTTTTTTTTTAAGCTGTAGATGATGTTAGTGTTAATGTCTGATCCCTTTAATCTACATGTCCATCCAGCCCTCAAAGCAGGTAAACCCTGGTTGAGCTAGAGAGTAGTTTGTTAATCTGTGATCAAGTGGAGAAGGAGGTGGGTGCAGAGATGGAATCCTGAATTTACTTAGTGTGTTACTCTCTTTTTCCCACTGATGCTTCTACTCAATAAGAGCATAGCTTTCAGCTCCCTGGCCAGTGCTGATCATCCATGCACGGTAAAGGGCCAGTAACCCTGTTGTCCAAGAGTGTGTGAGCTGCCACAGGAAAGGATGCTGAGAGATCAGCCATAGCAGCACACCCTGGTCTGCAGGGGTGGGATTCCTCTTTTGAATATGAGTGGACTTTTGAGTTGGTGCTGTGTGTCGTTTCCTGTCTGAAAAATGGGCTGTCGGTCATCCGGAGCTGTAACAGGTTGGTTTCAGCTGTCGCAGTTCTCCAGACAGACGTAACAGGAATGGCATCTTCATTGAAGATCTGGTGGAGCTACATGTGCTAGCACATACAGGCTGGAGGTTGGTGAATAATTCAAGCACCCATTAATAATACTAGTGGCTGACTTCAACTCTGTGTTGATTAAGCTGTATGCGGTGACTGTTTGTTCCCAAACTGCAGAGCAGTATTCATTTGGCACAAACAACAGGGCCAAAGCAGAGGTACGAAGGCCCCAAGTGTCTGCTTTGCAGGGAATTCCTCATAGTTTTCATATCAAGACAGTATGAGAAGATACCTTCATTTTCAGGTGTTCCAGGTGGGGCCAGTATGTCAGGCTACAGTTAGTTTTACTCCCAAGTATGTGATAACTGGTCGGAATGGCAATAACCATCCTTGTACACCAATATAGATGGGTTGTTTGGCAAGATGATTGTTCAGATGGAAAGTAGTTGGTTCTGCCTTGTTTTCACTAAGGATTAGTCTTCATTGTTGGAAATAAGTAGTCAAAATACCATGTTTTGGCTAAGATTCCCTTCAGTGCTATGGAAATCATTTCCAGTGTCTGCAATACAAATGTCATCAGCATATGCATACTTCTGGGCCTGCATTTCAGGAAGGTTGCATGAGTATATAGCGAACAAAAAGGGAGCCAAAACTGGCCTTTGTGGAAGGCCATTGCAGAGAATTTTTAAGGTGACTGATTTTTTTCCCAACTTGCAGAATGAATCTTCAGTTACTAATAATTTCTCAAATGAGCCGCACCATTGGCCAAGAAAGAATAATTACAGGAGCTTGACAACCAGCCCAGTGTGCCACACAGTGTCCTAGGTTGCCATCAGGTGAAGACTACACTACCTTTCTTTCCTGACTCAAACGCATTTTCTGTGTCTTGAGTCAGACAACGTACCTGATCTTGCATGTGTTGTCCCCGCTGAATCCAGCCTGAATGCAAGGCAGCTGAGGGCTTGTCTAAACTACCGCACGGGGTTGATCTAAGATATGCAACTTCAGTTACATGAATAGCGTAGTAGCTGAAGTTGACGTACTTAGATCTGTTTACCACGGTGTCTTCACTGTGGTAAGTCGACAGCTGTTGCTTTCCTGTCAACTCAGCTTCTGCTTCTTCTGGTGGAGTACTGGAGTTGACAGGAGAGCACTATAAAACGATCGCTGCCCGCCTATCTGACGGGTAGTGTAGACAAGTCCTGAGATCAACTACCTTATTATTCCACGTCAGGATTAGTCTATCAGTTTATAGGTAACACGCAGCAGAGAAATTGGTCAGTTGCTCTTCGGGTTCATCAATGATTTCTCTGACTTGGGAACAGCTTTGACCTCTGCTCTGCACCAGACTTTTGGGATCCAAAGTACAGCAATTCAGAAATCAAAGCTGCCTGCTTTTGATGATTGGATGAAGTTGTGGATGTCACCAGAAGCGTTGGTAGTCTGCAGTTGATGTGTGATCTTGATTTTGATCAGTGAAAGGAGTCATCAGGTTTGTTTCCACACATAGAGCAGCTATCTCTCCACAACCATCATTTGAACTGCATGGCTGAAAACTTTTGTCTTGATTAGGATGTCTTCCATTGACCACGAGCTGAAATGCAGTGCAGTTTGCTGTGACTGGGTGTTCCTTCTTGCCCAGACTGGAATATCCACTCAGTCTCTGAATAGTTTGCCAGGTTTTGTGATCGCAATGTGTGAAGACAGTTTTTTTCCCATTGTTCTTGTCTGTACTTTTATTGAAAACCTCTTTTTCATTCTTGGCAGATTTAAATTCCTGATATAGTCTGGTTGCATCAGATGACCAACCAGGAAGGGATTGTTGATGAAATCCCAAGCTTTGTATTTCTTTGTAGCAGCTAGAACTTTATTGCCGTAAGCTTGGTATTCAGCAGTGATATTGTTCTCAATATCTGATTCCGAGTCTTTCCCACAAGAGACTCCAGTTCAGATTGGAACGGGTCCTACCTTGCCTTCTAAAAATTCCATCAAGGCTGCTGGAATTTTTATGCCTGTTTTGATCAGGCATGGCCAATGCTGAGATCAGCAGTGCCAGTCTCCTCATCAGGTCCAAATGATGTTATCGAATGGCAGGCTAATGACTGATATTGGGGATTGTTGTGGGAGGGGAGATGAAATGGTCTGTTCTACTACCACTCTGTTAGATATGTAGGCAGAAACAGAAGGTTTATATAACACGCAGTGTGCTCTGGAAATGAGTTGATTCTGTTATGGTAGTGTCCAGTGACCCCAGTCAAGATAGGTGGCCCTATTGTTCCAAGTACTGTACAATCATGTTGGGAGATATGTTCCAAAGAGCATGCAATCTAAAGGCCTTCACTTGTAGTGCTGTTCAGAAGAACAAATGTCATGTCAGTTATTTGGGGGATAACAAGAGCCTTGTTGTCTTCTAGGATGGGCTTGGGAGAGAAGATAAAGGAATGGGGAAAGTGAAGAAAAACTGATTAGAGAGACTAAAACATGCTTGCAATAAAATTAAATTTAACCTCCTCTCCCCTTTTTAGGCTAATAAGTCCACTGGCATTTAATCAGCCAAGGAAATCGTTATTAGTTTGTAAACACAGGGAGTGTCCTAAAGTTGTGTTGGTATTTACAGCACCGTTAGTGTGAATGTTGATTTGCAGATGTTAGAAATAACAAAATGAGGAGCTAACAATTATACTTGTAGATAACACAATGGTAGAGACCGCAACTGATCAGATGATGTGAGTGGTGCTGACAGACCATGGACAGGTGATCAGAGTGTGATGAAGAGAGCAAGTTCTTGGTAGGTTTTTCCCTTTGAACCCTTTTGATAACAATTAATTGAACTGTTGTGTTACCTGCTCCAGTCTTAGGGCTGGTCTACACTGCGGGGTGGGGGGGAATCGATCTAAGATATGCAACTTCAGCTATGCTATTTGCGTAGCTGAAGTCAAAGTATCTTAGTTCGACTTACTTGGCCATCCTCACAGTGGCGAATCAACTGCCACAGCTCTCCCATCGACACTGCTTACTCCTCCTGCCAAGGTGGAGTATGGGCATCGATTCGCGGATTGATTTATCACTCCTAGACGAGATGTGATAAATCGATCCCTGATATATCGATTACTACCCGCCGATTTGGCAGGTAGTATAGACATACCCTTACAGGCGCCAGTTCAGCCTTATTCTGAAAACATTTAGTTTTAAATTTAATTCTGAATTATCTGACTCGCCAGCGTTGTTTTTAGTAACTACCCATTTGAGTTTTGGCTTTATTAACAAAACAGCAATCAGGGAACATAAATAAATAAGCTCAAACTTCCCCAGACTTGGCTGCTCCCAGGATTCTCTCAAGCCGCTCAGCCTACATTGTAAATGACCCTTGCTCCTCTCCTCCCCGAGCCAGTCCCCATCTCTCTTGTATCCACAGGTAATGAGCCACCTGCCTCAGTGAGTCAATCAAACCTTTCCCACAAGCAACCAGAGTAGAATGTTTCAGGCAAAGCCTGTTACGCTCCTTCATGACCCTAGTCTCTTATAGGAAACTGAACATTCTTGCGCCACCCCCGTCCCATCCTTCCCTGATGCCCCACCCCTTCTGAAAGGCCCAACCCCCACTCACTCTATCCCCTCCTCTCCATCGTTCACTCTCCCCCACCCTTGCTCACTTTCACCAGGCTGAGTCAGGGGATTGGAGGGTGGGAGGACTCTGATTGGGAGTGCAGGCTCTGGGATGGGGCCGGGGTTAAGGGGTTTGGGGTAGAGGAGGGGGCTCAGGGCAGGACAAGGGCTTGGGGTGCAAGCTCTGGGAGGGATTTGGGTGCAGGAGGGGACTCTGGGCTGGGGCAGAGGCTTGTGATGCGGGAGGAGTTGAGCGGTGTGGGCTCTGTAAGGGAGTTTGGGTGCCGGAGGAGGCTCAGGGCTGGGGCAGGGAGTTAGGGTGTGGGAGAGGGTTCAGGGTGCGGGCTCCAGCTGGGCAGCGCTTACCTCAGGCTGCTCCCAGAAGTGTCCAGCATGTCCAGCTCCTAGGTGGAGGGGCCAGAGGGATCTGCAGTTCCTGGCCAATGAGAGCTGCGGAGCCACTGCTCAGGGCAGGGACAGCACACGGAGCCTCCCTGACTGCCCCTGCACCTAGGAGCTGGACATCCCGGCTGCTGCCGGGAGCCATGTGGAGCCAGGGCAGGCAGGGAGCCTCTCTTCCTTAGACTCACTGTGCTGCCGACTGGACTTTTAGTCAAAAACTGGTCACCTGGCAACCCTACTCGCTTAACCGAGCGGTGTTTTTTTCTGTTGTCAGCTAGGGATTCTGCTGCTTACTGCCTTGATGACCGGGGAGATGGGAACTAGGTTTTCTTCTTGGCTATAAAAAATCTTTATATTTGAATTATCTACCCCTTTCTGGAACAAAATCCACAGATCCTGAATCACTGTGGTTGACTTTATCCACGCTGCTGTGAGTCAGACCAGCACAGCCACCTCCGTGTTCTGCACTGCAAAGGTTACTTTTCTAATTGGCTGAGTCAAGGTGTGTGGTTGCTGTCAGCCTTAAAATAGAGTGACTTCATATGTACATGGGTGACAGGAGGTGGCATCCTCCAAAATGTGCTGGGGGGAAGGTGACATGTATGGGGACTCGTCCAACCAGGTACTTTGAAAATGGGATTTGATTTAAAAGTTAGTGTGTGTTATGGAGACACCGTAACCCTCTGCTTCACTGCCTGTTTTGTTGGAGTCCCTGACCCTCACCCCCTTTTTTTTTATTGTGTATTTTTTATTGTGTTGCTGTGCAATCATGTGCTGTTATTTCTGCAGGACCTCTGGGGAGTGAATGGCGTCTGATCGTGTAATTAAATATGGTCATAATGCTTATGTGCAGGGAGGCAAAATGAGTTGCACTGGCCGACTTTGGCATTTCCTGCCTTTTGAGCGCTTCAAGTTACAACCTTAATACTCTCTTGGTGTGGGGTGTGGGCATTGTATGGGACCATACACGCCCTGTGTACCACTGGTTGTCAGATATACCATGAGCAGTACTCATTGCCCTCAGGCAGTAAGCTGGTCATTTCACCTAAGATACAGTGTAAAGCTGCTACTGCCAAGCCTTAGAGGAGGTGTGGTGTCTCAGCTGGGAGGTCACACCCCTGTGGTGGAAAAGCCTGCACCTTGTCTGTACTGCAGCTTCCACCAGTTGTCACCATCAGTGGAGAATTCTGGATCCGAATTTTGCCAGTGCTGCCTCAGTACATAATATTTGTTACATTTAGATGGCATGATCTTGGGGTAACTTTGTTCTATATCTGTGCAGTACTAGGCTTGCTTATGGCGCTATACTTACTATGCGTATAATAAATCATCTGGTGAAAACCTGTCTTGCAAATGCCAAAGGGAGCCTCTTGTGTCTGCAAAGGGAACACAACCTGACTAGGAAATGTGTTGGAAAAGGAAGGCCTGATTAATGGTGCAGTGGTTTTATCTTGCATGCAGACAATCAGGGTGGATTTGATTTAAATCAAATTGATTTTAAATCAAAATTTAAATCACTAGTCAGGAAGACTTGATTTAATCATGAATTTCTACGTCAAAGTGCATTCTTATTGGTTGTTATAACCTTAGTACATATTCTTCACAACTCAGAGATAGACGTAGGTTTCATGTTTAAAAGGAACTCACTATAAATTTTTAAATGATATATTTTGAAAACTTTTCAGATTAGTTTTACAGCTATATCAGAAAATGAATGATTGATTGGTTATTTCATTTACCAAAGGTAATTGAAGCAGATTTTTTTGAAGTCATTGGGAGGTGAACTATCTCCAATTCAACAGGTTAATCATTAATATTTGGAGGATTTTCTTGCCATGATGTATTAGGAGAGAACATCACCAGACAGACATTTAAATTGTTTTAACTAAAACAACGACATTATGTATTCTGGATTTTTTTCTTCAACAGCAAACTGTAACATTTTAACAAAACAAGCATGAATTTTTGAATTTAGTTAAACATTCAATTATCGTTTGTTTTTGTTAAAATTGTTTTTAACTAAAATAGTTAAATGAAATATTAAAAAAAAAAATTAAATTGACTATGTCAGCCAGGTCAACATGAGAAACTAAACATTTAGTACTTCTAATAAGCCCTTGCTTCCAAGGATCTCATGGTGTGTTACAAATAAGCTTCACACGACCTTGGGGCGTAGATGTTATCCCTGTTTAGTAGATGGGGCGGGTGGAGATGGAACCAAGGCTCAGAGATTGAAGGTGGTATTTTCATTCCCATTCAGCTTGGGCCTATCTCGGCTCCCCTTGGAGCCAAAGAGAAGGCTCCCTTTGTCCAAGGCTGCAGAGTCAAGAATAGAATGTAGGGGTCCCGATTACCAGAACTGGGTACTACTACCAGACTACTGTGAAGTCAAACTGTCTTGAAGACGGTGGGACTCTTCACCGTTATACTAACCCATCTGTGTTGCTCCACTGATGCAAAGGAGCTGTGAAGCTGGGGGATGTTATCAGCTGGGAATTCACCTGCGCAGAGAGCATGGCTGCAGCATCTCTCCATTCCAGTTACTAAAATTGCCCCTTGGGGCCGCTGCCAGGAATAAATCAGAGATGATTTGGGGCTGCTCTAAATGTACGCTGGAAGCCAAGCCACCTTTACCCCTAGCTCTCTTGGGACAGACCTTACACCAAAGTACAGCATGACAGAATCCGAGTTGTATTCAAAAAAATCTGAGGACGACTCTAAAATAAATCAAACTTTGTTACCTTCTCGTAGGAAAAGTGGGTGAGCGGGAGCTAGTGATGAAAGGGGCCCTGTGGACTGAAGAGCTACATTTCAAAACTCTCTCAGGGATTGCCAGCCCGCACGCTGGCTCCGAACATGGATGCTGCAGTGGGGCGTGGCTGTTCTCTAAAATGAAGGGTTGTGAGTGGGTGTGTTTTCTATAAACACTTTCAGTTTGGAGTTACAGAGCTGTCAGATGAGGTTGACTCTAACGTAATTGATTTGATATTTAAACACTTTCTCATTCTCTAAGGATTCATACCATTTTACTATGTGAGTTCCTGGGTGCATTAAACTATCTAAGCTTGGCCTACGATTCTCCAGCAAATATGGTAAAAACAAGATAATGGAGATAAAAAGCACTAGCTACACCCTTCTCTACATATTTTCAGTCCAGTAATGCCTGTTACTGACATCCAAGTATCGATTGCCATTGCCTATGGGAACCTGTAAACGTGCATCAGACATTTAAACTGTCTGTCCTCTACACTTTGTGAGGGGGAGATGGAGGATGGGTTAGGTAAGTATTTGCCAGTTGCCTGTAAGACTTTGTACTGTTTAACAGGGAAGCAGTAGATTCTATAGCATAGTGCATTGCGTGTAGTAGCGCTGTGTGTGTGGCTTAAACTTCAGTTCCAATCAGAAGAGAATGTAGCTAATACAGAGCCAGGGCCAGCTCCAGCTTTTTTGCCACCCCAAGCAACGAAAACAAAACAAAGCAAAAAACGGTTGAGCTCCCACCGAAGTGCCGCCAAAGAAGAAGAGATGGCATGAAGGACCCGCTGCTGAAGACCTGGACGTGCTGCCCCATACCGGATGGAGTGCCGCCCCTTTCTATTGGCCGCCCCAGGCACCTGCTTCCTGTGCTGGTGCCTGGAGCCGGCCCTGTACAGAGCATATGGCCTGTGCCTTTGGAGCTCTTGGCTATGAGCAGAGCATTATGTGCAGAGAACAGACTTGGGAAAGGCTGAGACTGGGTTTGTGATGAGTATATTGAATAGACCTTGCACAGCCTGTAATAGCAGATGGGTAAGTGCATCATAGCAAGCCCAATTAAGGTAACATGAGAGGTGGGCTGCAATTTATAGTTAAGAAGGTAACAAAGCCAGTTCCTCATGAATGCAAGGAATGTTTTTATTTGACATTTCTTCACTCTGTTTTCTTGTGAAGATTCCTTTCCAGCTGGGGATTTTAATTGGGGACTTTCAGATCCTAAAGCAGGAATGCTACCTTTTGAGCTGAAAGATGATCTAACATCCTCTTTTAATTGTCTGACCACTAAAAGGAAGAGACTGCTAGAACTAGAACCAAAATCAGTCTTTCAGTGTATTACTGTGTGCTCATGAATGACCTATTCTTACCAACCATGGTACCCCCAGGCAGCAGCTAATTGCTTGGAGCCTGCCTGTAAAAACAGGCCACCTAAATCATAGAATCATAGACTTTAAGGTCAGAAGGGACCATTATGATCCTCTAGTCTGACCTCCTTCACAATGCAGCCCACAGAATCTCACCCACTCACTCCTGTAACAAACCTGTGTCTGAGCGATTGAAGTCCTTAAATCATGGTTTAAAGACTTCAAGGTGCATAGAATCTTCCAGCAAGTGACCCGTGCCCCACGCTGCAAAGGAAGGCGAAAACCCCCCAGGGCTTCTGCCAATCTGCCCTGGAGGAAAATTCCTTCCTGACCCCAAATATGGTGATCAGCTAAACCCTGAGCATGTGGACAAGACTCACCAGCCAGACACCCAGGAAAGAATTCTCTGTAGTAACTCAGATCCCACCCCATCTAACATCCAGTCACAAACCATTGGCCATATTTACTGCTAGTAATCAAAGATGAATTAATTACCAAAATTAGGCTCTCCCATTATACCATCCCCTCCATAAACATATCAAGCTTAGTCTTGAAGCCAGGTATGTCTTTTGCCCCCACTGCTTCCTTTGGAAGGCACATAGCACAAAACAGGCCACAGAGTGCTGTAGTTGGGCATGGAACTGCCCAAACCTTGGACTCGTGTGTGTAACTTACATGGCTGCTCTTGACAACTGGATCCTGAGCTACGTGTGTCCACCCTTACTGTAATGTGAGAAGGTGAAAATCTTAAATTAGGTAGGAAAAGTTACAGAAACTAAGTTACTAAGCACTGATCACTAAATTCTATGAAAATAATCTCCCCTCCCTTCCTTCTCCTGCTGTAGGCAACCTAGTTTTCTTATGAAAAATGAATCCTTTGCCTGCATGTGAAAGAGCAAAGCTTTTTTGGTCTAGTCTGAAACCTCCATCTGTATTTAATTTTTGTCTAATTAAAAATCATTTTGATTTGGTGGGAAAGTTTTGCTACCAAACATGTACCAGCTTATTGCAAGACAGGAATTTTCATTTAATTAAGCAAGCATTTAAAAAAACACCCTTGTAATAAAAGTGCCACGATCGCTGATGCTGCAATAACATTAAAGGTATTTCAGATACATAGATTGACTTAGTAGTGAAAAATTAATTGCAGACAATATTCTTATGGCAGGGTGACTGACGTTTACTCCTCTGTAAAATCTCTTGATATACTCACTGTTTAATGCAGACATGAGAGAGAGTTATAATTTGTAGTAATTTAATTGGGTTGGTTGATTTATGGCTGATTCAGTCTTGGTACTATGTGTTATTCTAACAGCTCAGCTTTGGTAAGCTGGGTACTATCCCAGGAGATGAGTAGGGAAGGGAGGTGAGCTGTGGAGCCAGCATTAGGAAGATGGGTGAAGGAGTGAGGAGTTTAGGAGGGACCTGCCAGGTCTCAGACAGGGACAGTCCAGTTCATGACTAACTGGCTTTATTAGCTCCCTAAATACTTAGCTGCAACATGCCCTGCACCTGTACCTTAATTACACTTGCTTTGATGCACATTACTTGCACACTCATCAGGCTAGACTTTCAAGAATCTCAGCAGCCACGGTCTTGGCCAGACTTTCAGGAGAGCCCAGCACGTTGAGTACTGAGCTCCCCTGAAAATTGGGTGATATGTGCCACAGTGGAAGCTGCTAGTTACTGAGCTCTTTGGAAACTCTGTGTCTCTCTGCTGCAGTGTGGGTGTTGGTCACAAATGCAGCATGCCTGTGAAACAGTGCAGGAGAAATACATTAAAGGTTGTGAGGTGATCTGATACCATGGGCGATGAGGAACAGGTAAGCACCATAAGCAGAGGGGTAATTCAGTTTTTGTGTCATCGTTTGTATTCGACTTGTGCGTAGTGGGTTTCCCAGCCAAGCCCAAAATTTCATTGTGCTAGGTCCTGTACAAACACGTCTTCTTTATACCCGAGTATATGTGGTGTATGTACAGGGCTGTAATGTCCATACAGAAATATGAGAGTCCCAACACGGTTCTGTTGCTTAGGGGGTTTCCTGTCTTCCTCAGAGCAAATTGGAGCATTGGCAGATCAGCACATAGTCCATGTTGCCTGCGGGGAGTCTCACAGTGTGGCACTGAGTGAGCACGGCCAGCTCTTTGCCTGGGGCGCAGGTAGTGATGGACAGCTCGGGATCATGACTAGAGAAGATTCTGTGGCAGTACCAAGGTAAAGTTTACAGGAACCAAATGCTAAAGTTTTCACATGCAATGTATAAAGTTAGATCTTCTAGTTCTTCTTCCTGGGCTTGTGTGAGTCTTTTCATTAACTTCAGCAGGCCCTCCTTGTTTTAAGAGTAACAAAGGCAGGACTTTTGTCCCCATCCCTATTCTGCTTATCAAGTCATCAAGGCCCTTTGGTTTTGTTTTTTACTGGAAAAAATCTCACGTTTTACAAAAGCTTTTTGCTTTTCACTGATTTCTTCCCTTCTCTTCTCCTCCCACCCTCACCCCCGCCCCAAATGAATATTGGACCACTCAGGTACATGAAAATATGGATTAAGTTAAAAAAATCCAATCCATTACATTATTTATGTTAATTACGGTTTAGTCTAAGTGTAAATGCAAGACTGTCAATGTGAGGCAATGTAGTGGAAGATACGTATGCACGTGAATACCCGTGTGCTCAAGTACTCATAAAAGGAGGGCTAGAACTCCCTGGACCAGTTGCTTTCTCCAGTAGGAGAGATAGCGACTCAGTAACGTGGGATACCCAGGTTACCGTCACCATCTCTCCTGGGTATTCCTACTTTCTCTATTGCCTTTTTTTCTGTCCTCTCATCCTTCCCTAGTAACCCCAATTTTGACCCTGAAAACAGAAGTTAATTTTTTGCACTGATTTTTCACTTTTTTAAATTTTTGTAATATACACCAATCAATTCCTGAGAAATTTTAAACAAAATAAAAACTACAAGCAAAGGACCTTGCAAGTCATTCATCCCTTTTGGTCCAGAGATGAGTTTTTGTTAAATTCTGCTGCACAATTCAATGCATTATGCTATGCTATCACAGACGAAATGGACCTTGCACTCTGGTTTCTTAGGAGGAAAAATGGGGCGTAAATTAGCAGATACTTTTTTTTCTGATGCTATAATATTTTAGAACTTTGTATGAGATGCGGGTGGGGAGTTGGGATGCAATGAAAATGCTGATTGGCACCCAACCACCCTTTTACTCCCTAAAAATTCTTGTGCTATGGGATCTGTCTTTCAAGACTAGAGAACTAAACTGGGATATATGAAGGAGCACTGTGATTTTGAAAACCTCATGCAGCGTTGCCTAGTCACTCATTTTACTTAGTTGAGTTTATGGCACATCACAGTTCAATAAGGAACTATGAAACTGCCCATAACAGCACTGTAGTTAATATTACTCAGAAATCTTTAGATAGTGCTGACATTTTTTACATTTGTTTAATCTGATTGGTTCCTATCATTTCAAAGTGCTGAAAGTCTTGAAAAGCACAATAAGCTTGATATCGTCTGAAAAATGATGAAAAACATCACCTTAATCCAGCTACTTAGTCCCTGTACCTATTGAGTCAGAACACCTTACTTTAGGAGCAGATGTATGCTTTCTCTGTTACTTGTTCCTGGTAGCCTGGCAGAGCCAATACAGAGATGGAAGAGGAACCTTGAAAGCTCTTCTAGGTTGTTCATCATGAGCAAAACTGTTAACGAAGTTCCAGTTTCAGAATCTTGATGATGCATGATCTGAAGGACTCCAGCTTGGCTTGCAGAGGTCAGGTTGACTCTACGGTACTGGCTGCTAGGAAAACATCTCTTGTGAATTGAGCGGAGTTATACAAAAATCATTGAAGCAAAAATGGAAACCTCCACAGTGCCATTTTCTGAGTGTTTCAAAGAAATAACTGTACCTTATGAGCCTTATGCCATTCTCCATGCAAGATCTTAAGCTAGTAAACAGAAAGAAGCTGCACATCCCACCCATTGACACTGGCAAACACCAGTTGCTTGACGGAGGCTAGCACTATAGATACTGCCAACCAGCTGTTCTAAGTAATTTACAAATGATAGAGCTCTGCTGTACAAAAAAGTTTGCTTGGCTCTGTTAAAGCTAGTTGAAGTCTGTGGTGTTACTCTACTGTCCAGGGGTGTTTTTAGCCACTCCACTGCTTTGTATCCCGAATGGGTGTAACTGTAATCTCCTCAAAATTAGAACTATATATCACTGTAGGGGAAACACATGTTGCAGGGAAAATATTGGTTTTGGGTTAGAATGAACACGTGCGCTGGCAAGATGTGATGGACTCTAATAATAGAATCATAGAATATCAGAGTTGGAAGGGACCTCAGGAGGTCATCTAGTCCAACCCCCTGCTCAAAGCAGGACCAGTCCCCAACTAAATCATCCTAGCCAGGGCTTTGTCAAGCCAGGCCTTAAAACCTCTAGGAAGGAGATTCCACCACCTCCCTAGGTAACCCATTCCAGTGCTTCACCACCCTCCTATTGAAAAAGTTTTTCCTAATATCCAATCTAAACCTCCCCCTCTGTATCTTGAGACCATTACTCCTTGTTCTGTCTAACAGTATTGTGTGTGTGTGTGTGTGGTTACTTTTTAAAATAACCTTTCCTCTTTAGGTTAATAAAGAAACTGAACCAACAGACAATACTGCAGGTTTCCTGTGGCAATTGGCATTGCCTAGCTCTCGCGGCAGGTACTGTCACATTCAGTCTATGTTGTTAATGACATATTATTTGTGTTGTGGTCATGCTTAGAGGCCAGGGCACCATGGCGCTATGCTCCATGTGCTCACATAACACAGAGACAGCGCTGTGCAGGGAGCTTGCAATCAACTACAGAAAACCGCTGGAGACCACAAGTGGGTGGAGGGAGCCCAAGCGCATGTGGAGTGAATTCTGGTCAGAAAGAAAAGTGATGGTCTCAGCACACCAGGAGCCTAACCGTTGTAGGGCAGCTGGAATTTTTTTTAAGTCTTTCAGTCTCTGTGTAAAAAAAAAAAAAAGAAAGAAAGAGGGCGCGGGGCATGATCACAGTCATTGTGACATTGGGAAAAGCATTCCTGGTGCTTCTCTTCAGCATGCAGAACATGTGCCTTTTTCTGTTTACCGATATGTAAACCATAGTAGTTTTCCGCTGTCAGTCCGCTGTCTGTTTTACCATAATATCTGCTGAATCTCCTAATTCAGTCACACACTTTATTATTTTACCTGGTAGCTCCATAGTGCACATTTCTGTAGCCAGTAGAGTCTTTGTCACCACTCCTGCCTTCAGTAGGACTGAAGCCCAAAGCACTGTTTCTTATTCAGGCTTATCAGATTTGTTTCTATGTTGGGCAGATTTTACTTACTAATTTCAGTTATCCGTCTTCATTTCAGATGGCCAGTTCTTCACATGGGGACAGAACAAATATGGCCAGCTGGGCCTGGGTAAAGAATGCCCCTCTCAAACCAGCCCGCAGCGCGTCACATCTCTTGATGGGATCCCCTTGGCTCAGGTTGCTGCCGGCGGAGCTCACAGCTTTGCCCTGTCTCTCTCCGGAGCTGTGTTTGGCTGGGGGAGGAACAATTCAGGACAGCTGGGCTTAAGTGACGAGCAAGGTATTGGAACTCTTACCAACAAAGAATGAGCTGATTACTGAGCATGGCTTTGCTTTTTGTAATAATCCATCATTCTACCAAGTGGCTTATAGGAGAGAGCACGGAAACGTGATTCCTCCCGAAGGGTCCATGAGCCTTTTATACCATCAGTGGAAGGAAACTCTCTGCAGATGTAAATAAGAATCAGCAGGGTCAAAAAGAGAGTGGCCAAACATTTCTGGGTGCCTGTATTTTGACACCTAAATCAGTGGTCTGATTGTTTCTGCAGCGGCACTGAGCATATGTGGAAGTCAGTGGGCTCCACGGAGGAGCTGAGATCCACCCATGTGGAACAGCCTGCAGGATCAGGGCCCTAGGTTGGTTGAAGCTAGCAGAAAACAGGTATACAATCTACAATGATTAGCAATAGACATTATCACAGTATTGTAAAACTGTTTATTGGTAGCATGTGGGAAATGACTTTTTTCCCCCCCGACAGCTATGCTAGCCAAAGCTGCTTGTAGCCTGGTCTCCAAACAGTCTGCAGCATGTATTTAGAATAAGTTTCAGAAAAGCAAATGTCATGTCCATCCTGGCCTCGGACACCTTGGTATTGTTGTTAACACATTTTCAATATGGTGTATAGATCAGAGAGGTTTTTCTGCGGGTGGCTTTAAATACATGTTTTAACTACTAGGTAGGCTATTGATTGTCCAATGTAGGTAAGATAATGATGATTCTGTTTTGCCATGTATGTAAGTGTGTGTGTATATACAGTACATACAGCCTTTTGTAGTATGCTGCATTTTCATAATGTAGATTGCAAAATATTATCTATGCATAATACTTGTATATGTTGCAAAATAAAGCCATGAAGTTGCTCCACATTTCTCGTACATGTAAGTGGAAGTTGCAGCTTTTAGCAGCTCACCTAACTAATACAAACATGTATTTTGAAATTACACAGAAAATGCGCAAAGAATGTTGAAGGTATGACTTTAACCTGCACAATGCCATATATGCGCAGTCTCATCAGTGCTAGGGAATTCCTGCAGTGTCTGGACAGGTCAATTCTTCATTCCATATTATTATTTATTAGCCTTGTGGTAGCTCCTCATGGAGGTTAAGTCCATTAATGGCTATTAGCCAGGATGAGTAAGAAATTGTGTCCCTAGCCTCTGTTCATCAGAGGATGGAGATGGATGGCAGGAGAGAGATCACTTGCCCATTACCTGTTAGATTCACTCTCTCTGGGGCATCTGGCATTGACCACTGTCAGTAGACAGGATACTGGGCTGGATGGACCTTTGATATGACCCAGTACGGCTGTTTTGTTCCTAGGAACCCCATGGAGCAAGGTTCCTAGAGCATTCCATTGTGCTAAAAGACAGTCCCTGTCCCAGAGCTTGCCTTCTGTAGCTATTAAGTTTCTCTCTTTCTCTCTCAACAATAGTGCTGTGTGATTAATGCTCTGTGGTATCGTTTATTTTTGTTCTTTTGAGGAATGGCAGAACACATTTTTAAAAGGCGTGGGAGGGGCATTTCATGTGTGGTTTTTTTTTTATAAGGTCTAAAATTTTTTTCTCACATAAGTGATTCATCTAAGAATTATCCATTGTGAATTATTCTTAATGAACATTTACAGCATGGTCGATAGGCATTTGCGAGTGTTTCACAGCACTAGGGTATATAACTGATTTAATGTTCTGTCTCTCTGTAACAATCCATAGAAGTGTCATGCCGGGCAACATGTCTTAAGCCTTGCATCAGAATGGTGGCCATAGGATAAACAGACAAAGCATTGTGGTTCTGTTATAATTCAAATAGAAAAAAAATCTGTAGAACGGAACAAGTCTCCCCTCTGCACCTGTTGACTACGTGGGCTAAAGATTTCAAAAATAGGTGCCTAAAGTTAAGCTATAAATAGGTGGCCTGATTTTCAAGAGTGAAGGATATGAAGCTGCTCCCATTGAAGTCAAACAGCAACCGGACATTCATCTTCCCTTAAACTGCTTAGCTATGGCCACCAGTAGCATGTGTAACATTGTTCTGTGTGTTTGTTACAGAGAAGACAGACTTCTAGGTATTGTCTACAAAAAACGTCAAAGGGATACTTGGAGTATGGGGTTGCCTCTTTGACCATCTTGGCTAATAGCCATTGATGGACCTCTCCTCCATGAACTTACCTAATTATTTTTTGAACCTGGTTATCTTTTTGGCCTTCACAACATCACCTGGCAATGCATTCCCCAGGTTAACTGTGCGTTGTGTGAAGTACTTATTCCTTTTCTTTGTTTTAAATCTGCTGCCTGTTAATTTCATCAGGTGACCTCTAGTTCTTGTGTGGTGTAAAGGGGTAACTATCATTTACTTTCTTCATATCATTTATGGTTTTATAGACCTCTATCATATACACCTTAAACATCTTTTTTCTAAGCTGAACAATCCAAGTCTTTTTCATCTCTCTTCATATGGAAGCTGTTCCATACCCTTATTCATTGTTGTTGCCCTTCTCTAGACCTTTTCCAATTCTAAAATACCTGTTTTGAGATGAGGTGACCAGAACTGCATGCTGTTGATGGAGTGGCCTGGGGTCAGCCATACCGGCTGCTGCTCAGGCGGCCCTGGGCAGCTAGGCAGCCCCAGGGACTGCATGAGCAGCAGCTGGTGCGGCTGACCCAGGGACCACCTGAGCAGCAGTCTCCGGGTGGCTTGTGAAGCCACTGCTAGCAGCGGTCCCCAAGCAGCTAATGTAGCTGCTTCCCCAGGCGGCCCAGTGCAGTCGCTGCCGGCGGCCCCTGGTGGCGGTGCCCAGGTGGCTGGTGCCGGCAGCCCCCGGCAATGGTCCCCAAGCAGCCAGAGTAGCCGCTTCCCCAGATGGCCCCTGGCAGAGGTGCCCAGGTGGCCAGTGCAGCCGCTGCCGGCGGCCCCCAACAATGGTTGCCACAGCTGGCCCCAACCTCCCCCAGCAGGAACCTCCCAGGGTGACCCCTCCATCAAGCAGAGATTCCACCCCGCCCCGGCTTCCTCCCCAACAGCAGCCCCTCCAGATGCCCGCTCCCCAGCAGCGACCCCCTTAAGATTTAGTCAGGGGTATTTTTAGTAAAAGTCATGGACAGGTGACAGGCACGTGAATTTTTGTGTGTTGCCCGTGACCTGTTTATGACTTTTACTAAAAATACCCGTGACTAAATCTTAGCCTTACCTATTGATTATTCTCATTCCACCAAATTTCCAGGATGCCAATCATGTCAAGATCCTCATTTAAAGCCAGGCACTCTAGTTTACCCTCTTAGTATTTAGACTTCTAGTAACCATCTTGAATGAACAAAGATTAAAACCAGAGCCACTATCCAATAAAACAAGCAACAATGTATTGGTAGATGGGAAATTGTTACACGTGAAAATGCATCCTAAAAAAATTCCATTGATCACATTTGAACTGGTTTCAGATACTCTGGTCATCCCAGTAGATACCTTTCATTTTATCCTTTCACCCTTATAGGATAATCTCTCCAGGTGAGTCATTTCTTTGTGGCTCCCTGGGGATCATCTTTGTCCAGCATGTTTTCAGATGACAGATCTCAAAGGAACCTCTTCTTCTCCAGCTAGAGTTGGGCTGAAATACTCTGTCTAACTCCCTGACTCTCTACCCCTGCCAATTTGAATGCAAAAGAATTCTAGAGTGTGACTTTACAAGTTTCTCTTGTGTCCCCTGCAGTGTTATCCTTGAGAATGTCCCAGGTCTGCAGAACTTAACTCTGTCACACATGGTTTTCTGGCAATACATTACCTAGCTGCTCATCTGCTTACTATGGCTGGATCCCCCTGTGGCTCCAGTTAGGGCTCTTAAACTTTGGAGATGGGAAATGCTATTTAAACACTTACGAGTCTGATTTTTTTCAGTTGCTAAGCACCTGCAGCTCCTGCTGATGTCAGAGTTGTGGGTGCTCATCGCCTCTGAAAATCAGGCTGGGAGAGTTTTTCAAGTACTTCGGCACCTTATCGATGAATTGCCTCCTTTGCTCCCATTGTCTCTAATGCAGACCGAGAGTCCCCTTGCCACGTGAAGCTCTTACGGACTCAGAAGGTCGTCTATATCTGCTGTGGAGAAGAACATACAGCAGTTCTGACAAAGGTAAAGACACCAATCAATCCAGGAATTCCTTACTAGCTTCTTACTTACTTATTGGGTTTACTTAGTTTAGCTCTCTGGGTGATATCAGGAAAGAACCGTGCGGCTTTTCACACCTCTCTTCTCTCTCCTGGCCCCAACGTGATTGTCTTTAAGTACAAAATCTTGTTTTACTTTACTCTAAGAATAATCACCAAACCATGCTCCCTCTACTCTTCTGTAATGGAGACATTAACATTTGTTGGTTTGGATTTGGATTGAATTATTTTTTATATTCACACCCACCCACTGTACCTTGGCAAGATATCAAAACCATAGTGCATAACAATGAAATCCAAACCTTAGCAAAACAGTGGCAGAGCCCACAAAAAACCAGCAGCTCATCAGCAAATAGCAGAGCTTTCCACCTCCAGTCTTCTCAAAGGTCCACCCAAACAGGTGGACTTTGCCTCATGCCCTGAAAGTTAAAGTGAAGCTGCCGTCCACCAGCCAGGACAGGGAGTGGACTCCAAAGTTATGGGGCACCAAAGATGCTGATCCAGGAGTGGAGGAAGCTGTCTTAGTCATTTGTGCTATTTGACCATCTGAAAGCAGCTGGGATTGTTAACAGAAGGTGAAGGAGCAGCGCGTGTGGCATAGAAGTACCTACAGAGAGTTCCAGCAGTTGAGTTGACCATTTTAGTTTTTATAAATGCTTCCCTGGACAGTGCACTGTCAGGAATTGTGAAAGCTGCTTTTTCTTATACCTTCATATCTAGTGCTGTCTCTCTTTAAGCTGGGGAATGGTTGGGAAACGACGGAGAGATCTGCTACCAGGAAATGGCTCACTAAATGGTGCATGGGCTGTCTGATTTTCTAACAGAGTGGAGGCATGTTCACGTTTGGTGCTGGTTCCTGCGGGCAGCTTGGCCACGATTCCATGAATGATGAGGTTAACCCCCGGAGGATTCTGGAGCTAATGGGCAGTGAAGTGTCCCAGATCGCTTGTGGCAGGTGAGTGACTGTGTGGAATGGAGGACTCCCATCTTGTGGAGGATAGCCCTTTTATTTTTTCAGGTGCAAATGGAGGGGTTAGATACCTATCTGCCTTGTAGATCACACTTACAGGTCACTAGGTTATAGCCTCTTGTATGTCTGAATTTTAATGTTCTCTGTAAATGAAACTGGTTCTGATTTGGGCTGTTAATCATGCTATGGCCTGGTGCTGTGTAAGATCCCCCTGTACAAAAACAGCCCAACTGGATCCTAAAGAGTTATTACCATTATATGAGGCACTGGTGAGACCTCCTCTGGAATACTGTGTGGAACCCTGGGCTTCCATGTTTAAGAAAGAGGAATTCAAACTGGAACAGGTGCAGAGAAGGGCTACTAGGATGATCAGAAGAACCTGTCTTATGAGAGGAGACTTAAGGAGGTTGGCTTGTTTAGCCTAAAAAACTGAGGCTGAGGGGAGGTATGATTGCAGTCTGTAAAAACATCAGGGGAGTAAACACCGGGAAGATAGAGGAGTTATTTAAGGGCTAATATTGGCAAAAGAACAAATGGATATAAACTGGCCATCAGTATGTTTAGGCTTGACTTTAGATGAAGGTTTCTAGCCATCAGAAGAGTGAAGGTCTGGAATAGCCTTCCAAGGGGAGCAGTGGAGGCAAAAAACCTAACTGGCTTTAAGACTGAGCTTGTTGAGTTTATGGAAGGGATGGTGAAATGAAATCACCTACAATAGCATATGACCCATCCGCCAATGGCCAGAGATGGGACACTAGACGGGGAGGGCTCTGAGTTACTACAGAGAATTCTTTCCCGGGTGTCTGGCTGGTGGGTTTTGCCCACATGCTCAGGATTTAACTGATCACCATATTTGGGGTCAGGAAGGAATTTTTGGCAGGTCAGATTGGCAGAGACCTTGTGGTTTTTCACTTTCCTCTGCAGAGGGGGCCCACAGGTCACTTGCTGGTTTGAACCAGAGTACATGGGGGATTCTCTGTAACTTGAAGTCATTAAATCAAGATTTGATGACTTCAGTAACTCAGCCAGAAGTTATGGCCCTATTGAGGAGTGGGTTAGTGAGGTTGGTTGGCCTGCAATGTGCAGGTCAGACTAGATGATCATGATGGTCCCATCTGGCCTGAAAGTCGGAGTTTCTAGCTGCACTCTCCTCACCCTAATTATTTCCAGCCTTGCTCAGAGAAAGAGAGTAAGTTACTAATGCTGCATTCTGTAGTAGCCTTGTCATTGGCAAAGGTCTGCCACATCACTAGGCCAACACCAGCAGACTCATTACATTTGAGGAATGAGCCCAGGTGTGTTTAGGAGAAAGGTTGAGTGTGTTTTCACATTGTGCTGTGCATAGGGCTCCAGTCGTGTCCCCCCTGTCTTAGGTATCCACATTTCTCACATTAGCCTAGGGAATTCTGTCGCACTTTAGCATGGCTGAATGCTTCTGTTTTCGTGCAAATCAGCAATCTGCTATTGATGTAAATGGAGCTGTGCTGATTTACTCCAACTGAGGTGCTGGTCCATAGTTTTCATGGCTAGTTTTTAGTCTGCTTTTGAAAAAAATATTATTTAAACTTGGCACAAACATTGCAACTGTTTTCATTGCAGACAGCACACTCTAGCCCTTGTGCCTTCTTCAGGACTGATCTATGCATTCGGCTGTGGAACAAAAGGCCAGCTGGGAACTGGACACACATGCAACGTTAAATGCCCATCTCCAGTGAAAGGTCACTGGGTGGCTCACAATGGGCAGCTCGCAGATAGAGCTGGTAAGTGTTCTGTTTGTGTGTGTGATACAGAGTAGCATCACAAAGAGACAAGCACAGGCTGAAATGAGCTAAAGGCATTTTGCATTTGACTAAGGGTATGTCTACACTTGTAGAGTTTTTGCGCTGTAAGTTTCACTGGTGATAGGGAATCGGTGAAAGTAAAGTCCTGGTTTGCGTACTCACTTAATTCCTCAGGCGTCAGAGAGTGTTTACACTAGCAGCACTTCCATCGCAGATGAGAGCAGCTATCCCACAGTGCAGCTCTCTCGATAAGTCTTGTGGGAAGAGGGTGAGCGGAAGGCATTCTGGGTCCCTCTCAGTGTCCCTCTGTAACAATGAGATCTATATATGGAGATATAACTAATCTTATAGACCTGGAAGGGACCTTGAAAGGTCATCGAGTCCTGCCTTCACTAGCAGGACCAAGTACTGATTTTGACCCAGGTCCCTAAGCGGCCCCCTCAAGAATTGAACTCACAACCCTGGGTTTAGCAGGCCAATACTCAAACCACAGAGCTATCCCTCCCACTCATGCTGCACTGCTTCATAGGGTGACCATACAGCAAGTATGAAAAATCAAGACGAGGCGAGGGGGTAATAGGTACCTATATAACACTAAGCCCCAAATATTGGGACTGTCCCTACAAAATTGGGACATTTGGTCACCCTACTGCTTCATGTCCCAGCAGCCCCATTACTTCCATGTTTCTTTCGTGGCATATTTTGAAAAACCCACTTCTTTCTGGCTGCTTTCCCCGCCACATCTACAAGCAAAGGCAAAGGGAGTTTCAGACTTCCTGGGGCTTATAGGGGGAGGAGCAGAGTCCATTTACCTGGCGTCAGAGCAGCAGAGATGCTGGCCAGAATGGTTGGACCTGTAGGATATCTCCTGGAGGCCAAAAGGTGTTTACGTTGGTAGAACATGTCTTCACTTTCACAACAGCGCAAAAAGAATGCGGGAAGAGCTGTATGCCTCTCATGAAGGTGTTTTCACACTGTGCTGTGCATAGGGCTCCAGTTGTGTCCCATCTGACTTCGGTATCCACATTCCTCACATTAGCATAGGGAATTCTGTTGCACTTTAGCATGGCTGAATGCTCCTGTTTTGGTGCAAAAAGTCATTAACCGCTCCCACGGCTTTAGCGCAAAAAAGGGACATTTTGCACTTTAAATAGGCATAGCCTTAGAATGAAACTGCAAACAACAAAACCACACAACTGGGGGGACCCTGGGAATTAATTTGTGCC
This sequence comes from Chelonoidis abingdonii, assembly GCF_003597395.2. Classification (NCBI taxonomy): domain Eukaryota; kingdom Metazoa; phylum Chordata; order Testudines; family Testudinidae; genus Chelonoidis; species Chelonoidis abingdonii. Next base: position 21,812,094 of record NC_133773.1, read on the forward strand.
TTTCTCATCTTCTGCATGGCAGTGCTGAGCCTTCGATTGTGCCACTAGTGAAACACTGATGAGTTGTTCAGTGGCTGACTGCCGGGAAACCATTCCATCGTAATTAGGGAATGGGGATTTTTTCTCCATAGACATCATATTGGCTTTCTCTATAACAATATTACAAAATAATTGACAGCTTTTATTTTAAAATTCAAAAGTAGGTGTAATTTTAGTTGGTAAAATGTGGAGTGGGGATTGATCTTGATCATTGTAAAGCCTGATCCAAAGCTCACTGAAGTCAGTGGAAAGGTTCCCGTTGATTTCAATGGCCTTTGGGTCAAGGCCTGAGTTCATAAATTTGGCCAAGTGTGCTCCTCTGTTGGAACTAATCTCCTGTTCATCTGAAAGGGGTCGTGGCATCCAAATGGTCACAATGAACTTTGAAGTCGGCTCATAACATTTGAATCTAAGTACGAGAGCAGCTAGATGTAATTTCAGATTTGATTTCTAAAAATCTAGGTATAAAAACTTTTCCTAATTAAAATGGACCCTGCCCTGTGCCATCTCAGAATACTTACAATGAAAGTTTATATTCCCCTCATTGCTATCATTAAAGTAATACTGGATTTTCTTTATCCCAATTAATATTTCTGGTTTTCAGCAATTTGTATCAGGATTTTATTTAAACAGAGGCCATCAACTTGAAAATCACATTCGGTCTGAAAACCACCTACTAAAGCTGCAAGTAACATGTAGGATTACAAAAACTAAAAAAATAAATTAACACAATTATATTTTTTCCTGTTTTTTAAAGCTTAATTACTGTCCATTAAAAAGCACTTTGTGTATAATCAGTTTTACAGGTTTGCCTTATATAGTCAGTTTTTGTAAATATTAATAAGGGAGCAGAAAAAAATATTAAACATTTTTAAGGACTTTAAAAAATGAACCAAACCCTACATTTCAGGTCTCACTGTTTAGAGTACTCTTCACTTGATAAATAGGAAATTCTCATAAATGTGAAAATCAGCATGACATTAGGAATATTCACAGCTATAGCAAGATTTGAGATAGTAGTCACAACTTGGGCCAAGACAACTAGTTTTAAATACCAGTATCATTCTTGTCAGAATTAGACAGTTCTAGCAAACAGGGCCAAACACTTTGGAATGCATACGTTGTGTCACTTACTTGCTGATCCTGCACCATTCAAATCAGAGCATTTTAACCATTGCCTTCAGTGGCAAAAGATGCAAAAATATAGGCCCTGATCCTGCAGTAGGCTCCGTGCAGGTGCTAGGGACCACCTGTCTGACTCAAGTTGTAGGATGTGGGCCCAAGTTCCTATATAATCCCCCTTCCCTGCCCCGTCCCACCCCAATTTTGGGATGGTCAATTGCATTTAATTGTGACTAACTGCAATTAGGTGAGGTTTGTAAAGAGTGACAGATTATTTAGACAAAGGAAATGCAGTAGATCTAATTTACCTCAGTTTCAATAAGGCATTTGACACGGTTCCACATGGGGAATTATTAGTTAAATTGGAAAAGATGAGGATCAATATGAAAATTGAAAGGTGGATAAGGAACTGGTTAAAGGGGAGACTACAAAGGGTTGTACTGAAAGGTGAACTGTCAGGCTGGAAGGAGGTTACTAGTGGAGTTCCTCAAGGATCGGTTTTGGGACCAATCTTATTTAACCTTTTTATTACTGACCTTGGCACAAAGAGCGGGAATGTGCTAATAAAGTTTGCGGATGACACAAAGCTGGGGGGTATTGCTAACACAGAGAAGGACCGGGATACCATACAGGAAGATCTGGATGACCTTGTAAACTGGAGTAATAGTAATAGGATGAAATTTAATAGTGAAAAGTGCAAGGTCATGCACTTAGGGATTAATAATAAGAATTTTAGATATACATTGGGGACGCATCAGTTGGAAGCAATAGAGGAGGAGAAGGACCTTGGGGTATTGGTTGATAGCAGGATGTCTATGAGCCGCCAATGCGATATGGCCGTTAAAAAAGCAAATGCGGTTTTAGGGTGCATCAGGCGAGGTATTTCCAGCAAGGATAAGGAGGTGTTAGTACCGTTATATAAGGCGCTGGTGAGACCCCACCTGGAATATTGTGTGCAGTTCTGGTGTCCCATGTTTAAGAAGGATGAATTCAAACTGGAACAGGTTCAGAGACGGGCTACTAGGATGATCCGAGGAATGGAAAACCTGCCTTATGAAAGGAGACTCAAAGAGCTTGGCTTGTTTAGCCTGGCCAAAAGAAGGCTCCGGGGGGATATGCTTGCTCTATATAAATATATCAGGGGGATTAACGTTAGGGAGGGAGAGGAATTATTTAAGCTTAGTACTAATGTAGGCACAAGGACAAATGGGTACAAACTGGATATTAGGAAGTTTAGACTTGAAATTAGACGAAGGTTTCTAACCATTAGGGGAGTGAAGTTCTGGAACAGCCTTCCGAGGGAAGTAGTGGGGGCAAAAGACTTATCTGGCTTTAAGACTAAGCTTGATAAGTATATGGAGGGGATGATATGATGGGATAGTTTAATTTTGGCAATTGATCTTGGATTATCAGCAGATAAGTCTGCTCAATGGTCTGTGAGGGGATGTTGGATGGGATGGGATCTGAGTTACTGCAGAGAATTCTTTCCTGGGTGCTGGCTGGTGAGTCTTGCCCACATGCTCAGGGTTTAGCTGATCGCCATATTTGGGGTCGGGAAGGAATTTTCCTCCAGGGCGGATTGGCAGGGGCCCTGGAGGTTTTTCGCCTTCCTCTGCAGCGTGGGGCATGGGTCACTTGCTGGTGGATTCTCTGCAGCTTGAGGTCTTCAAACCACAATTTGAAGACTTCAGTAACTCGGACATAGGTTAGGGGTTTGTTATAGAAGTGAATGGGTAGGGTTCTGTGGCCTGCTTTGTGCAGGAGGTCAGACTAGATGATCATATTGGTCCCTTCTGGTCTATGAGTCTATGAGTGTTTCTTGCACGTCATGGTGTTTCTTTTGTGATACGAAAGTGGAGTCTTTATGCCCCCTTCTATTTTAAAGGGCCAAGCCCTGGGCATCTGCTAACAAGGTGATGAATGCTTTCACTCCCATTGACCACAGTTGGAGTTGAGGATGCAGAGGGCCTTAGGCAATATAAGTCCATAGTTGAAAGAAGTAGCAAACTTGTGTTGATTGATCTGTAGCACGATTGTATCTCTTTCTTCAATAGATGCCTTTAAATATCACGTTGTTAAACACATCTTCTGTGGAGGAGACCGGACTTTTGTACTTTGCTCCAAATCTGAGGTAAGCAAAGAATGCTTTTTCTCTTCTCTACAAGAGGGTGTCTGTGTGTGTGTGTGTCTTCTTACTTTGCTGTTGAATTCACATAGGTAGCATCAGTTCTGAAAGGAAGCAGGGTTAGCCTGTCTGATTAGCAGCTGTGCAAACTCAAAAGAGGGATATTTGTCAGCTGTAGAACAGGGGTCCCTGCTGTGTGGTTGGTGAGCTTAGGGCCACACAGTGAGCATGCTGATGGCCTGCCAACAAAAGCTCATCATGAAGTTTTGTGAGCACCCAATATAGAGATCTACAGTGGTGATAGGCAGGGGATGGGGAGGCTTTAGATGACTTTTTCCCCCCTCATTTCCTCAGAGATGGGTGCCTTAAAGTGTCAAGCATCCTTTGAGGGCTATATAAATAATAAATCACACAGTGACTGTTATAAAACCAGTCCCTTGAGTCCACCCAATCTATACTTGTCAGTGGTGACTTTGAAATGGCCTTTGGCACTGTGTAAGAAATCAAATTCTCAATTTTTTTCTTTTCCCTCTTTCCCTTTTTAGTTTTGTTTGGGAGTATGTTCTTCTTTGGAGGTGGTTGAGAGATGCCTTTGGGATGGTAAATGGTGTGGCAGCCCTATTATCAATCCACCCCAAAGAAACATGTTATGTGTCTTCTCCTTAAATACTGAGATCTGTATCTTCTCACAGAATTCCTTGCCTGCTGATGATTTCCGGACCATAAATCAATTACGTTACACTTGTTTAATAAATGATGACACTATAGACGTTTGGAAACAAAAGCTATTAGAACAGAACAACTCTAATTCCATCAAGTAGGTGTTATTGGACAAGCCACTTTTGTTTTACAAGCTTTTCTTTAATTGTTTTGTTGGCATCTGTACTTTAGAACTTAGCATTTTCTAGTTTGGGTCTTGCTCATATCAAAAGGAAAGGCCAGTAGGTGAGAATTCAGCTTTTAGGAAACTTTGTTCAGATACAACCCTTTTAAAAAAAAAATGTATTTAGGTACAGTTCACTACTCATGGTCTACTCTGATTATTGCACAAAGTTTGCTTTGAAAGTGGTATAGAAATCTAAGGGCTGAACTCAAATGATGCATCACCCAAATCTCAGCAGAATTTCTATGCATCACACACACACTATGTTTGAACTTCAGTTACTGTTTATTCTGAAACCTGGGATGTTCTCTTTTTGTCTAAACCAGCACCAATTCATAATTTATATCAGGAATCTCAGGTCAGGTCTTCCTAGCAAAACCAGGAAGATGCGTCAGAGCTTTCTTCAGACCCTAACTGAAGGGATGGGGGCATTGGATTCTAAAGAGAGAATCTTTTAACACAAGAGTGGAGTTCACAAAAAGAAGCAAGGAATTTTGAACAGTCTGATTTAAAATTCCCTTCCCTCTGCAATGTGGGTGCCCTAGGGAAAGCATTGTAAGTGAAGGGAGGTAGTGCCAGCCCATCTCTGCCAAAAACTGGTCATGTGACCTTGAGGAAGTCACTAAACCTCTGTGCCCTGCCGTCTCCCCACTTATAATACCAGGGCCAGCTCTGGCTTTTTTGCCACCCCAAGAGCAAAAAAACCCCCAAAACCCTGCGTGAGGGCTGGAGCAGCAAAGGGAGGGGGGCGGGAAACTTGCTGGCCGGTCTCAGCAACAAGGGGGAGGGAACCTGCCAGCCAGAGCTGCGAAGGGGTGTGTGTGTGAAATCTGCCAGCCGGTCGGAGCAATGAGGAGGGGGTGGGGGCATGAAACCTGCCGGCCGGAGCGGCGAAGGGGGAGTTGGGGCGTGAAACAAACCGCCCAGCCAGCTGGAGCGGCGAAGGGAAGAAAAAACAAAAAACCCAAAAAGAAAAAAAAATACCTGCGGGGCGGTGGGTGCAAGGGGACTCCCAGCCCTGCAGACCCCCAGGCAGCAGAGTGCACACCCCAGCTAGCGGGGTGGGGTGGTGAGAGAAGGGGGGCGGCCAGGGCTTCCTTAAGCGGGGTGCTCACCATGCTGCGCCGCCTGCTGGGAGGGCTCAGCGCCACTCTGGTGGGTGGGCAGGGAAGGACGTGGTCTGCGTGCCGGGCTTGCTGCAGACCTGGCACCACTCCCAGCAGCTCCCCTCCTCCGTGCCGCTGCCCCCTACAGGGTGGCAGGAGCAGCAAACCAAAAGAAAAAAAACCTGCAGGAGTGGCAGAAGTGGCACCGCGCAAAAAAAAAAAAAAAGATTGGGTGGAGTGCCGCCCCTTGGAGTCTGTCGCCCCAAGCACCAGCTTGTTCGGCTGGTGCCTGGAGCCGGCCCTGTATAATATATAGGTGGTGCTGATAACACTTTTGCGTACAAGGGATAGAAAGGAAACAACTAGACTTGTTGGTAAAAGAGCAAGTGAGATAAGCAGACATGTAGCATGACGTCTGTTCATATCAGCACCCCTCTTTCCTTTTGTCTTCCCCCTCCAAGCAGTGAAGTTGTGCAGATATTGTCGTCGGCTGCCTGTTGGAATGGAAGCTTCCTGGAGAAGAAGTAAGTAGCCAAATGGGATCAAGAATCATGACTTTCTTGTGCTTGCTATTCTGTAGAGATAAAGTAGGAGTCATCTACTTTCTTCACTGCTGCAGCGGGCTGTGAGACTAAAGAACTTGTGATCAGGCCAAAAGTGGGACAGAGAGTGATGCCTGGATAGATGTAGACAAGAGGTTTAGGGGCAGATTCATGACTTGCTGGTAAAGGAAGACAAATTGCTTAAGAAAAAGACTTGTGAGTGTATTGTTAGTCAGTCTGTCTGTTTCTGTTGAGGGATCAAAGTGAAACTCACCAGACTTGAATTGCTTTATTAAACATTGCCTAAATGACTTAAAGACATTGGGAGGACCCTATGGGTAGTTACGATTATTTTCTATCTGAGGCAATAGTCATCAAAACAATATACTCTAAAGGAGAGAGTTGGCATATTGAGGTGAAGTGAAGTGAGAATGACAGTGGGTATATGGGCTGGGTAAGACTGCCACTTTCAGTGCAGTAACACAGAGAAGGTTTGGGGCTGATAGCAGACTAGACCCAAGCTCACAACATGTCGCTATTGGGAAACGTGCTTTTGTGGTGGAATGGTGTGAGTACAGGTCCGGCCCTGTAAGAACGAGGAAGCAATTCCAGTTTGGTGATGTCATCCTTGGAAAGTTTTGAGCTTCTCGTTTTTATCAAAGTGACCAACAGAAAATGAGATAATTCAAGGGAAGGTGACAAAGATGGGTAAAGGATTAGAGCAGGGGTAGGCAACCTATGGCACAGGTGCCGAAGGTGGCACGTGAGCTGATTTTCAGTGGCACTCACACTGCCCGGATCCTGGCTACCGGTCCAGAGGGCTCTGCATTTTAATTTAATTTTAAATGAAGCTTCTTAAAAGTTTTAAAAACCTTATTTACTTTACATACAACAATAGTTTAGTTATGTATTATAGACTTCTAGAAAGAGATTTTCTAAAAACATTAAAATGTATTACTGGCACACAAAACCTTAAATCAGAGTGAATGAATGAAGACTCAGCACAGCACTTCTGAAAGGTTGCCGACCCCTGGATTAGAGGGTGTGACCGATGGGAGGAGTCTAAAGGAAGTGAGCATGCACAGCTCAGTGGAAAGACCAGGGCAGGTTGGGAAGGGTGTGGGTTGTGACTACTGTGGCTATAAATTGTTGGGAGGTAATAAAAATAAGATGAGGTTGATGACTTTTTTTATGGGGACATGATGAGTCATGGCCTGCAATTAGGTGAAGGAAGACTTGTTATACTGGGCAAGAGCAGCTCAGACAGGAAAGAAAAACACCATTTGTTCTTCCCATCTTCCAGTGGTGTGAAGCCTTCAGCTCAGGCTCTCTGAGAAGGCTACAGTCATTTTGGGGGTCTTTGGGTGTAAATTCATTTTTTATTTAAAATATTCTATTTTTTAATTGTAAATGCTTCCATTTACTAACTCTAGAACCTCATTTGAATGGGGAAGATAAGCTGGGTGCAGGATGTAGCTGTGGTTGGGGTACCCTGACATGATACCCCTCCAAAAGTGGAAAACCGTTAATGGTATCATACACTGAACAGTAACTAATGCTGATGGAAATAGCTGTGATCTGTGCCCAAGTGGCACATCAATCCTGGAATGTGATTGCTTATAGCCTTCATAATATGAGGCGTAACTGTATTTTAAATGTGTAATTTTATATGAAAAATATAAAAATCTTCATATGCTTGAGAAATAGGCCCTACAGCATCACTTCTGATGTACTGTCCACTTTGGAACTTAGTCAAGTTGTAGTGCCGTTGGGTGTGGACACAGGGGAGAGAGCCTACTTGCCTACTATGCCTGCTCGACTTGCACACTATCATCATCGCTTCTGTGTGCTGCTTCCATACATTGCAGCGAGAGCCTCCCTGCACCATAGGACTCAGGGGAGTTCTTTCCAGCCCCGTCATCTGCGCTGTTATGGTAATAATAGCCAATCCATCACAGGCTGCAGCAGAAAACTGACAAATTCAGTATATATTTAACAGGTGTCTTTCCTTCCTGAGAGTGGCTAGTGTTGTTCAGGGTTAAGGCTGGTTTGTTCCCACAGTGCTCTGGGGAAATACTTGGTGCTGATGCTTGGGCTCTGTGGAGTTGTGGAAATTGCCTTTTTACTGCCATCTGCAAGTTGTACAGGCTTTTTTACCTGCATAGAGTTGTGCTGTAGGCATCTGATACAAACCATTAAACCTGATGCAGGGTCAGATCACTCATTGCATGAAGCTCCAGGGCCTAGTCAAACCGTGAGATGCAGCCTTTTGCATTCAAAGATGTCTGTCAGGCCAAAAAAGAAAAGGATTTGTGGCTTGATCCAACAGCAGCTGAAGGCCATGGAAAGACTCCTCTTAACTGTATTGGGGTTTAGACTGGGTCCTTGATTAGCTGGAGGGCTAGAAGATTTTAGGGTGAAGTTGTCAGAGGAGCCGAAGGGAGTTAGCTCATAGAAATTGGGGGTTTGGCTTGCTTAGGCTGCTTTGAAAAACCCAGCGTCATCTCCTTTGGAAACCATTCCAAGTTCTACTGTGTGGCCCTAACCACAGTCAATGTCTTTGTCCACCCTCTCCTGGAAAAAAACAAAACAAAAAAAAAATCTTGAGTTCCCAGGGGACCATCATAAGGACTCTTGTCACATCTAGCAGGACTGCCATTTTTCAAGCTTAGGTCCCAGTTCTGCAACTGGATCTGTGTGGGCAGACCCTTTGGCCTGTGTGCAGTCCCACTAACATCAATAGACTCCATGCAGGCTCTGTTTCCCAGATTAGGACCCAGAGGGAGTACAATAAAAGGAATAGTTTATCTTGCACTATTGTATTTAGCCAAAGATTCCAGGTTTTCTAAGTCTTGTTATCTCTCTGTCTATAGACCCGTTCCCCATTAGTGCACTTTACCTGTGTATCTTATATCTTTCTTATACTTACATCTGTCTTGGGCTTGTTTTTTGTTTTAGGATCGATGAACATTTTAAAACCAGCCCCAAAATCCCAGGAATTGACCTGAATTCCACCAGAGTGTTGTTTGAGAAGCTAATGAACTCTCAGCATTCCATCCTGCTAGACCAGGTATAAAGATGTTGTATAAATATTTTTTTAAAAAACTGTTTCATAGTGTTGTCAGAGGGGGTTTTTCTGTGTATGTGTGAATTTTAAAAATGTGAGGCAGTTTTTATTGAAAGCTACAGGCTAGATCCTAAACTGGTGTAAATCAGCCTAGCTCTAGTAATCTCAATGGAGCTACACTGATCTTCGCCAGGTGACAATCTGGCCCTGTAACTGTTTGTTTTTAAGAAGTGTTTGCAATTAAGTGTGTGTGCGATATGCAGAGCAGATGCTTGCTAATCCCCTCCACCTGTAAATTCAGATCTCGGTGAATGTTTTAGGAAAGATTGAATAATAGAGTGGTGTAACTAGGACTTTATTACTTCACAAAACTTTTACTAAGACGTTATGAAATGTCACATAGAAATTAAACTGCACAAGTACATCTTGTAATGCGGAATTTTAGTTTTGCGTGCGTCTGTATTTGGCTACTCATTGCTTTACAAAATTCAGTCTGTCACGCTGGGTATCCGCCATTAATGCAAAGTAGGATCTTCAGCTGGTGTGGCAACTTCAGTGGACCTAAATTGATTTACACTAGCTGAGGATTTGGCCCACAGTCTTTTTAATAACTGTTGATGATGATCTGGTGAGAAATACTAACATTTTGCTATAACTTTGTCAGATTTTCAGGAGTTGTAGAGTAACTGCACTTCTTAGAGGTCTGTTCTCCCACTGATGTTAATGGGAGATGGAGTTGTATGTGCTTGCAGAGGAAACGAGACCCCTTTAGATATAGGTATATGGCTACATATAGTGGGCCTAATTTTTCTCTTGTTAACACCAGTGACTCCATTGACTTCAGCGCAGCTATTCCTGATTCACATTGGTATAAGCAAGAGGCAATACAAGCCAGAACATTTTACTTTTATTTCTAAAAAGTAGTGGCAATTATACTCTCTAGTGCAGCATTAGTTAATGATGGATGGATTTGTTCACTAAGACTTGTAGGACATGGTTCTTTTCAGAGCCTCCCCCGAAATACATTTGTGTCATTTATGGACACAGACATTTACTACTCTTCTAGCTATTATAGTGATGATAGAGTAAAAGTGAATTTTCATTATTACCTATTTTCTGGGCTTTATCAATGGCCTGTTTAAAGAGAGATTTTTTTCTCTGAGCTAAATTTAATAGTGATGCATGTTAATTAAAAATTGCTTTTAGAGTTAAGGGAATAATAGATCTTAATATGCGTGAAGTATTTAAAGCAGTCTTAAATTAGCTAATTGCCTTGTCTGTTAGATTTTTGTCATCTTGCACCTCAGTATTAACCTGCTTTTTTAGTCCTCAGTTTCCCCAGAGCAGAGACCACCTAGGCGTGTTGAATTGTATAGTAAGGTTGTGGGTAACATGACTCATAGTATCCTTGTTGCATGCAGAGTGGATCCCATTTACAATGGATTCCGTATAATGAAACTCCGTTTGTTATAGGCAGCACAGGCACCGGTACCTGTTGTTAAGGCTGCCCAACACTTCCAATTATAAGACCTTGTTTTCAGCTGCTTGAAACGTTGCTAAATTTAAACCTCGAGCTGAAATTTTCCAAGCTGGCTGTCCACTTCAGGCTGACTTTTCTGAGAAAGTTTCAGCTAGAATTGCTCATCCGTTTCTCAGAATGAGTTTAGGGAAAAATACATTGTTTTGGCCACATTAAAAAAAAATATTCTTGCAACTGTTCCATTGAAAAGCTCTAGCACCTCAATGCTTTGAAGCAAGGACTTGATATTTGGCAAGGGGGTTGGTTGGGTGTCAGAGATGAGTCATCTGCCCTCCCTGTGAAAATCTACCCAAATTTTAAGCCCCTGAAAAAAAAATCTGTTTGCAGGTGCTCAATAGAGACTTGTTAGAATTGGGCAGCAAAATTCTCCAAAGAGATTTTTTCACACCTCCTACGTGCCAGCCAGATTGCACGTGCACCATTCCCAGGGAGTGACTGACCATGCTGCGAACCGACTCAAAATACAGAGGGTTGAGGAACAGGGAAAGGAGATGCAGGGCAGAAGGAGAGGAGCAGAAGACTGAGGAGGGGGTATAGGAGAGGCAGTAGCAACAAGGGGGGGAGAGGGGCATTTCCTAACTAGAGTGCTTGACTCTGCAACCTTAATGTTCTTTTAATGTGTTTTTGGATGCAGTAGGGGAAATGGAATGACAGTTCTCTGGTGTTGCATTACACTGCGGCCTCTAGGTTTTTGTACAGCAATCCTGTAGTTTTTGTGTGGGTTAAAAATGAATGCGCTTTAAGAGGATATTGCTGTACACGCCTGTCTACTCACCACCTAGCAAATACTGTATTTCAACAGAGCCAAATGGAGGAGGGTTTTTTGGAGAGGGGAGTGTGACGTTGCTCACTTAAACCCCCAAAACTATAATAATTAAGTGTAACAAAAATGAATAGAAAGAATAGGAACTCAGGTCTGCAATAAGGATTTTTAGTATCAGTGTCAGATTTAAGAGCACAAAAGCTTAAGCAATGTATTAAATTACTATCACTTTACCTTTTTCCTCCTGCTGCCCTTCACTCCCAGAGTCCACTCTGCAGGCTGAGAGAACAGATGGGAATGTCAGCCTGGATTTTCAGCCTTCACAAAGTACTTCCTTGCTTTAGTGAGTTATCTTTAGACCCTTAAGTATACTGACACTTACACAGCAGAGTATAAAAGAGCTGGTAATGAGACAAATGTGTCAGATGTGCACAACGTGGTCTTAGGTGAGCACTGAGCCAGCCTTCTATTGTTCTTCAGGGATGTATGCTGAGTTAACTTCTCTTGTTCTTTTTTCCCCTCCAGATCTTAAAGAGCTTTGAAAGCTTTTTGATTCCCCAGCTGTCCAGCTCCCCACCAGATGTTGAGGCAATGAGAATCTACCTGATTCTCCCTGAATTCCCCCTGTTTCAAGACTCAAAGCATTACATAACATTAACGCTTCCTCTAGCAATGGCCATTCTGCGACTGGATACCAACCCCAGCAAAGTATTAGGTAAGGGGTGAGCTTCATAGGGGTGCATCTTGTTCTGCGTCATTCCTTTAGCATCAGTCCGGGGCACTAGGGGGAGATCATTCACAAAACATAAACTTGGGACTTTCAAAAGCACTCCGTGTTGGCTGAACTCTTCTCCTGTTGAGCTACTGCTGGCTTAAGTGATAGCAGAGTTAGGCGGGTACTGAGTGTCACTCACGGTGCTCCGCTGGTGGCTAGTTTGAGATTCAAATACTTGACCCTTCCTCTCTTTGTTCATAGAGATGTTAGAACCAGCTGTGCCTCGTCCGTGAATCAGTCTCCATAGAAATCCTAGTTTATTGTGTTTGTGACTGTCTAGAACTGTACAGGGTGTTTATACTCTTCCCTGCCAGCCTCTAGTTCCTTGTGGTTGAATTCTTAATGCTATTTTGTTTTTTGCAAAATGTAAAGGCAGACTGGTTCTAGGGGCTGTGGTCCAGTGTTGGTAGCAGAGCAGTGCTAGAAGCTGACAGGCAGTGTCCCAGCAGAGGCTGGGCTGGAGGTATTGCCTTTGGCTAGAGAAGATCTCCCTCTCGAAAGAGGTGGCATAGGCTGACCTTAAATACTGAAGGGATTTTCATGGGGTGTGGAGAGAGAGAGGGAAAAACCCGCAGGCAGATGGAGAGACAGGGGCCAGGCAGGGGAATGGAGCGATGCAGAGGGGCAAGTGTTTCTCCTTCATTTAAGAAAGCATGATGGGGTTCTCAGCAAGGTAACAGAATCCTGCAAAAAATCAATGTGGGCTCTACCACTGCTGGGAATAGGGGGATTACTGCTGAGCTAATTGGTCGTGGCTAACAAAGGAAAGAGGGGTGGAGGGAAGGGATCCCCTGAGCTGTCCTGTGTTCAAACTGCTCCCTAGGGCTGACTCCTGCCTTCTCCCTGTAAGCCTCTTGGGAGGGAACTGGAATCTAGATCATTGTACGTAATTGCATGGGGGTAGGAGTGTATTGTTTAAAGATGGAAATGGCACATGGGAGTTATTGTGGCTCCTAAATACTGCCATCGGCGTCTCCCAGTACCCAGTGATTCGCTCATGGGTGTGACACTTATGCTGTCTTGTAGGAGAAGAGGGTTTGGACAGGTCGTGGAACAGCCCCTCTGTGGTCTAGAACAGCCTCTGGAAGGGGTTAGCGTATTGGCAGTCACTGGGGTAGCTTGGCAGGCACTCACTGCCACAGCACCTCCTGCTGGTTGGGGGGACCCCCCAAGCTCCGTAAGCCCTCCTTGCCTCAGTGTCCCACTGCCAGTCTTCATCTAGCCCCTTTGCTCAGGGGCAAACTGAAATGGCCACTCATCATTGGCAAGGGGGGTTGGACCTACTGCCTTTTCCTGGCCTGGCTGCACCACTGCAGCTTCAGTACCCCCACAGGCCCTTTTTGCCTGGCCTTAGCCTGGGGGCTCGCCTGGTCCAAGCTCCTCAGCTCTGCCTGCCCTTCCCCAGCACTGCTCTGCTTAGGACACCCTCATCTAGCCAGCAGCCAGGTCCGTCCCACTCCACCTCTGGAGTGAGACTCCCCCTGCCTAGCTCCCAGCCCTTTTATCAGGGCCAGCTGGACTCTAACTGGGTGTGGCCACATTTGCAGCTGCCTACCCAATCAGCCTCCCTCCCTTTCCAAGGGCTAGCTTTTAACCCTTTCCAAGCCGGAGCAGGGTGACTGCCCCATTACACTGGGCTATTGGGCCATGGTTGTCACTTGCTCTTCAGAATACAGGACATGTGACTAACGAATAGGAATATAAATTATGGCCAAGCTGGAGTGCGGAAACTTCCCCCAGCTCCGCTGCTTAAAGGAGTCCTTGCTTACAACCTTCACTTCACAAATACATATATATGGTATCATTTGTGTCAGTGCTTGCGTTTTTCAGAGCTTCTTTTAATGAAACTGCAGAGCCCATCTTTGAAACAGAGAGAGGAGATACAATATATTGTATAGTGTTACAATACTTTTTTCTCAGATTCCATCACTATAATGTCTGCTACCACCAAGTGCTCTAATAACAATATTGACATATATATATTTTTCCCCCCTGTAGATAACTGGTGGTCTCAAGTATGCCCAAGGTATTTCCTGAGGTTAGTGAACCTCTATAAAGGCGCGGTAGTTTATCTCCTGAATGGAAGAAAAACATTATTGATCCCTGTCCTGTTCAGTAGTTACATTACAGCTGCTCTCAGACTGCTAGAGAAACTTCACAAGGTAAGAGGCAAGCATGTGTGTTTTGGAACAGTACAGTGTCATAGTCCAGGGGCTCTCTGACCTTTTCCCTACCATTACTTCTTCCCTGAGCAATGTGGGAAGGGCAGGGCAGTCGCAACCTGTGATGCCAATTCACAAGCCCCAGGTTGAGGACGCACACCATCATCTACCACAGACATTTGTAATGGCAGCCAAGGAAAGAGAATGTTAGCACTTCACCTGAACTTGAGGCAACATTGTTTAACTTTGTAGGGATTTGTTTGAAACAATTTAATAAATAGCTGAACTTCGGTAGAACACCCCACCAGCAAAGCAGACGCACGCACACACTCTCACTCTCTCTCTCTCTCTCTCTTTCTCTTTCTCATTCTCTTGGTGTGTATGTTCTTTTCTAAAAATACCAGTAGCACAAAGCAACAGGAAAGTTTAAAATCTTTTTGTACATAAGTGGATGAGTTATTTCTTGATTGTATTTTAGCATCTTTTCATATGCACTGTAACTAATGACGCAAGTTTATTGGATGCAAACTGAAATCTGAGGCACCTCAGTTGTTTGCAAATGCTCTTTTTGTACTGCTGCCCGATCTTTAGATTATATATTAATTATGTTGATTATGTAAGAATTCCCAGTGATCACTTGAGGGTTAACAGGTTCTTGCCCCAAGTATTATTTAAACTATTATATAGTTGGGAACCCCGATGCGCACAGTTGCAACACTCATACTATAGGACCTTTTATATTTACAAATAGAGAGTATTAATACTCAGTAAGGTAGATAGCGATACTACAGAACGTACATCTGCACATCCGTATACTCACAGCATCCCTTGCAGAACAACCTGAAATGTTAGCCATCATCTTCCTCATCACCATCACCTTCCTCATCATTACCAGTGACCATCATTCTGGCACCTCCCAAGGACTACCTCTTCCCCTACTGTCCCTAGGCTGGGATGCCACTTTTATAATATGTTACGCTGATTCCGCTAAGTTTGATGCACATTCAGTAGGGGATTTTCCCCTTTTCCTTATTTGTATTTACTCACCTTACTGATGTTGGAGTGTCTTTTCCCTATATGCTAGCATATCAATTATTTTAACTTATTATTATACATGTCAGTTCGTTACCATGGCCCTTTTGTGATTAGGTATCACATTTGTTATTTCTGTCCTAACCGGTTATTTCGGTTCTTTCCAAGTTGTGATGTGCCTGTTAAGTTTAGAAGGGTATGAACTTAGGAAAGCCCCTGCGCCAGCCTGTATATGGCCCTTATATGGACCTTATGCTTTAGTTCATCTAGGTGAAAGGTCCCAAACATATATATGTTAACTTTGATTTAGCTCAACATACAGGATGTGGCCCGTAGGTCTCTTGTGTTACATCCAAAATAAACTCTAATAGAAATCCATACACCTGTTATAATAAAACAGTCAAACCCATAATAAACTTATAAAAAAAGAGATATAGGCAAGCAAGCAGGCTAGCCTTAGATGTATCTCATGTACCTGTTATGTACGTCAGTTTGCTGCCAGGACACTATTGTGGTTGACTCAGGTACCTGTGGTCAGAACTTTCCCTTAAACTCTATTTTCAGCTCCCCAAATACTTGGGGTTTTCTGTTGGGCCATTTATCTGTGCAAAGTTTATCTGTGCAAAGTGTATAGGCCTCAAGCCTTATGCTAACTTGCTGAAGGTAATGTCTTACAGGATACAGGCTGGTAGGTTTTTTGCATTACTGCTGAATATAGTGCAAAGCAGTGAATATTGATAAAGGCGAGCTAGCCCAATCCTGGAAGCTGCTTTATGCAGGCAGATCTGAGTATATGGGGAGACCCCAGGAAAGAAAAAGAGCCTGTGTGTTTCTAAAGGTGGGAAAAGTGTATATACCCTGAAATTTTAAGTCTTTTGTTTTCTTAATCAGGTGAATCTGAAAGTTAAACATGTGGAATATGACACGTTTTATATCCCAGAGATTTCCAACTTGGTGGACATCCAAGAAGACTATCTTATGTGGTTCTTGCATCAAGCAGGAATGGTAAGGGGTTTTAATGAGTTGCAAAATTGCTGTCCATCTTTGCCTCTTCAGTACTATTTATAAATTTCAGTATCCCTACTAATAATGATTGTTTGTTGGTGTAATACATTGAACACTGGAGCATATGTGGGTAAGCTGTCTTTGAGTTGAGTATTTACTAGCTTGATGAAGATAACTTACAACAATGCCATCAGAAGAATAAAGCTACCAAATATATATTTAATGTCTCCTAAATGATCTCTAAAATTCACTAACGTGGTGTTATGCCTTCAGCTTAATTCAATCACTGTTTAACTTGATCCTCTTAGTTGAATCAGAACCTCAGGAACCAGCTCATATATAAAAAAAATATAACTCTACCCTTAATGTCCAGGCAGTGTTTTTGTAGCTGTGGTGGTCTCACGATATTAAAGAGACAAGGTGGGTGAGGTGATAGCTTTTATTGGACCAACTTCTGGTGTTGAGGGAGACAAGCTTTCGAGCCACACAGAGCTCTTCTTCTGGTGTGGGAGAAGAGGTCTGTGTGGTTCAAAAAATTGTTTCTCTCACCAACAGAATTTGGCCCAATAAAAGATATCACCTCACCCACCTCTTCATCCTTTACTTCTATCATTTAGGAAGGTATTATAGAATACGGTGATCATTGGCTATATAATGCGGCTCCTTAAAAGGAAATGTCATGCCAATGAGCAGGGCACTGAACTGGGGCTCAGGAGATCAGGTTCTATTCCAGGCTCTTCTAGTAACCTGGTGGGTGATCTTGGGAAAGTTCCTCCATCATTTGGTGCCTCAGTTTCCCCATCTCCAAAAATTGAGGTAATGATATTTGCCTCCTTTGTAAAGCACTTTGAAAACTGTGAATGGAGAATGTGATATAGATGCTAGGGATTGTTAGTCTTAATAATGACTATGACCAAAATTTTGAATGAGAGAGAACAAAAATATCAAGGGAGGCCACAATAATGAAAGATGGTTGTGACTAAGAGTTGTTTATCTATTTTTATGGACAATAAAGACTACACTGTACTGGACAAGCTGTAACACCCCCTTTCAATCGTATGGTAATACTGTACTATCCTATGCTTGTTTTAGCCAAAGTGATGAGATGCAATCAGAGCAATACAGCAGCTCTGTAATAGTAAAACTTAGTCAATTGATTGAAAAGCTAGTTAAAGGGATAAATGTGTTAAATGAAAATTGTTGCATTTGGTAATTGACCGAACTTAATGTTGTCACAATTGTGGGCTTAAAATAGTACCTATTTGTTTGAAATAGTCCCACTAGCAAAGCTAGAGATGAAGTAATAAGAAGTTAATGAGTTGATTTTGTTGATTTTTTGGAGGTGAAATTCACCCCTGTGCATAAAGTTAGCTCAAGGCTTATGGACCACTTGGGATTTAAGTGGGGCCTTGCTGGCATATAAGCCTTGACATGGCCCTCTGCTCAGAAGTGAAACTCACCATGTCTCTCTTTCTCCAAGAGGAAGAAGCTGGGGTTTTCATCCCAGAAGATATGAGGTTCAGAGGAGTTGGATCTCCTCTGAACTGTCCATCCGAAAAAGCAAGACATGGAATATCGAACCAAAAGAATTAACCATTTTTTCCCTTCTCTCTTTCCACAGAAAGTAAGACCATCTATCATGCAGGTAAAAAAAAATAAAAAAAAATTGATGACTCTTCTCTTTACAAGTGCTTGTCCAAGTTGCAAACAGCAACTGAAATTTCCCTTTCTTCCTTCTAGGATGCTGTGACACTCTGTTCTTATCCTTTCATCTTTGATGCTCAAGCCAAGACCAAAATGTTACAGACGGATGCTGAACTACAGATGCAGGTAGCCAGCTCTCCTCTCTTTTACTTTGCCTGTCCCTAGTCTTCTTTTCTGCCTTCCCCCACATACTTAGGTGTAGTTTGCTAATCATTCATACATGGGCAGTATTTCATCATTAGTGTAGTTATGTGCCATCTCGGACAATTAACTCCCTGAAGGGCCTCTTGCTACTGGATTCCAGTGAGGCACTGCTGAAGTCCTTATTGTGCAATAATCCTTTATGTAAATAAAGCTATTTTGCTAGGCAAGGTTCACTGTGATTATAATTGTGATTTGCACCTTGCAATACATTGAACAATGTGATATTTTCATTCTGTTCCACTAAGTGGGTGGCATCAAATATGGCTTCTGCGTGGAGATCCTGATGTTGAATGAGTGATTCTCAAAAACTTAGTGCTGGATTCTATCATAGTATAGGTGATCAAGCACCAATTTGCATCAAATTTGTGGCCACGAGTCAACATCATGGTCCTCAACTCAACCACACTTGTGCACTCTAGTGAATGGAATCCAGAGCTCTAGTGGAGGACAGTGGCTTGTGGTTGGTCAGGTCTGATACATCCCTTCCAGTAGATGGTAGTGGAGCCACGTACTACTTAGCTTTCCTCTGTTTTCTTTGTGAATGTAAAAACGCTGTATGTGAACAATGAGGTCATTTCCATCGACATTCATTGAGGACCAAGTGGAGAGGGTGGATGGAGAGAGTCATTAATAGTGAGTCACTGGTTAAAATGTAGCACAGGTTGCTAGTGTCCAAAAGTCATTACCATCTGATGCTTGTTATGCAGACTTTGTGAAAAAAGAGTCTAGTTCCTAGCTGACGGGTTCCCACGCAATGAAAAACGGTCACCACAGTTGTCACTAGAGGTGACTCTAGTCTCGGTGGTAGGGTTACCATCTTTGAAATGAAAAAAATAAATAAATTGGCACCCTCAAGACAAGTCTGTCACAACCCCAACCACAAGGCAACTCCGCAACCCACCCACCCTTCAACAGCCACTTACAGCGACTCAAACCTTCTCTCAGACACATACACGGTGCTTTTAGGTGTTGATGGCAGACAGCTGCTGTATTTTCAACAGTTTTGGTCTGTTGCTGCTTAAACTGCGGAAGTGAGAATATTGCATCGTCTTTAGCTGGGCACAGAAACTTTTAACATTAGATATCCCAGTGTATTTTGGTGATGATGCAAATCTTTAGACCCACATTAAAAAAACCCAGCAGATTAGAATTTTTTTTTTTTGTCAACTGGCAAATCCATTAAAAAAAAAAAAAATTTAAAAATGGATAGGCCGGTCAAATACTGGCCAAGTGATAACCCTACTCGGTGCAGAGGCTAAAAGCTGAATGATCCAAATAAACTAAACTACCACCTCACTCCTTGAGAAAGTCCTTCCAAGTCATGACCAAGACATGTTGTTTGGGTAGCGTGGGACCAGCTTGAACTGCTGTTTCCTATGTTGCATCTATTCTGTGTATTGAGGACTTCAGCCTCCTGGGAGGCAGTTTATTTATGAGCACTGTGCTGCTGTGAAGAGAGTATTTGTAGTGAATCCTCTGGGTCTCACCTTCAGCAGTAATCAGATGACTGATGCTGGTGGAACAAGAGGCAGAAGGAAGGAATACCAAGGATTGGTCACAGACTAGGGGATGGTGGTACAACTGTCTCCACTCAGGAAATAAATAGTGCCAGGGGACTCTGCTTTTTTCAGTCTCTCTCTTTTTTGTGCTGCTTTATAGATGGCGGTCAATGGAGTGAATTTGCAAAATGTTTTCATGCTTCTCACTCTGGAGCCTCTGCTGGCCAGAAGCCCTTTCCTAGTTCTTCACGTCCGCAGGAGCAACTTGGTTGGTGATGCTTTGAGGGAGCTGAGCATTCATTCAGATATTGATTTGAAAAAGCCTCTAAAAGTAAGATCCTTCAGGAGTTTTTTCCCTAACCTGCCTTATTTTTCTTGTTTCCTTCTCAATTCTCTTAGAAAACTGTTCCCTCCAATCCCTGCCACCCACACAGTGGGCTCATAATAAGGTATATGGACTCCA
Source organism: Chelonoidis abingdonii (assembly GCF_003597395.2). Lineage (NCBI taxonomy): Eukaryota > Metazoa > Chordata > Testudines > Testudinidae > Chelonoidis > Chelonoidis abingdonii. The sequence continues at coordinate 21,832,125 of NC_133773.1, forward strand.
CCCTGGCTATAACCAGTAGCAGGGCTTCATCTAACCAATGAGGGGATGAGTCTGCCTCCTTCCTGATCAGCAGGTTTTTGTTGGGACTGGTTGGCTCAATACCTATGGGCTTCTCCCTCATTGTAAAAGGACCAGATAAAGGAAGCATAGGGAGGTGTTTGGCATCCACTGGAGGGCCCCCTTGATGTGGCTACTGTATGTGTGTGGATGGGTGGGTGGGGAGGGAGACCAAAGCAAAAACAAACCCCAGAACAAGTATCTTGTTTTTATACAGTGTCAAGCAGTGTCTTGTTGCCATTTTGCAGTAAGAACAAGACTGGGTCACCTAATAAGGAATGTGTTTTATGTCTGAGAAGATGCCACAGAATTCAACAGCTGCTGGTATCAGTCCCCCTAACTCTTGTGACCAGGAGAACTGCCCTCTTACTGGGGGCAGGAAGGGGGACAGACAGGAAAGCGGAGGGGCTGTGCTGTTACCTGGAGAGCAGCCTATTATTTATGACTTTTCCTTCTTGCGCAAAATGTTGAATCATCCATTTAAAAAACAAACAGTCTTCTTAATACTTCACTTCCCCCTTTTCCTCCAGCGCTGAAACAGTCCCAGGCCTGGTCTACACTATGCTTTTAACCTGAATTTAGCAGCATTAAACCAATTTAACCCTGCACCCGTCCACACAACAAGGCCCTTTATATCGATATAAAGGGCTCTTTAAACCGGTTTCTGTACTCCTCCCTAACGAGAAGAGTAGCACTGAAATCGGTATTGCCATGTCGGATTAGGGTTAGTGTGGCCGCAAATCGATGGTATTGGCCTCCGGGCGGTATCCCACAGTGCACCATTGTGACCACTCTGGAAAGCAATCTGAACTCGGATGCACTGGCCAGGTAGACAGGAAAATCCCCGCAAACTTTTGAATTTCATTTCCTGTTTGCCCAGTATGGAGCGCTGATCAGTATGGGTGGCGATGCAGTCTCAAATCCAAAAAGAGCTCCAGCATGGACGTACGGGAATACTGGATCTGATCGCTTATGGGGACAATCGTTCTATCAGAGCTACGTTACAGAAGACGACAGAAACAAGCATTTGAAAAAATCCCAGGCTATGATAGACAAGGCCACACACAGTGCTGTGGACAACGTCACGGAAAGCCAGAGAATCAAATGGACCGCTCATGGAGGAAGGAGAGTAACTGGGACGTCCAGCTATCCCACAGTCCTGCAGTCTCCGAAAAGCTTTGCAATTCTTGGCTGAGCTCCCAGTGCCTGAAAAGGGTCAAAAAACATTTTCCCGGGTGTTTCAGGGTAATATTGTCGTCACCGCTGCCTAGTACCCACCCCTCTGACCACCCCCGTAGAAAGAAAAGGGAAATAAAACGTTTCATCACCTTTTTTTCAATTTCACCCTATGTCTACTGCAATGCCTGCTGGTAGACGGGTGCTGCAGCACTGAAACACCGGCACGCCCCTTCCCTGATGATAGCAAGTCATAATTGTACCGTCCTGCCAATTGTCCTATCATCCAGCCCATGAGTGCTCCTGGCTGACCTCAGGTGAGGCTGGCCAGGGGCGCCTGGGTGAAAATGGGAATGACTTCCCAGTCATCCCCAGTAATGGGTACAGAACGGCTGTAACCATCCTCATATCATAGCAACTGGAGGCTGAGGCTCTATCAGCCCCCCCCTTCGTGTCTAAAGAAAAGATTCTGTACTGCCTGGACTATACATAGCAAGCTGGAAGGCTGCCTCCCCCCATTTTATTACTAAAAAAGTCAGTGTTTCTTATTCCTGCATCTTTATTACTTTCATCAACACAATGGGGGACACTTAGCACGGTAGCCCAGGGGGTCGGCGGTGAGGGAACAATGGGTGGGGTTGTTTGCGGCCACCCCCTAGAATGCATGCCAGCTCATCTTCTGCGGGATCTCTGGGGTATGCAGGAACAGCGGTGCTCTCGGTTCTCTAGTACAACAACTTGCCCATATTGTAGGCAGGATTGACTCCTATTTTTAGACCAAAACATAAAGAAGGGGAATGACCTGCGGCAGCATTTCCAAATTTTGTCTTTGCGCCCCTGGCCGACCTCTAGCGAGGCCGGCCAGGAGCACCCCGGACAAGCAGCAGATGTACACACTGATAACCGTCATCCGTCCATCAAAACCAATTTACAAAGGCATGGCAGACAGCAATAGGGATAGTAACCGTCTGCTACCTTGCAAGGCCAACTGAAATGGCTGCTGTGTAGCACTGGCAGTACCACCCTGTCAGCAGCATCCAGTACAGCATACGGTGACAGTGACAAAAACAAAACGGGCCCTTCCATGTTTGCCATGGCATGGCATGCTGCCAGGGCAATCCAGAGGAAAGGGTGACGAAATGATTTGTCTGCCTGTTGCTTCCACAGGAGGAAAGGATTTGAGTGAACAGACATTTATACAGAATACCTGCGACACTGGTTTTTGCATGGGATCCTCAACCAGAATCCCAATGGGCCAGAGGAGACTAGCGGAAACATGGGATACGTCGACGGGATAGCTAAACCACACAAGGTAATGCTACGGAAATCAAGCTAGTCTCATACATGACACACACCACTCGAATTAATGTGCTTAGTGTGGCCGTGTGCGCTCGACTTATACAATCTGTTTTACAAAAGCCGTTATAATAAAATCGGAATAATTCCATAGTGTAGACATAACCCGCCACTGTTGAAGTCAGCTGTAATGCTAACAGTATTAATTGCAGACCTGTGAATTCAAATCGATGCCTCCTAATCACAGTCACAAATCGGTATCGCTGATCAGTTAACGTGTTCACGGGCAAGTGATCTTTGATGGCGAGGAGGCTGTGATCGGAGGGTCACAAAGGAATTCTTCTCTTGTTTGCTAAAAGAACCCGACCCATCTAATGGAAATGTTCACCTACATCCAGAACGAACCTGCTTGGTTTTCAGACGGATGAGTCAACTGACACTGTGTGCAGTTGTTTGCACACACGGCTACACTTGAAGTTAATGACAAAAGCTAGTGAGGAGAAAGTCAGCTTCCTCTCAGTTTTTTTTTCCAGATGCTCCACACTTATCAATTAGCAATTGGAAATGGGATGTATTCAATGCTTGATACATAGTGGCGTCCAAGCTATAAACTGGGGATGGTAACATAATCATGTACTTAAATCCAAATTTAAATTTCTGTGCATCCCCTGCCTTCACATGATCATAAATCATTCACTACAATATCACAGTACAATAATGTACAGTGTCACGAGCCAATCTAATCATTAAAATAGCACAGTTAACTCTGACTTGCCACCGTCTGCAAAACATGTTTGGATGATGTGGAATGAAATGTCAGGTAATATTATACAAGAGACGGTATCACTCTCATCTCTTGACCGCAAAAATGAACAATTGCATTGTTGGGTAAGTTCTAGTATTGTGGTGGCCTTTAAAATAATCTGATTACACTGCTTACAAGCCAAATGCTTCTGAAACAAAGGTAGTAAACTTACTATGCTGGGTCACGAAGAACAAAAATGGATGCTTAAAAATTGTTGATTGGCTCCAGTCCTACTGTTGGGCCTCTAGACTACAGCAGATGGGAATGCTCCTGGCATGGTGAAGGGTTTCCATGGTCCGTGACCGTCAAAAAGGCATCTTGTCCATTCTTCTTCGTGGAAGGTGAAACTCTTGTAGCTTGCAACAGCATCGATGGTGTGATGGCAGCCCCTCAACATCGTCACTAATCCAGATCAGTGGAACACTGTTCATATGATCTCATCGAAGACGGATCCTAAGCTGTTTTGCTGCATAGGCCAATTGTTTGCCATCATTCCAGTTTGGTACATGCAGTCAATGAAGGAAACCTATGACAACATGAAACAACCTTTTGAGGGTGCATGAACTATGACCAAATCAATGGCAGCTTTGTGGCGATATAAAGATGTTGCCTCTCTTGCTTGGTCTGCACTGGATACACAAAGTACTGCTGTTTCCTGCGAAATGGGAATAGTCCGTGCAAGAGATTATCCCACTACATCAAAGAAAGAGGCCCAACAACAGTCACTGGAGCTGGGAGGAAAAAGTGTTCCAGCAATCCAACACTTGTTGAATCAAGGAAGATTTTGTTTACCACCCTTACACATCAAGCGGGTCTGATGAGAACTTTATCAAGCCATTGACAAAAACACAAGCCGTTTCAGGAGCCTCTGTAGAAAATTCCAGGTTAAGTAAGCTAAGAGAAGGAAGGTTCTTTGTTGGTCCTCAGATTCGTGAACTTCTTCGAAGATGATGCATTTGGAACATGCACGCGTGGCAAGAAAAGACGGCATGGAAAGCCGTCCAGTTAGTGGCAATAAATTTTCTCGGAAACAAGAAGACAAGACAGCTACAGGTTGTTTCGGTGGAAAATACTCAAGGCAACAAAGCCTTGGTTGCAACGATGTCCCCAAAAGTACAATTTTTGCACACTCATCTAGATTTTTTTCCACCACTTGAAACGCGGAGCATGAGTGACAAGCACGGCGAGAGCCGTTATCACCAGGAACAATGCAACAATGCAGAACGCTATCAGGGCAAATGGAGCCCCATTCAGTGCTTGCAGACAATATTGCATAGGACAGTGACAAAGATTGCTCCATTTAATGAATACAAGAGACAAGCCAAGAAGCGCCGAGTAGAACATGAATAGGACTAAAACATGTACATAATAGTTTTTTGCCATGGTGTTTCATAATAAAATTTTATTTTATACCCTTAATTGCGATTTTAAAGTTTACATAAACAGGACAGGTGAAATATTGATCATGTAAAGCAACCAATAAACACAATGAAAAACTAGTTTACAATTTTTAAGAATTAAAACTCTACGATCTACACATATACATAGACATAAAAGGTAAAAACTTAAAATAATCTAAAACAAGTAGCCAATCAGTTGTTTAATTGTCATATTTGAATTCAGCACATCAAAATACAATAATAAATGACCACATTTTATCTCTGAAGCAAACACTTCCAAAAAAATTGTAGACCAGTGGTTTATTAAAACTGAAATTTACAAGTGAGAAAACAGCAACATTACATTTTGACCCACAAATAACATTACACTGCAATGTTACATTAACATGTGAAAAATAGCAGATTCAGACGGTGGTAAGAAAATTGTAGTATACACATGAAAACGTCATCATTCAAATAGGTTTGCAGAAAAGTTTAAAAAATATGTGCAACGCTATTTTCACTGAACGCACAAAATCTCAAAACCAAACAGCAATGAAGATGGCTGAAATCCAGACAATAGGCTACTTGTGTGCTCCGAACAACAGTGCAGTTATGCATAGACTTTTAAAATGAAAAGAGCCTGTGTTTGGATTGAAACATTGTCCTGCAGATTATGGAATGAGAAATGTGAGCCTGGAACCTGGCTCTTGCTTTGTTAGGATACCAAAATGAGGGATGTGGCAAAAGCATAATAGATTAAAAAGAATTGCCGACTGGACAATCTAAGGTGTGATTCGGCTGAGGCTCCAGTCCTGCCGTGAGTCTGTGTTGACGGGGTTCTGCTCACAGGATTGGAGCCACAAGTGATATTTTACCATCTGTCCTCTTGAAATATCTGGGGCCAGTTCATATATAACAATAAAATTATCATTAATAATGATTAAACAGTACCATTTCTGGGGAAGGTGTCCAAACAGTCTAGGAGGCACAGTCTCGGCCTGAGACGCTCACAGTAAAAGGCTAGATTTCAAAAGGCTCAGCTTCCATTCGTTGAAGGGGCAACCACTG